>NC_047112.1:80125256-80444899 GCF_902500255.1 Thalassophryne amazonica
AACTTCAGTCTACGTACTACCCGCCAACAAAACCGTCTATGTGTAAATGGGGCTTTACACTCATCTCCTCTAAACCTCACTCCCATTGGAAGCATGGCACCAGTATGACCTTTGTTGTTTTTTCTTCACTGGCACATTCCCAAACTACACTCAGGAGGAGGTTGCTCAGACTAGGAAGCTAAAACCCAAAATCTCTAATGCCTGTTGCTGGAATGTCTATTGGTGACAGGTTTTGGGGGGGGGGGGGGGGTGAGTGTAATGTAGTTAGTGGGGGCTGTACAATGACTAAACTTCACTCTGTAACTCCCAAGTAGGGATGGGTATCGAGAACCAGTTCCTTTCTGGTATCGTTAAGAAATTATTCGAGCCACCGACATCAATAACCTTTTTGCTTAACGATTCCCTTATCGGTCCTTCAGAGTGGCCATTGTTTTGGGGGGTGTTTGTCAGGCAAATGATAATTTCTCTACATTGATTACAGATCCTGCAGCGGGTGTTGGGGAAAGTGTAGTGACACGGACCCACAACAGGGGGCACAAATGAACGGTCAATAGATGAGCCAAAAGGTAACAATTTAATGTTGTGAATGTGCACAACGATGATACAGGCTCGAGGATAGAAGACGTCTGTCCTGATAAGAGCCGGAACCACACGATTTCCACGGCCACAGAACCCGGAGAATACTGGAGCCGCCAAGTCCCGAATCCCCAGGTGATCACCGTCCCCGACTGTCGGATCTGGTACTGCTGGCAAGGAGCACAAACAGTGAGATGTGGGTGTGTGCACACCCAGTAACAAAAACAGTCAGAAGGTGGAAAGTCACCTCCACCTCTAATCACACACTCATGCAGCTCCTGTTACTCCACTTATCTGGTTTGGGTGTGAAGCGAAGCCGTCGCTGTCCACACTAAACGCCAATCCAGCAGATAAGGCACACTACAGGAAAGCGGCTGCAAAAAGAGTTCAGACTATGACATATGTAGATACAGCAGAGAATATTACCTTCACAGGTAGATGATATCTCGGCAACGAGGTGGAGATGATGTCCGGTCTTTATGGAGTGAGATGATGTAGAGTAGATGGGTGACAGCTTTCAAGAGATAATGAGTGACAGCTGTCACCCCCGGCTGTGTCCGTGGTGGCAGCACCCTCTTGTGCCTGAAGCCCGCACTTCAGGCAGGGCGCCCTCTGGTGGTGGGCCAGCAGTACCTCCTCTTCAGGCGGCCCACACAACAGGACCCCCCCCACAACGGGCGCCTCCTGGCGCCTGACCAGGCTTGTCCGGGTGGCGGCGGTAGAAGTCGGCCAGGAGGGCCGGATCCAGGATGAAGCTCCTCTTCACCCAGGAGAGTTCCTCGGGTCCATACCCCTCCCAGTCCACCAAATACTGGAATCCCCGGCCCATCCGACGGACGTCCAGGAGCCGGCGCACCGTCCAAGCCGGCTCCCCGTCGATGATCCGGGCAGGAGGCGGTGCCGGGAGCACAGAGGGGTGAGGTGTGGTGAGGTTTGATTCGTGACACATGAAAAACCGGGTGGATCCGCAGTGAAGCTGGGAGTCGGAGCTTCACTGCGGCAGAACTGAGGAGTTTGAGGATTTTGTAAGGTCCGATGTACCTGTCCTTGAGCTTCGGGGAGTCCACCTGGAGGGGGATGTCCTTTGTGGACAGCCACACCTCCTGCCCGGGCCGGTAAGCAGGGGCCGGGGACCGCCGGCAGTCTGCATGGGTCTTTGCCCTCATCCGGGCCTTCAACAAGGCAGAACGGGCGGAGCACCACACCCGACGGCACCTCCGCAGGTGGGGCTGGACCGAGGGCACACCGACCTCTCCCTCCACCACGGGAAACAATGGGGGCTGATACCCCAAACACACCTCAAATGGGGAGAGGCCGGTGGCAGAGGACACCTGGCTGTTATGCGCATACTCGATCCAGGCCAGATGTTCACTCCAGGCCGTCGGGTGTGCGGACGTCACACAGCGCAGGGCTTGCTCCAATTCCTGATTGGCCCGTTCCGCCTGTCCATTGGTCTGCGGGTGATACCCGGACGAGAGGCTCACAGTGGCCCCCAGTTCCCGGCAGAAGCTCCTCCAGACGTGTGAGGAAAACTGGGGACCACGATAAGAGACGATGTCGGTGGGTATCCCATGCAGACGGACGACATGGTGGACCAGAAGGTCTGCAGTCTCCTGGGCCGTGGGCAGCTTCGGGAGGGCCACGAAGTGGGCTGCCTTGGAGAATCGGTCCACTATCGTGAGGATGGTGGTGTTGCCCTGGGACGGCAGGAGGCCCATGACAAAATCCAGACCGATGTGGGACCAGGGGCAATGAGGCATAGGAAGTGGCTGAAGAAGCCCCTGTGCCTTCTGGTGGTCTGCCTTGCCCCTGGCACAGGTGGTGCAGGCCTGGATATATTCCCGGATGTTGGCCTCCAGGGACGCCCACCACAAGCGCTGCCGGACCACTGCCACGGTCCTTCGCACCCCCGGATGACAGGAGAGCCTAGAACTGTGACAGAAATCCAAGACAGCAGCCCTGGCCTCTGGTGGGACATAGAGTTTGTTCTTCAGCCCAGTTCCGGGGTCCGGGCTCCGTGCCAGGGCCTCCCGGATGGTCTTCTCCACGTCCCAGGTGAGGGTGGCCACGACAGTGGACTCCGGAATGATGGGCTCCGGTGGATCCGACAGCTCAGTCTTGACCTCATCTTCATGCACCCGGGACAAGGCATCCGATCTCTGGTTCTTGGTCCCGGGGCGGTAGGTGATTCAGAAGTCAAAACGCCCGAAGAACAGTGACCAGCGGGCTTGCCTGGGGTTCAGCCGCTTGGCGGTCCTGATATACTCCAGGTTCCGATGGTCAGTGAAAACCATGAACGGCACGGACGCTCCCTGCAACAGGTGTCTCCACTCCTCAAGAGCCTCTTTCACCGCAAGGAGTTCTCGATTGCTGACGTCATAGTTCCGTTCAGCTGGGGTCAACCTGCGAGAAAAGTAGGCACACGGGTGAAGAACCTTATCGGTCTCTCCGCTCTGGGATAGCACGGCTCCTATCCCTGAGTCAGAGGCGTCCACTTCAACCACAAACTGGCGGCTAGGGTCGGGCTGAACCAGAACTGGTGCAGCCGAGAACCGGCGTTTCAACTCCTTGAACGCGGCTTCGCACCGATCCGACCAGGTGAAGGGGACTTTTGGAGAGGTCAGGGCTGTCAGGGGGCTAACTACCTGACTGTAGCCCTTAATGAACCTCCTGTAGAAATTTGCAAAGCCGAGGAACTGTTGCAGCTTCCTACGGCTTGTTGGTTGGGGTCAATCTCTCACCGCCGCAACTTTGGCCGGATCAGGGGCGACGGAGTTGGAGGAGATGATGAACCCCAGGAAGGACAAAGAGGTGCAGTGGAACTCACATTTCTCGCCCTTCACAAACAGCCGGTTCTCCAACAACTGCTGCAGGACCTGACGTACATGCTAGACATGAGTCTCAGGGTCTGGGGAAAAAATGAGTATGTCATCCAGATATACGAAGACGAATCGGTGCAGGAAGTCCCGCAAGATGTCGTTTACTAATGCTTGGAACATCGCGGGGGGCGTTAGTGAGGCCGAACGGCATGACCAGGTACTCAAAATGACCTAATGGGGTGTTGAATGCCGTCTTCCATTCGTCTCCCTTCCGTATCCGAACCAGGTGATACGCATTCCTAAGGTCCAGTTTGGTGAAAATTTGGGCTCCATGCAGGGGCGTGGACACTGAATCTAACAGGGGCAGAGGGTATCTGTTGCGAACCGTTATGCCGTTCAGCCCCCTGTAATCAATGCATGGACGGAGTCTGCCATCTTTCTTGCCCACAAAAAAGAAACCTGCACCCATCAGGGAGGTGGAATTCCGGATCAACCCGGCAGCTAATGAGTCCCGGATGTAGGTCTCCATTGATTCGCGCTCGGTACGTGAGAGATTGTACAGCCTGCTGGACGGGAACTCAACTCCCGGGACCAAATCAATGGCACAATCGTACGGACGGTGCGGGGGAAGGGTGAACGCCAGATCCTTGCTGAAGACATCAGCAAGATCGTGGTAGTCAACCGGCACCGCCGTCAGATTGGGAGGGACTTTAACCTCCTCATTAGCGTTTACACCGGGAGGAACCGAGGATCCTAAACAATTCCGGTGGCAAGGTTTCACTCCACTGAGCCACAACCCCAGACGGCCAATCAATCTGGGGAGTGTGTTTAATCATCCATGGGAAGCCCAAAATCACGTGGGAGGTAGAAGGAGTTACAAAAAACTCAATCTCCTCCCGGTGATTCCCAGACACTACCAGGGTTACAGGTAGTGTCTTGTGTGTGATAAAAGGGAGAAGAGTGCCATCTAGTGCTCGCACCTTCACTGGCGAAGAAAGCGTCACCAGAGGGAGCCCTACCTCCCTTGCCCATCTGCTATCCAGCAGATTCCCTTTTGACCCCGTGTCCACCAGTGCTGGGCCTTGAAGGGTTAAATCCCCGCTCAGGATTGTAAGTGGGAGTCGTGTTGAAAGATGTGTATGACCCACGTGAATGTTTTGACCCCCCCTCAGCCCAGTCTGTAAGGGCGGGCGTTTGTGTTTTGACCATTTGGGGCAGACTCTCTGCTGATGCTCACTCGAGCCGCAGACAAAGCACTCCCCGCGGATCAGCCTCCTCTGCCTGAATGTGGCCCTGCTCGTGTCCCTAGCATCGTCAGCAGGGGGAGCTGTAGCCACACGGAGTGCTGTGGCTGTGGAGCGTGGGGAAGACGGCTCTCTTTCGGACCCGGGAGGAAGAGGGACGGCTTGTGCCTGACCACGCCCTTCGCCTCGCTCCCGTCGGCATTCTTCTAACCAATTGTCCAATCGTATAACCAAATTGATAAGCTCAGCCAAATCCCGCGGTTCCTCCTTAGCCACCAGGTGCTCCTTCAGGACCGACGACAGTCCGTTTATGAAGGCGGCGCGGAGCGCAGTCATATTCCAGCCGGATCTCGCAGCCGTGATGCGGAAGTCGACTGCATATTCGGCTGCGCTCCGGCACCCCTGTCTCATTGACAGCAGCACGGTAGATGCGGTTTCGCCTCTGTTGGGGTGATTAAAAACAGTTCTGAGCTCCCTTCCAAACCCAGTATAAGAGGCAAGGAGCCGTGAACCTTGTTCCCAAAGCACTGTAGCGCAAGCGCGTGCCTTACCTCGAAGCAAATTAATCACGTAAGCCACCTTACTGGCGTCAGATGCGTACATCACGGGACGCTGTGCAAAGACGAGCGAACACTGCATAAGAAAGTCCGCGCATGTCGCCACACAACCTCCGTACGGTTCTGGGGGGCTTATGTATGCTTCAGGGGATGGTGGGGGGGGGTCCTTGAATGACCAGTGGAATGTCTGTATTCGGCACCAGGTCGGCAGGAGGAGGAGCTGCAGCAGCGCCCTGAGCGCGTGCTTCCACCTGGGCGGTGAGAGCCTCCATCCTGCAATTAAGGATGATGTTTTGCTCGGTCATCAGGTCCATCCGAGTGGTAAAGGCGGTGAAGATGTGCTGCAACTCACCAATTACGCCTCCAGCCGACGCCTGTGCACCCTGCTCTTCCATTGGCTGTCCAACAGATGGCTGACGCCCCTCAGGATCCATGACGTTGGCCGAGATATCCTGTTGGGGAAAGTGTAGTGACACGGACCCACAACAGGGGGCGCAAATGAACGGTCAATAGATGAGCCAAAAGGTAACAATTTAATGTTGTGAATGTGCACAACGATGATACAGACAATCACAGAATCTGACAGCAGTCAATACACCAAGGTGACGTGTGGGCAGGCTCGAGGATAGAAGACGTCTGTCCTGAGAAGCGCCGGAACCACACGATTTCCACCGCCACAGAACCCGGAGAATACTGGAGCCGCCAAGTCCCGAATCCCCAGGTGATCACCATCCCCGACTGTCGGATCTGGTACTGCTGGCGAGGAGCACAAACAGTGAGATGTGGGTGTGTGCACACCCAGTAACAAAAACAGTCAGAAGGTGGAAAGTCACCTCCACCTCTAATCACACACTCATGCAGCTCCTGTTACTCCACTTATCTGGTTTGGGTGTGAAGCGAAGCCGTCGCTGTCCACACTAAACGCCAATCCAGCAGATAAGGCACACTACAGGAAAGCGGCTGCAAAAAGAGTTCAGACTATGACAGTTGTAGATACAGCAGAGAATATTACCTTCACAGGTAGATGATATCTCGGCAACGAGGTGGAGATGATGTCCGGTCTTTATGGAGTGAGATGATGTAGAGTAGATGGGTGACAGCTTTCAAGAGATAATGAGTGACAGCTGTCACCCCCGGCTGTGTCCGTGGCGGCAGCACCCTCTTGTGCCTGAAGCCCGCACTTCAGGCAGGGCGCCCTCTGGTGGTGGGCCAGCAGTACCTCCTCTTCAGGCGGCCCACACAACAGGACCCCCCCCCTCAACGGGCGCCTCCTGGCACCCGACCAGGCTTGTCCGGGTGGCGGCGGTAGAAGTTGGCCAGGAGGGCCAGATCCAGGATGAAGCTCCTCTTCACCCAGGAGCGTTCCTTGGGTCCATACCCCTCCCAGTCCACCAAATACTGGAATTCCCGGCCCATCCGACGGACGTCCAGGAGCCGGCGCACCGTCCAAGCCAGCTCCCCGTCGACGATCCGGGCAGGAGGCGGTGCCGGTCCGGGAGCACAGAGGGGTGAGGTGTGGTGAGGTTTGATTCGTGACACATAAAAAACCGAGTGGATCCGCAGTGAAGCTGGGAGTCGGAGCTTCACTGCGGCAGAACTGAGGAGTTTGAGGATTTTGTAAGGTCCGATGTACCTGTCCTTGAGCTTCGGGGAGTCCACCTGGAGGGGGATGTCCTTTGTGGACAGTCACACCTCCTGCCCGGGCCGGTAAGCAGGGGCCGGGGACCGCCAGCAGTCTGCATGGGTCTTCGCCCTCGTCCGGGCCTTCAACAAGGCAGAACGGGCGGAGCACCACACCCGACGGCACCTCCGCAGGTGGGGCTGGACCGAGGGCACACCGACCTCTCCCTCCACCACGGGAAACAATGGGGGCTGATACCCCAAACGCACCTCAAATGGGGAGAGGCCGGTGGCAGAGGACACCTGGCTATTATGCGCATACTCGATCCAGGCCAGATGTTCACTGCAGGCCGTAGGGTGTGAGATGATGTAGAGTAGATGGGTGACGGCTGTCAAGAGATAATGAGTGACAGCTGTCACCCCGGGTGTGTCCGTGGCGGCAGCACCCTCTTGTGCCTGAAGCCAGCACTTCAGGCAGGGCGCCCTCTGGTGGTGGGCCAGCAGTACCTCCTCTTCAGGCGGCCCACACAACAGGACCCCCCCCCTCAACGGGCGCCTCCTGGCACCCGACCAGGCTTGTCCGGGTGGCGGCGGTAGAAGTTGGCCAGGAGGGCCGGATCCAGGATGAAGCTCCTCTTCACCCAGGAGCGTTCCTTGGGTCCATACCCCTCCCAGTCCACCAAATACTGGAATTCCCGGCCCATCCAACGGACGTCCAGGAGCCGGCGCACCGTCCAAGCCGGCTCCCCGTCGATGATCCGGGCAGGAGGCGGTGCCAGTCCGGGAGCACAGAGGGGTGAGGTGTGGTGAGGTTTGATTCGTGACACATGAAAAACCGAGTGGATCCGCAGTGAAGCTGGGAGTCGGAGCTTCACTGCGGCAGAACTGAGGAGTTTGAGGATTTTGTAAGGTCCGATGTACCTGTCCTTGAGCTTCGGGGAGTCCACCTGGAGGGGGATGTCCTTTGTGGACAGTCACACCTCCTGCCCGGGCCGGTAAGCAGGGGCCGGGGACCGCCGGCAGTCTGCATGGGTCTTCGCCCTCGTCCGGGCCTTCAACAAGGCAGAACGGGCGGAGCACCACACCCGACGGCACCTCCGCAGGTGGGCCTGGACCGAGGGCACACCGACCTCTCCCTCCACCACGGGAAACAATGGGGGCTGATACCCCAAACGCACCTCAAATGCGGAGAGGCCGGTGGCAGAGGACACCTGGCTGTTATGCGCATACTCGATCCAGGCCAGATGTTCACTGCAGGCCGTAGGGTGTGAGATGATGTAGAGTAGATGGATGACGGCTGTCAAGAGATAATGAGTGACAGCTGTCACCCCCGCCCTCTTGTGCCTGAAGCCCGCACTTCAGGCAGGGCGCCCTCTGGTGGTGGGCCAGCAGTACCTCCTCTTCAGGCGGCCCACACAACAGCAATACCTTTTTTATGTTAAACCGACCTGTTATGGTCTTCTGAACAGTTGGTATTTTATAACTTAAAAACAGGACCGATGCTAACACGTTAGCATGTCTATGGCATTTTCAATGTTAAAGTTAGCATTAAGCAGTTGCAGCTGTCACCACGTTCGGGTGCATTTGTTTTCTGTATAATAAGCGTTTGTTGTCATAATAGAGTCAAATGTATTACAAATTGTAATATTTTTTAAATTTATTTTTGTTTATATATTAATAATATTAGCAACCACAACAATAATAGCAATAATAACTAATCTAATGATTAGTTATTATATACAATTTTAGAGAAAGAGACAAAAAGAACCTGAATAAAAACACAACAGAAAATATAAAACCAACTAACAATGAACATACAAACGCAACACTTTTGGTTTTGCTCCCATTTTGTATGAGATGAACTCAAAGATCTAAAATTTTTTCCACATACACAATATGACCATTTCCCTCAAATATTGTTCACAAACCAGTCTAAATCTGTGATAGTGAGCACTTCTCCTTTGCTGAGATAATCCATCCCACCTCACAGGTGTGCCATATCAAGATGCTGATTAGACACCATGATTAGTGCACTGAATTGGGAGCTGTTTCCACAGGAGAGGATCATAGATTGATCATATTTAAGATCGAAGCATTAAATAATGGTAGGGCTTCCTTGAGCAGCCTGGTAGGAATGGGGTCTAATAGACATGTTGATGGTTTGGATGAAGTAACTAATGAAAATAACTCAGACAGAACAATCGGAGAGAAAGAGTCTAACCAAATACCGGCATCACTGAAAGCAGTCAAAGATAACGATATGTCTTTGGGATGGTTATGAGTAATTTTTTCTCTAATAGTTAAAATTTTATTAGCAAAGAAAGTCATGAAGTCATTACTAGTTAAAGTTAAAGGAATACTCGGCTCAATAAAGCTCTGACTCTTTGTCAGCCTGGCTACAGTGCTGAAAAGAAACCTGGGGTTGTTCTTATTTTCTTCAATTAGTGATGAGTAGTAAGATGTCCTAGCTTTACGGATGGCTTTTTTATAGAGCAACAGACTCTTTTTCCAGGCTAAGTGAAGATCTTCTAAATTAGTGAGACGCCATTTCCTCTCCAACTTACGGGTTATCTGCTTTAAGCTACGAGTTTGTGAGTTATACCACGGAGTCAGGCGCTTCTGATTTAAAGCTCTCTTTTTCAGAGGAGCTACAGCATCCAAAGTTCTCTTCAATGAGGATGTAAAACTACTGACGAGATACTCTATCTCACTTACAGAGTTTAGGTAGCTACTCTGTACTGTGTTGGTATATGGCATTAGAGAACATAACGAAGGAATCATATCCTTAAACCTAGTTACAGCGCTTTCTGAAAGACTTCTAGTGTAATGAAACTTATTCCCCACTGCTGGGTAGTCCATCAGAGTAAATGTAAATGTTATTAAGAAATGATCAGACAGAAGGGAGTTTTCAGGGAATACTGTAAAGTCTTCAATTTCCATACCATAATTCAGAACAAGATCTAAGATATGATTAAAGTGGTGGGTGGACTCATTTACATTTTGAGCAAAGCCAATTGAGTCTAATAATAGATTAAATGCAGTGTTGAGGCTGTCATTCTCAGCATCTGTGTGGATGTTAAAATTGCCCACTATAATTATCTTATCTGAGCTAAGCAGTAAGTCAGACAAAAGGTCTGAAAATTCAGAGAGAAACTCACAGTAATGACCAGGTGGACGATAGATAATAACAAATATAACTGGTTTTTGGGACTTCCAATTTGGATGGACAAGACTAAGAGTCAAGCTTTCAAATGAATTAAAGCTCTGTCTGGGTTTTTGATTAATTAATAAGCTGGAATGGAAGATTGCTGCTAATCCTCCGCCTCGGCCCGTGCTACGAGCATTCTGGCAGTTAGTGTGACTCGGGGGTTTTGACTCATTTAAACTAACATATTCATCCTGCTGTAACCAGGTTTCTGTAAGGCAGAATAAATCAATATGTTGATCAATTATTATATCATTTACTAACAGGGACTTAGAAGAGAGAGACCTAATGTTTAATAGACCACATTTAACTGTTTTAGTCTGTGGTGCAGTTGAAGGTGCTATATTATTTTTTCTTTTTGAATTTTTATGCTTAAATAGATTTTTGCTGGTTATTGGTGGTCTGGGAGCAGGCACCGTCTCTACGGGGATGGAGTAATGAGGGGATGGCAGGGGGAGAGAAGCTGCAGAGAGGTGTGTAAGACTACAACTCTGCTTCCTTGTCCCAACCCTGGATAGTCACAGTTTGGAGGATTTGAGAAAATTGGCCAGATTGTTATGGATAAGACGCGGCTTGAGGAGCGGTCCAGTATCTGACTGAACCCAGCATGAAATAATCAGAAGCAGTTCCAAAAAGAAAACATTTATTTTTCTCCCTTTGTGCTATACATGAAATACTAAATAATTAGAGTTCTGGTGAGGTGAAAAGGCGACGCGCTCTCTCAGCGTCTCAACAGTCGGAGTCCGAACATTCAGGACTCAGGAGTTCCGCCAACACCCCCCCCAGGTGACTTTCCCAGACTGTACTCTGCGAAGGAGCAACAGAGATGAGATTATTTAACACTTATTACTACGAAATATTGTTTAGAGGCAAACGTATCAGCTACACGTTTAGGTCTGGTTTCAAAACTTAGTTCAAAGAGGCTGCTGCTCACATCTAGTGGAGGATCATTAATCCGCACGCCACTGCCGTGAGGAGCACGCCAAACAATTTCCACCAATAATTACTTATAGCTGCGTATAAACGCCAATTTACATTCACGGATAAACTTTTCAGAATATTCACCTCTGTCGTGTGCTGACAACGTTTGCCTCTCACCCTCGTCCTCCTTCACAGGCACGATGTCACACTCTGAAACGGCCCTCAGTGTCCCCACACGGTCGTCACAAGGTTGTATTCTCCGGCAATCTTATCCAACTCACTGCTGGTTTAAATGTAGTTCTTCATCACTACATTGGTACCAGCTGGAAGTCCTCAGATCTGCACGTGAACATCACAGGTGTCGTGGATTGTCCTGATAGAGAGCCGCACGAGAATGCAACAGGTGCAGCCAATCATCGTAACAGAGAAGAGAGACTCTTTTGCAGCACATTTTCCTCAGAGAACAGCCCCAAATCACCTGGAAAGGAAAATAAACACAAAACAACCCAACCTTGTCCAGCCAAACCCCCCAACACACAACACAGATTTCTAGAAATGAGAGCTGCTCCATCCAAAGTGGGATGGATGCCGTCTCTCCTAACAAGACCAGGTTTTCCCCAGAAGCTTTGCCAATTATCTATGAAGCCCACCTCATTTTTTGGACACCACTCAGACAGCCAGCAATTCAAGGAGAACATGCGGCTAAACATGTCACTCCCGGTCCGATTGGGGAGGGGCCCAGAGAAAACTACAAAGTCCGACATTGTTTTTGCAAAGTTACACACCGATTCAGTGTTAATTTTAGTGACCTCCGATTGGCATAACCGGGTGTCATTACTGCCGATGTGAATTACAATCTTACCAAATTTACGCTTAGCCTTAGCCAGCAGTTTCAAATTTCCTTCAATGTCGCCTGCTGTGGCCCCTGGAAGACAACTGACTATGGTTGCTGGTGTCGCTAACTTCACATTTCTCAAAACAGAGTCGCCAATAACCAGAGTTTGATCCTCGGTGGGTGTGTCGCCGAGTGGGGAAAAATGGTTAGAGATGTGAACGGGTTGGCGGTGTACACGGGGCTTCTGTTTAGAACTACGCTTCCTCCTCACAGTCACGCAGTCGGCTTGCTTTCCCGGCTGCTCGGGATCTGCCAGAGGGAAACTAACGCCGGCTAAGCTACCTTGGTCCGCACCGACTACAGGGGCCTGGCTAGCTGTAGAATTTTCCACGGTGCGGAGCCGAGTCTCCAATTCGCCCAGCCTGGCCTCCAAAGCTACGAATAAGCTACACTTATTACAAGTACCATTACTGCTAAAGGAGGCCGAGGAATAACTAAACATTTCACACCCAGAGCAGAAAAGTGCGGGAGAGACAGGAGAAGCCGCCATGCTAAACCGGCTAAGAGCTAGTAGCTGCGCTAAGATAGCGGATTCCTAAAAACACACAAAGTGAATAATGTGTAAATAATTTAGAGGTGATTCAGCAGAGGGAGTGCTTTAGTTAAGGCACGTGAAGATTACACTGTGAAACAAATCGTTATCTAGGTAACTAGATCAATCTAACTGTGCAGATTAAACAGTTAACAGATACAGCAAAACACCGCTGTGCTCCGGAACAGGAAGTGATACAATACCCCAGTGAGAGCCAACCACCAGTACAGGCAAGCAAGAACAGAAGTAAGAACAGAATACTACTGGAATGAATTTGAATAAGGAAAGTTGGGTTTTTTCTCACTAAATGGATGCTGCAGTCACTGCAGTTTATTGTCTGGAATAGTCCCAGATTGCATTTCAGAGCTTCTAGAATTCAAACATTTTCGTGTAGGTGGTGTTAGGGGGTAATTTTGGGTTTCAGCTTTTTTTGTTTTTCACCACTTTCATCCCTGAATATGTCCATCATGAGTCACTTTTGTGATAAGCAGAATCGATAATGGCATCGATATCAATAAAATCTTATCAATACCTATCCCTACTCCCAAGCATGTGATAGCACCAATGTATCCTGCCTTGTTTTTCAACACTGTATGGTCCCACTCTGGACTTAAACTTTCAAACATGGACATAGGTATATGCTCCAGTATGGAATACAAACCTTAAGCTTGCAGTGTTAGTTGCTATAATTTTTTTGGTGTCAGGGAGTGTGGTTTACTCATTGCATGGAACCAGAGAGCTACTGTTAGCCCGCCAAACCTCCTCACTCCCATCTCAGTCATGATACCAAATTGCTTTGATTTCAATGCAATTTGTTGCCATGACTGAGCCGCAACTACAAAATCATAGAGGTCTGGAATGAAGAGTGGGCTCAAAACCATCACCCTGCTCCTAACACTATTGCACCCTTAGAGTCTGACCTCCCCCATAGCCTGTGGGTAATCTTAAATTGTCTCAGAGACGGAGTGAGTCATTTTGGTGCAGATATGCATCGATGGGTGCTGAAGCCATCAACTTCATGCGAGTGCAGAGCTGATGGTCCAGACTGTGGCTCACATACTGGGTGAATGTAAGATCCTTGTGACCAAATTAACCTGTGTTATTCATTGATAAAGCACTGTTCTGCACTGGACTCGAACTCGTGACCTTGAACAAGGATGCAAAAACGTGTAATGTCTATTCCTATAATGCATTTTAGTGCGAGGTAGTGAGGTTTATTCACTGCACAGCATGCATGAGCTACAATGACACTGGTCAGCCACAAACGTATTAATCTTGTGATGCCATTTTTTTAAGTAATAATACCATTTAAAAAAAAAACACTGAACTGAGCTTAAAAACTGCACTTTTGCAACACCAGCTTGGTTTATAAAGACAACTAAATCCCAAATGGGAGCAGGCAAGCAGAGTGAACATGTCTTTGCCAGACAATATTGGTAGTCGATCAACCCTTGTGATAAGAACGGTAAATGTTCCAACTAATTTGATTAGGTTTCTGTAGGCTATATTGCATTATATTAATCAGAGGGAGCGAATAACAAAACATTTATTTACATAAATATTGCAAAGTAGTACTTCTTTAGGCTGTGCAATTTTCTTTTTTGGGGGGGGGTTGGAAGAAAAACGTTGTCAGAAATGCCCTGCAGGTAAACCACACCTTTTATGTAGGTGTATAATAACCATTAATTTGGTTTGTCCTCATTTTACATCTCTGCTGTCCAAAGCAGACTCCATTAGCAACAAATGGGTCAGCTTTAATCCAAAGCCAAATTAATGGAAATGAAAAGGCTTCCATTTGAGATTGATGCTGATGTGCACGGGAGCATGTAAGTGTTTCTTTGAGAAAGTGAGTGAGCTGTCAGCACTAATTAGTTATGCAGGTGTCCTGTAATGAGTATATAAGAGTATCTATGCGAGAGAGCGCTTGTGCCCACACTTTCAACATAGGCCTCCTCATCAAGGAGGCACTTTTCATTCTACCAATACGACTACAAAGTAAAACATTTTATATTAGCGTCTGCAAAATGAAAGCAAAAACTTACACTTCAAAGGAAAGCGCTAAATCAGTGTGACAGAAAGTCTGTTGGTCTATTTATGAAGCTTGATGGTTGAGACACTCTCCCTCGAGTGGCTCACATACCGAATAACCGTAGAACAGCTGTCTGTTTGAGAAACAACATGTACGTTCAACCTGTCAGCTTTCCCCGTGACGGAAACAAGCAGAGAGATAAAGACATAAAGATGCACACATTCCTTGAAAAACAAATTAAGCTAAGGACATGCCTTCATCTGTGGTTAAAAAAAGACATTTTAGAGTTGACTGAAACTGGTGACTCAGGCGAAATCCCTTGAAATCGATGCAGGCTAGAGTGAAAGAACATTGAAATGGTGCATTTAGCAAGAAGCAACTGAACTGTATTCTGTGAAGCCTACAAACTGAAGTACAGGGCAAAATTAGTCAGCATTTCTGAAACAATTACTGACAAACATTGTTTTGAGACAGAGACATGCCTGGGAGGATATAATGGAGTCATGAGGTCACTGGACAGAGGTGTGTGATGATGCCGATTTTTGTGATCTCTTCAAATTTGTGACAATTTCTCAAATGTCAAGAACACACAGAACAATATATTATGGTGTCACTGAGTTAAGCCCCATTTACACATAGACGGTTTTGTCGGCGGGTAGTACGCAGACCGAAGTTCGCAGTAGTTCCGGCTGTTTTCGCGGTGGAAAGGGGTGGAGCATTTCGCCGGTGTTTTAACCGCTGTACTAGCCGCAAATACGCGGATAAAACGCCGCTAAATCCGCCGAATAAAGCGGCGTTTTGATGCCGTAGCATCTGGCACATGTCAGGCAACGGGGGTTAATACCTAGTTCTATCCTTTACAATCGCAGGAAGACGCGTGTGAGAACGGCGGTGTTCTGCTGCCGCCAATAATGCCCTGTGTACCGTTGGTTTTATCCAGGCAAATCCTGCGTTACTCCAGGAACTTTTGCATGTAGGCACCGCCCCCAGAGTATAATAGGCTGAAGCAGCAGGAATACATGCCTCTGTCACTGCAGGGGGAGGAAGATCATCAGTCTTTTCTTCTCCTTCCTTTTCCCCTCCTCAAAGTGTTGCTCTGTCTCCACCACAGGCCTGCCCTCTGCTTCTGAACCAGACCTCTTGGTAAGTCCTTGCCACTGCCAATTTTCTTTTAGGAGGCATACTGGAGCTTCTCTGCAAAAATATCTGGAGCTCGCCGCGAGTGAGAGGCCTGCATGCAGCGCGCTAGCGTTTTTATACTGACCGCCACCTATCGGCTGTTTGGAACACCGTTAACCGGGAGGTGGCGTTTAGAATGGCGTACTGTCCGCTAGCGGCGCCGTTTTGTCTGCCTCTGTCGCCGGTTAAAACGCCCTTGAGGACGCCGATGTGGGCTCTATCGCCGTTTTACACGCCGTTGATTAGGGATACAACGCCAATTACAGCGGTGTAAACTGCGGCACTACAGGAAGGGGCAGGATGAAACGGCGATTAAAAAGTATCAAACGCCATTGTTCGCGTTGTCTCCATCGTCACGCGAATTCTCCGGGAGCGCTCCCGGAATTATTCGACATGTTGAATAACTTTTTCGACGATTCCCGGTAAAGCCGGAACTAAGCCACGCCCCCTAGTGCCGGCGTTAACAACGGTGTTTGATCCTTAAGACGGGCAAAAACTCTTCTGGGACGCTTCCGGGAGCTCTTACCGTCTATGTGTAAACGGGGCTTTACAAAGAATTTATTTGCATGAATTACCATAATCAATCAATCAATCAATCAACTTTTTTCTTATATAGCGCCAAATCACAACAAACAGTTGCCCCAAGGCGCTCCATATTGTAAGGCAAGGCCATACAATAATTATGAAAACCCCAACGGTCAAAACGACCCCCTATGAGCAAGCACTTGGCCACAGTGGGAAGGAAAAACTCCCTTTTAACAGGAAGAAACCTCCAGCAGAACCAGGCTCAGGGAGGGGCAGTCTTCTGCTGAGACTGGTTGGGGCTGAGGGAAAGAACCAGGAAAAAGACATGCCGAGAAGGGGGGCAGAGATCGATCACTAATGATTAAATGCAGAGTGATGCATACGGAGCAAAAAGAGAAAGAAACAGTGCATCATGGGAACCCCCCCACAGTCTACGTCTAAAGCAACATAACCAAGGGATGGTCCAGGGTCACCCGATCCAGCCCTAACTATAAGCCTTAGCGAAAAGGAAAGTTTTAAGCCTAATCTTAAAAGTAGAGAGGGTATCTGTCTCCCTGATCTGAATTGGGAGCTGGTTCCACAGGAGAGGAGCCTGAAAGCTGAAGGCTCTGCCTCCCATTCTACTCTTACAAACCCTAGGAACTACAAGTAAGCCCGCAGTCTGAGAGCGAAGCGCTCTAATGGGGTAATATGGTACTATGAGGTCCCTAAGATAAGATGGGACCTGATTATTCAAAACCTTATAAGTAAGAAGAAGAATTTTAAATTCTATTCTAGAATTAACAGGAAGCCAATGAAGAGAGGCCAACACGGGTGAGATATGCTCTCTCCTGCTAGTCCCCGTCAGTACTCTAGCTGCAGCATTCTGAACCAACTGAAGGCTTTTTAGGGAACTTTTAGGACAACCTGATAATAATGAATTACAATAGTCCAGCCTAGAGGAAATAAATGCATGAATTAGTTTTTCAGCATCACTCTGAGACAAGACCTTTCTGATTTTAGAGATATTGCGTAAATGCAAAAAGGCAGTCCTACATATTTGTTTAATATGCGCTTTGAATGACATATCCTGATCAAAAATGACTCCAAGATTTCTCACAGTATTACTAGAGATCAGGGAAATGCCATCCAGAGTAACGATCTGGTTAGACACCATGCTTCTAAGATTTGTGGGGCCAAGTACAATAACTTCAGTTTTATCTGAGTTTAAAAGCAGGAAATTAGAGGTCATCCATGTCTTTATGTCTGTAAGACAATCCTGCAGTTTAGCTAATTGGTGTGTATCCTCTGGCTTCATGGATAGATAAAGCTGGGTATCATCTGCGTAACAATGAAAATTTAAGCAATACCGTCTAATAATACTGCCTAAGGGAAGCATGTATAAAGTGAATAAAATTGGTCCTAGCACAGAACCTTGTGGAACTCCATAATTAACTTTAGTCTGTGAAGAAGATTCCCCATTTACATGAACAAACTGTAATCTATTAGACAAATATGATTCAAACCACCACAGCGCAGTGCCTTTAATACCTATGACATGCTCTAATCTCTGTAATAAAATTTTATGGTCAACAGTATCAAAAGCAGCACTGAGGTCCAACAGAACAACCACAGAGATAAGTCCACTGTCCGAAGCCATAAGAAGATCATTTGTAACCTTCACTAATGCTGTTTCTGTACTATGATGAATTCTAAAACCTGACTGAAACTCTTCAAATAGTCATGAAAGTCATGAGTATTGCACTCTAGGAATGCCCATTCTAATTCATGATGATTTAATATGTAACAGAATTACAATATATGGAAATAAATATTATACAGCTGTGTAATGTTTACAGTAAACCTAATACGCTCACGAATAATCCAGCAAACCCTTTAATTCACTTTAATGCCGTTTGCAGCAGCAAACCCTCCCTGGGCCGATTTATTCAGCAGCTCTAAATCCTCCTAAAGCACTGCTCACTTCTTGCTCTCTGCCAACACTCTCATCATCTGATAAGCATGTGCATTCACATTACTTTTGCACTTTTGTCCTGTGTGGTGAACGGTATAGGTCTAGTGATGAATGGACCAGTGCTTCATTTGATTTATCACAGCATTAAATAAAATGTGCACCCTGTGCGTTGTGACCTGTGTCGCAAGCAGAGGTGAAAAGAAATAAAACAAGAAAGGAAAAATACACAAAAAACATTGGCAGGGCTTCTTAGTATATTAGCCTCAGGTGGTCAAACATGCAATAAAAATAAAGAGATCATTTTGTTGCAACAGCAATATTCCCGTCATGGAGTACGGCTGCACTTCCAAATGGAAGGGGACTTTAAACAACATTAGTAAGTGGCAAATGGAGAGAAAAGGTAGCAGAGGAAAAAATGGAAATGATGAGTATAGTAGGAAAGGAAATGAGTAAAGAATGAATGAAAATGATAAAAAAGGATTTATCAGGGTCCAGATTTTCACCCCTAATTAGGTTCCAGCGTTGGAATGTAACAACAGGTCAATTATTATAAAATTATGCCCACCAGGTTCCAATTTAATCTGAATATTTCATACAGATTGATAGAAACTAGTGAGGTAATGTACTCCGTTATATCAGAACTAACACATCATCTGAATGCAGCAATTATCCCCATTTTACAATTTACTCTCAGTACTTAAAATTCAATTAAACATCTGAATCTACGGTGCACTTCATAAATATTGGGACATTGACAAAGGTTTTATTTCAGCTCTCTAACATTATATTCACTTTCAAATCAAATGGTGAACATGAGCGTAAAGTCAGCTTCAGTATGAAGCTATTAAAAACCAAATTGGGTTAATGGTGTAGGAATGACAGCACTCTTCCATCTCTTTTTAAACTTTTATTTTGCTGATTTTAATAAAAACCTTGTGGAAAGACGGGACATGGCGCAGCAAAGAAACCATTAAATTTTGGTTTGGAAAGGGATCAAGCAGTAGCTCCAAGGGCAGCCAGCTGGATCACAGATCAGCTATCACGAGCAACGGTCAGGAAAATGATGAAAGATAATTGATCAGGATCAAACATCAGAGTCAGGATCACAGGTCAGGAATCAGGATAAAATACAGATGCAGCTTCTTTATTGTCATTGTAACAGCTACAACGAAAGGCAGGGTGCAAGCCTTTTCAGTGCAAATATAAACCCGAGTAAAACATGCACAGACTTAAAAGGTGCGGAGAAGAAAAGAAAGATAAACATAAAATTTAACTGAATGAAAAAGGTATTTCCAGAGTGCAAATTTTAAAAAGAAAAAATATATATAAGAACATAGTAGCAAAAAAGAGATTGCATATAAAAAAAAGAAAAGCATGTACAAAACTGTGGATATTTCAGTTGCAGTGGATATTGCACATAAACAAATATGGCACTCATTTTAAGTGTGACGTGATATGGCTATTTGGTTCCAGTGGCATTCAAAGCTCTAACAGCAGTTGGGTAGAAACTGTTTTTCAATTTATTTGTACTTGCTTTAATGACCCTGTACCATGTGCCAGATGGCAGTAGCTCAAACAGAGAGTGATCATGGTGGGATGAGTTCTTTTGAATGGTGTTGGCTCTCGTGAGACAGTAAACACCATGAAGGTCCCCCAGTGTGGGTGGAGGGCACCCAATGGTCTTCTCATTTTGGTAACCATTTGGAGCTCTTTCCTGTTTGACCCCGTACAGCTGACAAACCACGTACAGAGGTAATATGCGAGGATGCACTCAATGGTAGAGCGGTAAAAAACACAAGCAATCTTCTGGTTTATGTTATTTTTTCCTGAGGATTCTCAGATAGTGGATTCGTTGCTGTGCCTTATTTACTAAGTGTGGTATTCCTGCCCCAGGAAGTCAGTTTCTCATCTATATAGATTCCCAGGAAACAGAAGTCCCTGACCCTTTCCACACAGGTCCCCCCCAATGATAATGAGCTGAATGTCTGTTTTGTTTCTTACAAAGTCTATGATTAGCTCCTTGGTTTTGGATGTGTTCAGGAGCAGGTTGTTTTCTCTACACCACACAGTCAGCTCTTCCACCTCATCCCGGTAGGTGGACTTATCTCCTCCAGTGATAAAGCCTTCCACTCTTTTGCCATCCTCATACTTAATGAAGGTGTTGACATGAAGATATGAAAGATACAGTTGTGGTCAGATGATTACATATCCTCATGGGCATGAAATGTACCGGGTGACCCACAAAAACATTTGGGAATCGTTTTTTTCAATTATTAATTATTTTACACATAAATACAATGTTTATGTTTTATGAGTAGTAGTCGCATGATCATGACATCAATTTGAGATTTTCAGGTATGAGAGTTGCACGCAAGTAGGAACGAATGTAGCACTAAACAGGTTAGTTATTTGTGAATAAATCAGATATTTTATTAAGACGTGGAATTTCAGGCCAGATTTTGTGTGGAACATCCTGGGCATTCCAAAGTACTGAAATGGTAAACACAGTGTTAAAATGACATGGAAATCACAACTTCTGTTTTTATTTAAAATTCTCACAGCTTGCCAGCTTTTGGAAACACGGTTGTAGTTTTAGTATTGTAGGAAAGTAGAAACATTGCCAACATATTTATAGAAGTCACTAGCAATGCAAACATATGACCACAAGCTTTGCATAACACAGTTAGTCAGCTCTAAATGTTGGCAACATGCTCAGGGTGTTCTCAGCCTATCATTATATTATCATTTTTACCTCAGAGCACCCCTCAGTGGGATAACTGGGTATAGATAATTACTAGATAAATTGATGCTGTTCTTAAAAAATGACATCTAACTTTAAAAAAAATAACTTACCAACTTACTTTTAAAAACTAGTAAATAAAAGCACGATAAAGAGAAAACAAGCGAAGCAGCTGTCATGCAGATGAGACGGACGAGGCCCTGGGGAGTTTTGGGAGTGTGGATGGTGCTGGAGGTCTGAGGCTGAAGGAACCTACTGTTCCAGCTGCAACAGAGCAATCATCTGATATCGTCAAACAGTAATGTCTCTGCATCATCAGCAGAGGAAAGAGGGAGAGAAGGAGGGTTGTTTTATTTATTCACTTCATTCTTTTTTTGCTGACATTGATGTCCAAGCTCTGGAAGCAAAGCACACGCTTTGTGACTTTCTTCTGGGTGCCATGCTATTGGCCTGTACTTGCACTGCTCATTGTATTTTTATATTTTTATTTTTTTATTTTTATTATATTTATGGTATTTTTTATCGGTATTTATGTGTTATGTGATTGTTATGAATGGAGTGACTCACTGCCAAACCAAATTTACCTTTTGGTACAAATAAAGTAACCTTGACCTTGACCTTGATGTGGATTGGTCATAAAAAATAAAATAAAATAATAGATCTATTTTCTGCCCTCATTTGAAGGGTACAAAAAAAAAAAAAAAAAACTCAGCCAGGTCAGGACCCAAACCTGAGGATGGTATAAGCTGCAACCTGCAGTATGGGGCAAGCACCTTAACCAGTAAGCCAAAGGTCATTGACCTGCACCTGAACGTCACTTACAGTGTTTCCTCGCTTTTGATTGGCAGAGCACACCTGACTTGGTTAATTACTCGTGAGTGGAGCAGGCAGTGTTGGAAAACATGCAAGGCAGGCGAACTCCAAGAACAAGGTTGGTGACCTCCAGTGCACTGTGTTGTGATATTCTAATACCAAGAGACACTATTGTACATTATTTTATACTGAAGAAATAATCATTGATAAAATAAAGTGGTGAAGTGATGACTCTAAATGCACTATGAGAATGGGCATAGTGCTGCTGATTAGGTCACACAGGTAGGCCAGGTGTAAACCATCCCTGACTGCAAAAACTAAGTACCCTTCACACATAACACGAAAGTTGCAGACACCGGAAGAAAATCCGTGAACCAAGAACAAAATGGGAACCACGAAACATCCACCTGCTGTTGGGAGGGACACACGGTCAGACAGGTGTGCACAATACACTGGTGATGGTTTCATGCACACTCGTGCATGTGCACGAACACAGTGCAAGCAGCTGGAGCGTGTGGACCCACATCGCACCACTGCTGTGAAGAATACAGTCACTCCGGGTGGGTGACAGACGGGTGCCTGGACCTGCAATGCAGAATCCCAGACTTGGCTTTAGTGTAAGAGGTAATATGGTCTTTATTTCAGGCACAGGTATGGTACACATGTGGTCAGTCAGCAGAGCAGAGGTACAATTGGGATCAGGCAAAAACGCAATCACTGATGAGCAGGCACAAGCAAACACAGACATCGGAGATAAGGCAAAAGACGCAGTCAAAAACAGAGCAAAAATATGGTACATGGCTAGACAAAAACAGGGCTGTGAACAAAGGCTGGAATGTGTACAAAGGCAACAATCTGGCAAGGGACTGTCAGGCTGTGAGGGTTTAAATGCTGGTGGACATATCAGTGTGAAACGAGGAACAGGTGGTGTTAACGAGGCGCATGTGTGGACTGATTAGGTAATGAGGCGCACGTGTGGAGGGAAGATTCAAGAAAGGGGGTGTGGCTAGGGACAAGGATTAAACACTGTGCAAGAAAGGGAGGAACAGAGTGATGTAAGGAACAAAGATACTACAACAGGTGCAGGGAGTGTGAGTGAGTTGAAACACAAGGCAGACAGAAACAAGGTGAGAGACATGGGGCAGGTGCAATGATGTGAAGCGAGAACATAATCAGATATGAGTGAAGGCTTACAGGGAGCTATGAACTGAGCTAAAACATAATATAGAGGAACAAGAATCAGGCATGACCATGAGAACTAAAAGTAAACCAAGATATAATGAGAACAGAGGAAGAAACTACATGAGAAGTGATCAGGAAATAAATGGAAAATAAATACTAGGACAAAACTAAACTGGAACTGACTATGACTGAAGAATACATAAAGAGATGACAGGACAAACCAAGACTAAATAAGTAACAGGAAAAAGCCCAGTATTACAGCATAACAGATAACTAAATGATAAACAATGAAACCATAAACCGGCAGAACAAACTAGAATAGAACTGAGCCATGGCTAAAGTAAGAAAAGTGACAAAGAAACAAAGTGGCAAAGTAAAATAGAACAGAGAATAAACCATGATGAAAATAAACAACTAATATATCAAAGCTGGGGCAGAAAAAGAACAAAATAAAGGGGGGAAATAGCCTCAAAGCCCTGATCAGGCCAAAATCATCACAGTACCTCCCCTCCATGCGGGCATCACCTGACGGCCGCACAAAAACAAACCGACACCGAGAGGGCGGCAGGGGAAATAACAAGTAGGTGGGCAAACAGAGACCGGGGTGACATATAGAAGGCCTAAAAGGCAGGAGACCTCGTGGGTAGCCGACATCATGCATAAAATCAGGTACAGGAACCACCGGGCGGGAAAGAGGATATGATGGACAAAGAGGAAAACAGGCTCTGAGTGCAACCTGGTGCAGTGACCCCTCAGAAAACTGGCTTAAGGCTGGGTCAGGCAGGTGATCATGAGGACTCTCAAAGTGCCTAACTAAATCAGGGACCTGACTATGGGGAGCACAGGACACAGAGGCAGAGGCAGAGGTGCATAAGGGAATGGATTTAAAGGCAAAACACCTGGAACCACACAGGGGAAAAAACAGACATTTAAAGGGGAAATGAACCAAGCGGTAAACCCAAAGAAAGAAATAAAAAATAACAAAATCCAGACTATCCCAAAAACCCACTGAGAGGGAAACCGCCCCTAGTCTCCAAATCCTTCTACCAATTAATAATCCATTCAAATCAGTATGAGAACCAGGATTTAAATGAACTCAGATGGGGCTTCAGCAATTGCACTAGAGCACAAAGATCAGCAACCGAAAGGAGCTTATATAAGGCACACAGGTGCATGATCCAAAAACCTAAAGAGTTCAGCACTAAATTGCACGACGTAGAACACAGCCAGAGGACAGAAATCACACCAGAGAACAAGTTATTCCTGAGTACCTTCTCCCTCAGTAAATTAAAAAAACAAAACAAAAACTGATACCTCCAGAGAGATCCAAACAAACAAACAACACAAATGAGAGGTCAGCAAAAATCTTCTTTACCATCTCAATATCTGGGAGCACAGCAACCATGTCCATGGCAGGGTGGAGCATGCAGAGTCCATGTTGTGGCCAGATTGTATTATCAGGCTGGGTGGGTGCCCGGCACCCAGAGCGGCTGGACCCACAATGCAGACTCCCAGACTTGGCTTTGGTGTAAGAGATAACATGGTCTTTATTTCAGGCACAGGTACGGTACACATGTGGTCAGTCAGCGGAGCAGAGGTACAATTGGGATCAGGCAAAAACGCAATCATTGACAAGCAGGATTCAGTGGCACAAGCAAACACAGACATCAGAGATAAGGCAAAAGATGCAGTCAAAAACACATAGCAAAAATATGACACGCGGCTAGCCAAAAACAGGGCTGTGAACAAAGGCTGGAAGGTGTACAAAGACAACAATCTGGCAAGGGACTGTCAGACTGTGAGGATTTAAATGCTGGTAGACATATCAGTGTGAAATGAGGAACAGGTAGCGTTAACAACGTACATGTGCAGACAGATTAGGTAATGAGGTGCACGTGTGGAGGGAAGATTCTAGAAAGTGGGTGTGGCTCGTGGACAAGGATTAAACGCTGTGCAAGAAAGGTAGGAAAAGAGTGATGTAAGGAACAAAGATACTGCGGCAGGTGCAGAGAGTGTGAACGAGTTGAAACACAATGCAAACAGAAACAAGGTGAGAGACATAGGGCAGGTGTAATGATGTGAAGTGAGAACATAATTAGATATGAGTGAGGGACTACAGGGAGCTATGGACTGAGCTAAAACAGAATATACAGGAACAAAAATCAGGCGTGATCATGAGAACTAAAAGTAAACCAAGATATAATGAGAACAGAGGAATAAACTACATGAGAAGTGATCAGGGAATAAATAGAAAATAAACACTAGGACAAATTTAAACTGGAACTGACTATGACTGAAGAATTCATAAAGAGATGACAGGACAAACCACCACTAAATAATTAACAGAAAACAAAGCCAGATATTACAGCATAGCAGATAACTAAATGATAAACAATGAAAACATAAACCGGCAGAACAAACTAGAATAGAACTGAGCCATGGCTAAAGTAAGAAAAGTGACAAAGAAACAAAGTGGCAAAGTAAAATAGAACAGATAATAAACCATGATGAAAATAAACAACTAATAAATCAAAGCTGGGGCAGAAAGAGAACAAAAGGAAGGGGGGTGGGTGGGCTCAAAGCCCTGATCAGGCCAAAATCATGACAGGAGCATGTGGAACAACATTGTGCCGCAGCTGCGGAGAAACAAAATGACAACCACACACCATATAAATCACCGCAATTTCCAATATTTAATCCCTCTTATTGAGCAGACAATACAAGTATGATCCCTCTGTGCCTCTGTATATGACCCATGGTCACAGACCTACAGTCATGAAATTACATGAATGAAGCAGTGCACTCTCATTATGTCTTATTATGTCCACCCGGGTATATAAATAATTTGCACAATCACCGGACACTGATAGATTAGATATTGGTGTATAATTAGTGAAAATCACTGGGTTGATATAAATAATAAATAAAAGGGGAATCAATACAGAACCCTGCAGTTAAATAATCTTGGTTAAATAATGAATAAATGCCACCCGCGGGATTCAAACCTGCAATTTACAAAAGCTCTGATTAATAGACAGAAACTTTACCACTGTGCTACAATCACTGTCTTACAACAGGAGCACAAAATGCCTAAAATCAACAAGGAGATAAATGTATTTTTAAATGAAAGAGAAATTAGACAATGTATAGAAGTGTAAGTTTTCATTGTCTTTAATTACGGTGTAAAAAGCGCTGTATAACTGACAAAACGGCATTTGTTACAGTGTATTTTTGGTGATACGTGACTGAAAGTGACGTATCTGTTGTGGTGTTGGCTTGTCATTGTCTTGCAGCAAGCCGCTCACAGGACACGTGTGTCCTGTCAGACTGACATGACTTTCAGATTACCTGCTGTGTGTCCACATGATCTGATGATCTGTTTCAGCAGGGACAGCCGGTCAGTGTGTGCGCACAGCGTGCTCTCCAGCCCATCACAAAAGAGATATATGTGTATGTACAGTATTTCCATTATGAGGACAGCAAGCACACACACACACACATCACGGTGGACAGTTGTAAGGTCCTGTGCTTCAAAACACGGTACGTGTTCTACAGGTGTGATGTCCAGGACAAGAGATGTCAACAGCTGCTGCTGTTGGCTGCCAGCCCTGCCCCATGTCCGTTCAGCGCAAAGACCAAGGTGTCACTCTGTTTCTGTGTTATGTGGTTTTTTTTTTTTACTTATTTTGGCATGTAATTGTGTATGTAGTTATTATAGCAATTATTTCTATACCCGTCCTCGCTGTGGTCCCTGGTGTTTTTAATATGACACGTTGTGTGCACTGAGCCATCATTTGCAGCAGTCAGTGACTCTCTGGATGGTGATCAGATGAGAGGCGCCTCGTTGTGCTGTGTGCACTCTGGCTGGCCGGTCTCCATCTGTACATACATATCAACATATCATGCAAGTATGCCCCCCCCCCCCCCGCATGCACCATGTGTTGCAGGGGAGGGGTGGGGGATGTGCGAAACACACGCACGCTACATGTGTTGAGAGGGGAGTCGACACCCTGGCACACCACGTGTGGGTCTGTCTTTCAGCTGCTTGTGTGTGTGAATGGTTGTGGCGACAGGTGTACGAAGCGTCAGAGGTGGCGCAGATTTTTCATGAATGGCATGCAATTCCTCCTTCATTCGCTAGTCGGCTTCAATCATGCTATGTGTGAAGGGGCCCTAAGAGTTCAAATCGCATTTGTGGTTACTGTGGTAACTAAACTGTATGTTCCAGGAACCCAATTTGTCATTTGAGGATAAAAGAAAAATGTAACTGAACAGAACTGACTTTCTATGGACTGTATGGAGTTAATCATTGAAAGGTTAAAAAAAAATCTTTGACATTGTCATAATATATTTTTACGACTGCCAAGGATGTAATAAAAACATCTGTGTTAATTTATTTAATTATTTGCCTGTCTATTTGTCTGCCTGTTAGCAGGATTACGTCAAAACTAGTCCAGATTTTGACAAAATGTTTACCACAGATACCTATTAGGCCATGGAAGACTCCATTAAAGTTTGGAGGTGATCTAAATCCAGAGCCTGATTCTGGATCAAGATTTCACTTTATATAGGCTTTGAAGGACTAAATCAAAACCAGGCCCGGTGCCAGAAAAAAAAATATTAAGGGGGCAATGAGTTTATCACGGGGGTGGGGTGCGTAATGAATTGGGTGTGCTCCTAGAAAGCTCGTGTATTTAGGCTACACTATTGTAAGAGACTGACTGAGTAAGAGTAAAGAATGATGACAGTATTTTTTTTTATTATTATTTGAACGTATAGACCCTCGGTCAAGTGATCTCCTGCATACCACAAAACCAAACCAACAACTGATCTGAGAAACGACACGAGACAGTAGATTAACCCCACATACAGCCTTCCATCACAAGCGCAAACACAGCGCAATTGGGCATGACAGTCACACAATGGGTCAAAGATAAACCTTTCATGTAGATATACAGTGGCCCCTCATTTATCGCGGGAGTTACGTTCTAAAAATAGCCCGCAATAGGCGAAATCCGCGAAGTAGTCAGCGTTATTTTTTACAATTATTATAGACGTTTTAAGGCTGTAAAACCCCTTACTACACACTTTATACACTTTTCTCAAACAGGCATGAACATTTTCTCACTTTTCTCTCATGTGTAAACACTCTCAAAGTTCAAACCTTAGTAGAAAAATAAGACCAACCTGTTTTCAGGCCAAAACATTTGTTTGAGAAATAAAAATAGAACGTTTTCCTATAAATAATTATGATGGCTTTTAGAACTAACACATTTAATTTTAACGATCAACCTACGAGGTTGGACACATAAGAAATTATTAATAGTGACTGACCAGTATTTCACAGTTCCTCTGATCGCGCCTCTTCATCCTGGCGCTGCGCCACTGTCGCGCCTTTTTCCACTCAC
Organism: Thalassophryne amazonica; assembly: GCF_902500255.1. NCBI lineage: Eukaryota > Metazoa > Chordata > Actinopteri > Batrachoidiformes > Batrachoididae > Thalassophryne > Thalassophryne amazonica. The sequence continues at coordinate 80,153,456 of NC_047112.1, forward strand.
ACCTCGCTGCAGGTGTCTTTTTCCGAGTGAAGAACACAGTTATGGGTAGTTGTTGGCGCTCTTTTTTCAAGAAGATTCTTATAAATAGACACGCAGAACACAATGCGCGTACTTTCCCTTCGCGGTGCCGCAACAGGTGTCCCGTCATCTCGACAGAACACCGGCCTGCTTGATGAGGACACAGAGCACAATGCGCTGTTTAAAAAAAAAAGAAAAAAAAAGCATGCAAAATTGGATTAAAAAAATCCGCGAAACTGCAAGGCGCTATATTTTCCAGTATTTCTTTTTGTTTCTTTTTTATTTTTATTTTTGATAACTCTCACATCCGAGGGGGTGAGGTTGATGACGTGAGGGGGCGTCACCCCCAAATGCCCCCTCATGGCACCGGGTCCGGTCTAAACTACAGCACGGATTCTGGTGAAATTTTCATCACATATTCATATTCGGCCATGGAAGAATCCATTGAATTTTCGAGGGGCTCCAGAACAGGATCTGGATTTTCCAGATCCTGATCCCAAATATGGATCAAGATTTCACTTTTTATAGGCTTTGAAAGATTATCTAAAAAAACTGGTTCATGGATTGTCAACAGATTTTCACCACAGAGAGATATTGGGACATGGAAGACTCCACTGAATTTTGAAGGTGATCTGGATCCAGATTCTGGATCAAGATTTAACATTATATAGGCTTTGAAGGATAATGCCAAAACTACTTCACAGATTCTCACTAATTTGAACCACAGATAAACTTTAGCCCATGGAAGACTCCATTATATTTTGGTGGTGATGCAAATCCAGATTGGTGGACATCAGGAGTCTCTGACGGCTCTTGTTACAAATGTGATGTTTCCTTGTGGGTAATAGCTGTTGAATCAACTTTCAACTCACACTACAACATCAGTACATACAACAGGACAAGGAGAGAAGAGGATGTGCATATAGAAGGACAGCAAGAGCAGAGAGAGAGAAGGTGACACACTTGAAAGGCCAAATTTAAAAAAGACAGATATTATAAGGACAAAAAAAAGTGTTTTAAATGATAGATTTCGTAGTGTAAATAATCAAGTATGGCAGAATGTGCCTGTGCTGCCCTTTGCCACAACCACAACACCATGGATCTGCCTTGGGTCTGGAATGGCAGCCATTCACGTCAGTCCATTCTGGCCTCTCCAAGTGAACCATGTATCTGCCCCTGGGTGTGCCATCTCCAGGCACTGGGGTCCTCAACACTCAGACACTTGTGTTCTGAATCATGCATAGAGAAACAGGCCACATGGCCAAAATGTGGAAGTTGATGCTCCATCAGAATACAAGTGATACTCCTTATCCTAATCTCCCTAAATGCCCAGTCACACAGGGGATTATGACAACCCTGCCACAGGCTCAAGACAAAATATTGCAAGTGTGCTCCACCATCACCAGACATAGGTGTTGGTGTTATGTTGTCGGCTGAATACCAGTGTTTTTTTTGTTTGTTTGTTTGTTTTTGTTTTGTTTTGTGGGGGGGGGGGGGTCCACAGCAGCACCACCTCTGTGCCCTAGTGTCCCACAGCGGTGTGCATGTTGGAGGCAAACACAATGAGGTTAGAAAGAAAAACATTGATTGTGAGGAGGAGGGCATGAAAAGCAATAGATGAAATTTGGAAAGCAACCCTTGTGAAAAGCATAAAGAAGCTTCAATGAGGAAGCTTAATATAAAAGATTATTTTAATCAGCAGAGAATGAGGCTTCACTCCACAGAAAACTGGACTCATCTGTAATATGTCTTTCCTTCACTGACTGTTCTGACAGAGGTGTTCCCAGCTGGAACACCACTGCGAGTCAGGCCAGACCCAGCACAGCACACCTGCTCCAGTCACAGATAAAACTGCTTAACCGAGTCAAACAAACTAGACTTTGCGGTCATAACACCCTCGGCGTGGTACAGACTATGACACGTGTTTACGAGACTGTATAGTTGGATGCACTGTAGAAAACCTGACAGGTGTGTGTGTGTGTGTGTGTGTGTGTGTGTGTGTGTGTGTGTGTGTGTGTGTGTGTGTGTGTGTGTGTGTGTGTGTGTGTGTGTGTGTGTGTGTGTGTGTGTCAAATAGGATTTCATCATATAGACACAGCAGTAGGGCACATATGTTGGGACAGACATGCACAGTTTGCAGTAGACACTTCCCCTGTGGTCACTGACAACACACACCATGGTTCAGCACTGTGGACAGCTCCTGTGGGAGTGACAGTAAAAAGGAAGACATTCATATACATTTGTGCCACATACACATGGTCATCTCACATTAATGTTGCCAACATCATGCATATGTGTGCTTCAGAGCCTTTTTGCAAAAGAGTGTTATACACTCACCAGCTAGTTTATTGGATACACATTTTCAATTGCTTGTTAACACAAATAGTTAAACTGCCAATCAGATGGAAGCAAGTCAGTTTATTTAGGCATTTACACGTGGTGAAGATGATTTGCTGAAGTTCAAACCAACCACCAGGATGGCAAAGAAAGGGGATTTCAGTGACTTTGACTGTGGGATGGTTGCTGGTGTGATACGGGCTGGTCTGAATATTTCAGAAACTGCTGATCTTCTGAGATTTTTACACATAACCACTTGTAGGGGTTCCAGAGAATGGACAAAAAAAGAGAAGATATCCAATGACTGGCAGTTGTGTGAATGAAAATGTCTTGTTGATGTCAGGTCAGAAGACATTGGGCAGCCTGGTTGAATGGCTGACTACATGATGCTAATATGTCAGTTTGGACCAAAATCTCCGAGGAATGTTTCTAACATCTTTTTGAATCCACACAATGAAGAACTAAGGCAGTTCTGAAGGCAAAAGGTGGTCCAACTTGGTACTTGCAAGGTGTACCTAATGAAAAGGTCAATGTGACTGCAATTCATTGATCAACATTTTTTTTTTTCTTGTGTGGACTTTGAGAATTGACTTACGGTAATTTGGGGGTGCTGAATCCAAAACTGAGCTCACATTTCATCGATCACATCACTTTTTTTTTACAATCTGCATGCTCCTTATTGGTGGATTACAAAAGTTGCTCATTCACTCACGAGTTTAATGCCACTAACCATGCAAAAAAACAGCATCAAAAGCAGAGTTTTTAGACCAGGTTTGCAAAGTGTGAACAAGAGCTACAATATAATTTATAGTGATGAAGAGGTGTGCGAAACTGCAGCTTTTGTTTCATTGCTTGATACAAGAGTATGTGATTGGCAAAAACTAACATCAGATTCAGCACTCCCAAGTTACCCATCCGTTGAAATACTCCATGCAAGAAAAATCATATGGACCAGTTATTTTTATTTTTTTTACAAAGTCCACAACTGTATTTTTGAAAGGGCTCCAATGGAGACTGTCTGCAGCTCTCAGAAATTTTTACCTCCTTGTGAGTGGGGCTTAAGCTGGTACTTATTTGAGACAAAGCCATTTAAGTGGCACCAAAGGATCCTCCAAACCAGGGGTGGCCAAGTTCGGTCCTCGAGTGCCACAGTTCTGACACTCTTAGTTGTCTCCCTGCTCCAACACACCTGAATCCAATGAAAGAATGAGCCTTTCATTGGATTCAGGTGTGTTGGAGCAGGGAGACAACTAAGAGTGTCAGGACTGTGGCTCTCGAGGACCAAACTTGACCAAAGACATCCAGTCATCATTAATAATCAGATTTAAAATTACATTTAACATACTGTGCATACAAAAAGTATTCACAGCGCACCACTTTTTCCAAATGTTATGTTACAGCCATATTCCAAACTGGTTGAAATTCATTTTTTTCATCAAAATTGTACTCACAATACCCATAATGAAAATGTGAAAAAAGATTTTTTTTTTTTTTTTTTTTTTTTTTTTTTTTTTAGATTTTTGGAATTTTATTAAAAACAAGAGTAATCCGAGAATTCTGGTGTCCACCAATCCGGATCTGGGTTACCTCCAAAATTCAATGGAGTCTTCCATGCCCAAATATCTATTTGTGGTGCAAATTTGGTGAGAATCCATGAAGTAGTTTTGACATAATACTTCAAAGCCTATATAAAGTGAAATCTTGATCCAGAATCTGGATCTGGATCACCTACAAAATTTAATGGAGTCTGCCATGGCATAATATCTATCTGTGGTGAAACTTTAGTCAAAACAGACAAATAAATAAATAAACCCTGATGATTTTATTATGGCCTTGGCGGACGTAAAAAAAAACACAACAAAACAAACACAAATCCCTAAGAAATCGCATGTCCATAAGTATTTGCAACCTTTGACATGAAGCTCAAAATTGAGCTCAGGTGCATCCTGTTTCCACTTGTCATCCTTGAGACATTTCTACAGCTTAACTGGAGTCCACCTGGAGAAAATGTAGGCACACACCTGTCCACATATAAGGACCCACAGTTGACAGTGCATATCACAGCACAAACCAAGCATGAAGTCAAAGGAATTGTCTGTAGACATCCGAGACAGGACTGTCTCAAAGCACAAATCTAGGGAAGGGTACAGAAACATTTCTGCTGCTTTGATGGTCCCAGTGAGCACAGTGACCTCCATCATCTGTAAATGGAAGACATTTCACTGGGACTCTTCTTCAAACTGGCCGCCCATCTAAACTGAGTGATAGAGGAAGTAGGGCTTAGTCAGGGAGGTGATCAAGAACCCAATGGTCACTCTGGTCACTGTCAGAGCTCCAGTATTCCTCTGTGGAGAGAAGAGAACCTTTCAGAAGTACAACCATCTCTACAGCAATCCACCAATCAGGCCTGTATGGTAGAGTGGTCAGACGGAAGTCACTCCTTAGTAAAAGGCACATGGCAGCCCACCTGGAGTTTGCCAAAAGGCACCTGAAGGACTCTCAAGCCATGAGAAACAAAATTTTGTGATCTTATGAGACAAAGATTGAACTCTTTGGCGTGAATGCCAGGCGTCGTATTTGGAGGAAACCAGGCACCATCCCCACAGTGAGGCATGGTGGTGGCAGCATCATGCTGTGGGGACCTTTTTCAGCAGCAGGAACTGGGACACTAGTCTTGATTGAGGGAAAGGTGAATGCAGCAATGCACAGAGACGTCCTGGATGAAAACCTTCTCCAGAGTGCCCTTGACCTCAGACTGGGATGATGGTTCTCCTTTTAGCAGGACAATGAACCTAAGTACACAGCCAAGATATCAAAGGAGTGGCTTTGACAACTCTGTGACTGTCCTTGAGTGGTCCAGCCAGAACCCAGACCTGAATCTGATTGAACATCTCTGGAGAGATCTGAAAATGGCTGTGCACTGATGCTCCCCATCTAACCTGATGGAGCTTGACAGGTGCTGCAAAGAGGAATGGACAAAATTCACTAAAGATAGGTGAACCAAGCTTGTGGCATCATATTCAGGAGACATGAGGCTGTAATTGCTGCCAAAGGTGCATCAACAAAGTATTGAACAAAGGGTGTGAATACATGATTTTTTTTAAATAAATTTGCAAAAAGAAAAAAAAAGAAAAAAAACAACAAAAAGCATTTTTTTATGTTGTCACTATGGGGTGTCATGAGTAGAATTTTAAGGGAAAAAAATAATTTACTCCATTTTGAAATAACGTAACAACAAAATGTGGAAAATGTGTTGTGCTGTGAATATTTTCTGGATGCCCTGCAGCATCACTGATAAAATGGCTGTATGAGGAATAATAAATCTAAACAGAACTCCTGTCTTTCACAAAAAAGACTCTACCCCAAATTACATCCCTTCTGATAAATGATGTTGAAAAAAATGAAAGCAAACAAGAGAATCTGAAGTGATGTAGAGGAGGAGGGCGAGGATCGGAAACAATTTGTTTCTACCAAGGTCAACTAGATAGGGCCAGTATTCTATGCATTCTGCAAGCCTTCCTCTCTCCTCTCAGTCCCTTTATGTCTACTTGTCATGTCGATCCCCCCTCCTCCATCTCCAAATAAAATTTTTCCTGACATCAAAAACAACATTTGTTGTCCTTGCAAGGCCATGGGTAAACTGTCATGTCTGCACTATTTGCATCTTGAGGGCTAATTTAAATTCATTTCATACCTCCCTCGACCTCAGAGGCTCTCACCATCTCTTCCCTTTGATAAAACACATAATCTCTGACTTAGACCTTACCTGTGTGAAGCACCTTGAGGCAACTCTGTTGTGATTTGGCGCTATATAAAGGAAATAAATTGAAATTAAACTGAAATTGCAATAACAAAATTACAAAATGATCTTATGAAAAGAAGGCTTCAAAATCAAATTCATCTAAAGTGTGGCATGTTACCATATTATCTGTCATATGTCTTTATTTATTTATTTTCAGTACTGAATGCAACCCTCTCAGCTCAAACAACATCAAGAGCACTCATTATTTATTTATTTGTATGTATTTTGTTATGTGTCGACGCGGGTTGAGGAGCGGACCTGCGTCAGACGGAACCCAGCGCTAAAAATAACCAGAAAGCGGTTCCAATAACAAAAACAATTTATTTATTTCACCCGCTGGTGCATAATAAAGTGTAAAAACTAAAATAGCGTCCTTCTGGTGGAGTGAAGGCTGGCATGCTCTCCAGCGCCCAAAAGGATCGAAGCCCGGCGCTCCTGGACCCACTACCACCGCCAAACACCCCCCAGCTGGACACGACAAACCGACTCTCTGCGGCGCATAGAAGAGGTGAGGTAAGTCAGCAGTTACAACTAATATCCTTCAAAAGACACACACTATCAGCAACACATTCAGGTCTGTATTTTAAGATTTATGCAAATGAGCAGCTTCTCACAACAGGTGGAGGATCACTTGTCCGCACGCCACAGCAGTGAGAAGCAAGCTGCACAATTCAAATATACTGCGTAACAAAATACCAAGTTACTATCAACAATTAGTCAAACACTTAATCACCTCTGATGTGTGCTGACAGCATGTGTCCCTCACCCTTCCTGCTTCACGGGCTCGATGTGTCAAACCCAGGCGTGGTCCTCAGCGTCTCACAAACGAACATCACAAGGTCGAGTTCCCGGCAGTTCTGCTTGAATCACACATGACTTAAATGCAGAACGCCATCCAATTATCTGCTTCAGCTGAAAGTCTTTAAGGCTGCACATGAGCACCATTCACAGGTGCTGCACATGATGTTGATGAGGGTGAAGGACTCTTCAGCCAGCACCTTCTCCACAGACAAATCAGTTTTCATGCCACCTGGAGAGCAAAGAAAAGAAAAGAACACCAAAATGTCCAGCCACACCACCCAACACACAACAGTATGCCCCCTTTAACGGGAAGCCTCCCGGCGACCGAACAGACCAGGCCCGAGAACAGCACCTCCCTCCGGGGTCCTCATCAGGAAGCAGACAGCACAACGCTCCCAAGGTCCACCACAGACAGCAGGACAGGGCACCACAGCTGGAAGGCCGGCTGGCATCAACAAAAACCCCAAAACAGTCCCTAGTATAATCCAACACACAAGAAAAAACATAAAACCCACCCAAAACCTCCCCAGGGGAAGAAAAGAACCTAACCCCGGGAAGAAAAGAAAAACACCCAAACGCAAAAACCCAACACAGTCCCACAAACACAATACAAACACAAATGCATAAAAGAAAAATAACAAACAACCCCCCCAGAACAACCTGCAGAGCCCAACCCCCCCAGAAGGCCTTTACCGCCAGTTCCAGGAGGAACAGCCAGAACCAGAATCCCACAAAGGTCCCCAGGTGTACATGGAGCAAACGGCACCCCCCAGAGGACCGTACCATCAACCCCAGGAGGTACCCTCCCCACAACCCCGGAACCCCAGACCCGGCCACACTTGGCTAGTCGGCCCCAAGCCAATTCCTCCCCAGAGGACCGTCCCATCAACCCTGGAGGTGGAACCCGGAAGGAAACAAAACAAAATCAAAATCCAACCCCCGGAGGACTACCAAAAACAACCCCGGGGGCAAATAAAACAACCGTAAACCCTGTCACCTTCCCCGGCACCCCGAAAGACCCCAGGTCCCTCCCAGAGCCCCTCGGCGGCTCAATTTTGGCGAACGGCTCAAAACATTAAGCTGGGGAAGGGAACAGGAAAAACTAACCCAGCCCCAACCCCAAGGCGCAGCGGAAAACCGGAAATACGTCCGGTGCCCCAACTCGACCATACCCCAGCCTCTCGGGAGGGGTGGAACTACCGAAATGGCGAACGGCAACAGATCGGCCCACCCCACTGACTGAGGTATGTTCCCGCTGCACCACACCCCGGCAACACCAATGACGAACGGTACAAAGGCTCACCGAGGCTGGAGTGGAACCGGGCCCTAACCAAATCAAGAAAAATGCCCCTAACACCCCCCCCCACCCCCACCCCCCCAGGTGCAGAGGTCTTCTGAGAACGCTCAGCGTGACCAACCTGCACCACCCCACAACCCACAAGACGAACGGTCTTGGAGCAAGTGAGGTTGGGGTTAGGGATGTAGGGAAATAAAAAACAACAAAATAAAACGACCCAACAACCCAAACAGAAAATACCTAAAAACACATAAAAATTAACAATTAAGTGAGCCCAGACGGGCTTCTAACCACCTAACATTCACTCCACCAGACACGCCTCTGACTCCCCAAACAAATTATAACCCCTATTTAAAGAAAACAAAACATTAACCCATACAAGATTTTTTTTTTTTTTTTTTTGTGTGTTATTTTGCCTGTCCCAGAACACCTGGAGATACGTCACCATTATTTTTCTTGACGCTTATACGTCAGGGCAATACAGTAATCTCCGCTCGTACGAGCTGCATGGGCTCGTCAGCAAGAGGAGCCAGAGGTCCCGTCGGAGGAGCCTCAGTGGGGCGAAGAAGAGGCGGCCCAGATCTGTGTCGGGGAAAGCCCCGAGATGAAAAAACCCGCTCTGATGGCCGCCCTCTCTCGCGTCCACGCTCCTTCATCCGATCATCTAGACGAATCACCAACGATATTACCTCATCTAAATCGTTTGGCTCGTCACGGACTGCCAGCTCGTCTTTTAATGACTCATTTAACCCATCTACAAACACTCCTCGTAAAGCTGCGGCGTTCCAACCTGACTGAGCAGAAAAAATCCGGAAGTCCACGGAATACTCCGCCGCCTCCCCTGCCTGAGATTCAGCAACCGTTGGGCAACGGTATTCGTTTTCACCGGATGGTCAAAAACCAGTCGGAACTCCCGGGAGAAATCCTTAAAGGATCCTAACAATGGCGAGTTGTTACTCCACAACGCTGTGACCCAAGCTAAGGCGTCACCTCGGAGCAAATTTGTCACATATGAAACACGGCTCCCATCAGAAGAGAAGGAAGCTGGTTGCTGAGCAAAAACCAGAGAACATTGCATCAAAAACGAAGCACAGGCTTCGACGTCTCCCGCATAAGGCTCCGGATGACAAATAATTGGTTCGGACGCCGAATCTCTGGGTGACGGAGTTATCTGCACCGGTATCGATGGTGCCGCAGCTGGAGCAGCAGGAAGCGGAACGGCTTGCGCTGCAAGCTCCGTAACATGGGCGTTTGTTTGTTTAATTTGGTTTGCGAGATGCTGTAATTGCTCCCATATTTTCTCCACTTTTTTGGCAAAAGGAACCGCCTCTGCCGCTGGGTCCATTATGGAATGGCCGGGAACTACTGTTATGTGTCGACGCGGGTTGAGGAGCGGACCTGCGTCAGACGGAACCCAGCGCTAAAATAACCAGAAAGCGGTTCCAATAACAAAAACAATTTATTTATTTCACCCGCTGGTGCATAATAAAGTGTAAAAACTAAAATAGCATCCTTCTGGTGGAGTGAAGGCTGGCACGCTCTCCAGCGCCCAAAAGGATCGAAGCCCGGCGCTCCTGGACCCACTACCACCGCCAAACACCCCCCAGGTGGACACGACAAACCGACTCTCTGCGGAGCATAGAAGAGGTGAGGTAAGTCAGCAGTTACAACTAATATCCTTCAAAAGACACACACTATCAGCAACACATTCAGGTCTGTATTTTAAGCTTTATGCAAATGAGCAGCTTCTCACAACAGGTGGAGGATCACTTGTCCGCACGCCACAGCAGTGAGAAGCAAGCTGCACAATTCAAATATACTGCGTAACAAAATACCAAGTTACTATCAACAATTAGTCAAACACTTAATCACCTCTGATGTGTGCTGACAGCATGTGTCCCTCACCCTTCCTGCTTCACGGGCTCAATGTGTCAAACCCAGGCGCGGTCCTCAGCATCTCACAAACGAACATCACAAGGTCGAGTTCCCGGCAGTTCTGCTTGAATCACACATGACTTAAATGCAGAACGCCATCCAATTATCTGCTTCAGCTGAAAGTCTTTAAGGCTGCACGTGAGCACCATTCACAGGTGCTGCACATGATGTTGATGAGGGTGAAGGACTCTTCAGCCAGCACCTTCTCCACAGACAAATCAGTTTTCATGCCACCTGGAGAACAAAGAAAAGAAAAGAACACCAAAATGTCCAGCCACACCCCCCAACACACAACATATTTTCTGGGTTTTACAAGTCTCTTAATTCCACTGATTTCTTTGTTAAAAGAAAAAAAACAAAACAAGAAAAATTAAAAGCTTTCTTTTGCTGAGCTCATAAAATTCTCCTCTGTCCTGATTAGGCACTTCTTACATATAAAGGTGGTGGCATGGGCCATTATTTATGGTAACTGACTGTGCACACCTGATCCCCTCAGATTAGTACAGTCAGTCTTGATTACTACTTGGTGGGGAGACTGTGTTACCCATGTAGAACTGGAGTTGCATCAGGAAGGGCATCTGATGTGAATAAAGTAAAGTTAGTAAAGTGCCTTCAGTTGTCATTGTACATATACATATACATATATAGAACAAAATCTGTCTTCTACATTTAACCCATCCTAATTGCAGTTAGATACAATCCAACCATTATGGAAGCAGTGGGCAGCCACAGTCCGGCACCTGGGGACCAACTCCAGATGTAGAGACATAGAGATGTAGAGGAAACCCACACAGACACGGGGAGAATGTGCAAACTCCACACAGAAAGGGTGGGAAGGGATCCCACAACCTTCTCACTGTGAGGCATTAGTGATAACCAGTAAGCCACCATGTTGCCACCATTCCAAATCTCTGCTGGATCCAGTGAGGTGACCTTGACCCACCGTGGACAGCCAAAAATAAATAAATAAATAACAGGTGGTGTAGTGGCCGGCACTGTTCCCTCACAGTGAGAAGGTCTTAGGATGTGAGTGAGAGTGTGAATGCATTTCTCTGTCAAAATGTGTCCCTGCAGTAGACGGCCATCTTATCCAGGGTATCCCATAATTGGAAAAAGTGGGTATAGCAAATGAATGAATAAAAATGAATAATAAGAATATGAATCATAATAATAGTAGCAAGTCCCTTCGCTACTCTTTTTTTCACTCAGGATCACCACAGCAGATCAAAGATGGATCTGCATATTGATTAGGTACATGTATTACATCTTCATGTTACGCTTGGTATTCAACATATTTATACATGATTTATGATTTTTTTTTACAATGGTTCCTGAATTTAGTGTGGCAGGTTAGTATGAGCTAATCGTACTGTGCAAAAATGCTATAGTATGCAAAACATGTCACTTTACAGTTTTCAGTGCCGCTGCTGATATCAAGAGGATTTTTTTTTAGAGATCTGCGTGATTTATTTATGAAAGATTCATTCATTTTCTATATTTGTTTACTGCGACCAGGGGTCACAGTGGGGCAGAGCCTATCCCAGTAGTCATACTGCGTGAGTCGGGTTACACCCTGAACAGGACGTCAGACTATCACAGGGCTAAATACAGACAGACAAACACAGTCACATGCACACCTACGATCAATTTAGAGTGACTTATTCACCAAAGCTGTGCATCTTTGGAAGTGGGAGGAAGCCGCAGCACCCGGAGAGAACCCATCCAGACATGGAGATAACATGCAAACTCCACACAGGAAGAAGCTCGTGGGTAGCGATCCCACAACCTTCTTGCTGCAAGGCAACCGTGTTAACCGTAATGCCCCCATATAAAAGATGAAAATGGGATTTTTTTTTCATAGCTGTCATTCTCAGCTGAATTACCTTTTATTACCTCCACCAAGGAGGTTATGTTTTCAGTCGCATCCGTTTGTTTGTTGGTTGGTTGGTTGGTTGGATTGTTAGCAGGATTACTCAAAAAATCCTCAACAGATTTCAATGAAATTTTTACCAGGGGTGTATCTTGGCCTAACGTAGAAGTCATTAAATTATGGTAATGATCCGGAACATGATCCAGATCCAGTCATTTTTTTAAGGATTCTTTATCATTGCAGGATAGGGCCAGTTTCAACATTTTTGAAACTATCTTCATGAAGACTGGTCACAAAGGCTGAACAAAAATTAAGTTACGACACAACAATAATTTAGCATTTGTTTGTCCTCATTGAACAAACTTGTTATTAGAAAATAAAACAACTTGTGTAGTTCATGCAGTTTCTCTTTATAAATACATTTGCTGAAGATCTAAGGGTTTAACCACTGAATCCAAAACATGACGGTACATGCATGAAACAACATGGAATAGCTCTCTTTGCCAAAGGGTATTCTATGTGACGTCACTGACCCTATGGCCTTGGCAGAGTTTTGCGCTCTCCGAGTGCTTCTAGTTATTTTATTTTTGCTATGTCAGTCCTACTTCCTCATCAGCTGTCTTTCAATCTTCAGACAAAAAAGTTCTTTCTGTTAAAAATGCACTCCTGATCTGATTCACAAGGTTGCATGTATGCTATGTTCTTTTCAAGCATTCATTAGGTCTCTCTCTTCTAAGTCCCTGTTGGTAAATGATATAATAATTGATCAACATATTGATTTATTCTGCCTTACAGAAACCTGGTTACAGCAGGATGAATATGTTAGTTTAAATGAGTCAACACCCCCGAGTCACACTAACTGTCAGAATGCTCGTAGCACGGGCCGGGGCGGAGGATTAGCAGCAATCTTCCATTCCAGCTTATTAATTAATCAAAACCCAGACAGAGCTTTAATTCATTTGAAAGCTTGACTCTTAGTCTTGTCCATCCAAATTGGAAGTCCCAAAAACCAGTTTTATTTGTTATTATCTATCGTCCACCTGGTCGTTACTGTGAGTTTCTCTGTGAATTTTCAGACCTTTTGTCTGACTTAGTGCTTAGCTCAGATAAGATAATTATAGTGGGCGATTTTAACATCCACACAGATGCTGAGAATGACAGCCTCAACACTGCATTTAATCTATTATTAGACTCTATTGGCTTTGCTCAAAAAGTAAATGAGTCCACCCACCACTTTAATCATATCTTAGATCTTGTTCTGACTTATGGTATGGAAATAGAAGACTTAACAGTATTCCCTGAAAACTCCCTTCTGTCTGATCATTTCTTAATAACATTTACATTTACTCTGATGGACTACCCAGCAGTGGGGAATAAGTTTCATTACACTAGAAGTCTTTCAGAAAGCGCTGTAACTAGGTTTAAGGATATGATTCCTTCTTTATGTTCTCTAATGCCATATACCAACACAGTGCAGAGTAGCTACCTAAACTCTGTAAGTGAGATAGAGTATCTCGTCAATAGTTTTACATCCTCATTGAAGACAACTTTGGATGCTGTAGCTCCTCTAAAAAAGAGAGCTTTAAATCAGAAGTGCCTGACTCCGTGGTATAACTCACAAACTCGTAGCTTAAAGCAGATAACCCGTAAGTTGGAGAGGAAATGGCGTCTCACTAATTTAGAAGATCTTCACTTAGCCTGGAAAAAGAGTCTGTTGCTCTATAAAAAAGCCCTCCGTAAAGCTAGGACATCTTTCTACTCATCACTAATTGAAGAAAATAAGAACAACCCCAGGTTTCTTTACAGCACTGTAGCCAGGCTGACAAAGAGTCAGAGCTCTATTGAGCTGAGTATTCCATTAACTTTAACTAGTAATGACTTCATGACTTTCTTTGCTAACACAATTTTAACTATTAGAGAAAAAATTACTCATAACCATCCCAAAGACGTATCGTTATCTTTGGCTGCTTTCAGTGATGCCGGTATTTGGTTAGACTCTTTCTCTCCGATTGTTCTGTCTGAGTTATTTTCATTAGTTACTTCATCCAAACCATCAACATGTTTATTAGACCCCATTCCTACCAGGCTGCTCAAGGAAGCCCTACCATTATTTAATGCTTCGATCTTAAATATGATCAATCTATCTTTGTTAGTTGGCTATGTACCACAGGCTTTTAAGGTGGCAGTAATTAAACCATTACTTAAAAAGCCATCACTTGACCCAGCTATCTTAGCTAATTATAGGCCAATCTCCAACCTTCCTTTTCTCTCAAAAATTCTTGAAAGGTAGTTGTAAAACAGCTAACTGATCATCTGCAGAGGAATGGTCTATTTGAAGAGTTTCAGTCAGGTTTTAGAATTCATCATAGTACAGAAACAGCATTAGTGAAGGTTACAAATGATCTTCTTATGGCCTCGGACAGTGGACTCATCTCTGTGCTTGTTCTGTTAGACCTCAGTGCTGCTTTTGATACTGTTGACCATAAAATTTTATTACAGAGATTAGAGCATGCCATAGGTATTAAAGGCACTGCGCTGCGGTGGTTTGAATCATATTTGTCTAATAGATTACAATTTGTTCATGTAAATGGGGAATCTTCTTCACAGACTAAAGTTAATTATGGAGTTCCACAAGGTTCTGTGCTAGGACCAATTTTATTCACTTTATACATGCTTCCCTTAGGCAGTATTATTAGACGGTATTGCTTAAATTTTCATTGTTACGCAGATGATACCCAGCTTTATCTATCCATGAAGCCAGAGGACACACACCAATTAGCTAAACTGCAGGATTGTCTTACAGACATAAAGACATGGATGACGTCTAATTTCCTGCTTTTAAACTCAGATAAAACTGAAGTTATTGTACTTGGCCCCACAAATCTTAGAAACATGGTGTCTAACCAGATCCTTACTCTGGATGGCATTACCCTGACCTCTAGTAATACTGTGAGAAATCTTGGAGTCATTTTTGATCAGGATATGTCATTCAAAGCGCATATTAAACAAATATGTAGGACTGCTTTTTTGCATTTACGCAATATCTCTAAAATCAGAAAGGTCTTGTCTCAGAGTGATGCTGAAAAACTAATTCATGCATTTATTTCCTCTAGGCTGGACTATTGTAATTCATTATTATCAGGTTGTCCTAAAAGTTCCCTAAAAAGCCTTCAGTTAATTCAAAATGCTGCAGCTAGAGTACTGACGGGGACTAGAAGGAGAGAGCATATCTCACCCATATTGGCCTCTCTTCATTGGCTTCCTGTTAATTCTAGAATAGAATTTAAAATTCTTCTTCTTACTTATAAGGTTTTGAATAATCAGGTCCCATCTTATCTTAGGGACCTCGTAGTACCATATCACCCCAATAGAGCGCTTCGCTCTCAGACTGCAGGCTTACTTGTAGTTCCTAGGGTTTGTAAGAGTAGAATGGGAGGCAGAGCCTTCAGCTTTCAGGCTCCTCTCCTGTGGAACCAGCTCCCAATTCAGATCAGGGAGACAGACACCCTCTCTACTTTTAAGATTAGGCTTAAAACTTTCCTTTTTGCTAAAGCTTATAGTTAGGGCTGGATCAGGTGACCCTGAACCATCCCTTAGTTATGCTGCTATAGACGTAGACTGCTGGGGGGTTCCCATGATGCACTGTTTCTTTCTCTTTTTGCTCTGTATGCACCACTCTGCATTTAGTCATTAGTGATCGATCTCTGCTCCCCTCCACAGCATGTCTTTTTCCTGGTTGTCTCCCTCAGCCCCAACCAGTCCCAGCAGAAGACTGCCCCTCCCTGAGCCTGGTTCTGCTGGAGGTTTCTTCCTGTTAAAAGGGAGTTTTTCCTTCCCACTGTAGCCACGTTCTTGCTCACAGGGGGTCATTTTGACCATTGGGGTTTTACATAATTATTGTATGGCCTTGCCTTACAATATAAAGCGCCTTGGGGCAACTGTTTGTTGTGATTTCGCGCTATATAAAAAAATTGATTGATTGATTGATTGATTCTTCTTATGAGTGTTCTAAAGGTAATGCAATACAACCACAAGCTGCAATAGAGCTGTAAACTATAAGGACTGGATATCAGTCTGAGGGGTGCAAAGAACAACAAAAAAAATTAAGAAAAAAAAAAAAACCCTGTTTGTTCAAGATGCTGCCACCGTGGAGCTCTATAGTGACAAATCCTGTATGTCAGAAGATCTGCTCAGGAAGATCTGCTGTCAGCGAGGGATGATTCAATGCTAACCTTCCATCTAGTGGATTAGTTTTTTTTTTATCCTGCAGCCTAGGAATGACATTTGGTAACCACATATTTTTGTAGTGTAGTAAAACTGAATGCTTGTGGCTTTAATATAATGTTTCCAAAGGTCTGCTTCAGCCTTAGTATGATAGATGATAAATAACACGGTGTCAAGAATTTGCACCGGTCATTGCACAAGGAGTGTAGACTAAAACCGACCCAACAATACACTGGTGCATGAGGAATGCACACTGCAGTAAGCATGTGCATAAAAATACACTATATTGCAGTGTGTATGCTGTAACTCCAACATGACCCTGTGTGTTGGTAACATGAGGCAGTATTGCATGAATTGTGGTCATCTGTGTCATACTTTAAAATCATGCACATGACAGGTGTTGTTACAAGTTATATACAGGCATAGAAGCATGCACAAAAGGGTGTAGACAGAGCAGGCATACAGATAAACAGACACACACATTTCCATTTGATAACACACAATAATCAGTTTTATTGCCAGCTTTCTTCAGACAAATCAGCGGATGGGTGCATGTACATTTCCAAGTCATTGAATATGTTTTGGACTTAATTTGCATCAATCATAAAGACATAGAAAGAGTATACTACTGTATGGTAACTGTCTGGATGAGACGCTTCTCAAAAAGTAAGCCACTGTGCAAGAAGGAGACAAGTGAGGAAACCCACCAAGACACCAAGACAACCCAGAAGATATAATGGGCTTCTGGGGCTGTTTTGCAACATGTGACTCTACGTGTTTGTGTGGCTTCTCTCCAAATATATGGAGATTTGGTGAACTGGAAGCTTTAAATTGTCTGTAGGTGTGTCCCTGTGGTAGACTGCCATCCTGTCCAGGGTGTACCACACCTCTTGCCCTGTGACCCTGTGATCCCAAGGCTTCAGTGTTGGCTGCTTTTACCGACAGGATGGCTGATATCCGTTGTCAGCTTGCTGGACCCCAGAAGTGGAAGGCATTTGTTGAACATGGGTTCTAGTAGCTTTTAAAAAGTTTGTTGGAGCCACATTAAAAGTGTGAATTTAGAAAAAAGGTAAAACTTTAAGAGCAGCGTTGTAAAGTACAGAAAAGGAAAGTTGCTTTAATGTAAATATGCTATTTTGAAAAGTTCAGCTCGGAAGTTCTCTTAAAAATTTGAAAGACTTGACAAACCTTAAAAACATCAGGCTATTAATTTGTTAAAAGTTATGAAAAATGATACAATAAATGAATGAAGCCACATGGTAGCTTAGTTAGGCTAGCATGGGGCCTTGTTGACCTAAACATAAAGTTAAGCATTTGAAGAAAGGAAGAGAGAGAAGACAGGAAGAGAGAGCTTTCCGAGAGAGGAGCGAGAGAAGAAGAAACTCTGTTCTAAGTTTTTCAAGGGGACTTACGTCATTAAACTCCGAGCATTTAGGGTGTGTAATTTAATAGAAAACTTCATGTGCTAGTGGCAAGGAAATGATTCAACTATTTAAACACATTAACTATTTTGGCATACTTTTTGTTCTAAGACATTTTGGGGATGAATATGCATTATTAATAGTCACTTAAACACTCCATTTGGTTAAAAGAAATTCCATTATCAAACCATGGATAAGTCAGAAACATCACATTCAACACACATCAGTTACAAGGAACACATGTCAATTAAATGGAATACATGCAAAGCATTTGCTTGAAAAAGCAACACAGACAACATTAGAAGTTTTTATATATGAATAAAAGAATGCTCATGCATTTTTTTTATTTTAAGCAAAGGTCTTTTCCTTCACTTAGACCTAGAGATAATAGCTGGTTGTCAAGGCTAAAAGTTTATGGTCACGTCTTATCGTGGTAGAGATCCTCTTGCACTGTCTGGAGAGGTTCTGGCCTTGGCGTGTGGCCATAAAATGTGGATTCTCATGGCCTGGGAAATTTCAGATTCTGAAGTGAAGCAATTATAATGTCATGTAATTCACAGTGACTGAAATTTAATTGATAAACATTTCAGAGAAAGCTTTGAAGAGCTGTGAATTACAGTTTTGTTGTGATGTGATGAGGCCAGGGAGTGTTCAGTAGATAGCCAGGTGGCCCCAAGAATTTCCACAGTTAGGAATGAAAGGTTGTCTTTGTTCTCAGCTCAAAATCTCAGGTTTTTGTTGATAAAGCATTCCTGTATTTATTTAATTACGGCGAAGCGAGGCCATGCACTAAAAGACACTGTGGGGAACAACCCTAGGAACAGCTGTGCTTCCTCTTTTTAAATCATAATGACAACAGCAACTACCCAAATGACCCTGAACAAAAGTTTACATACCCCAGTTCTTAATACTGTGTATTGCCCCCTTTAACATCAATGGCAGCTTGGAGTCTTTTGTGGTAATTGTGGATGAGGCTTTTATTTTCTGTGATGGTAAAGCTGCCCATTCTTAACAAAAAGACTCCAGTTCCTGTAAATTCTTGCCTGTCTTGCATGAAGTGCATGTTTGAGATCTCCCAGAATGGCAGAGTTCTGTCTTTCAGCTGAAAATATTTGTGGGCTTTTCTTTGCACATCTTTGCAGATGAAAGTTTGTTGGCCTACCTGACCGTAGTTTGGATCCAACAGAATCCCTCATTTTCCTCTTCTTAATTTGAGTTTGAACAATGCTGATTGGCATTCTCGGTCCTTTGCATATTTTTTTATATTCCTTTCCTCTTATATATAGTTCGATTACCTTTTCTTTGACAATTCTTTTGCTTTCCCTATGACTCAGAAACCAGAAATGTCAGTGTAACACTGGGTGAAAAATGCAAGGGTCTGTCAGGAGCCCAGAAACTCCCTAACATTTGATATACAAACACAGATTACAAGAAAACAGATCACAGGTGAGGATGGTTACCTTTTGTAGGCATTCAGACCTGTTTTTGTCAACTTGTGTGCATGTTATCAAGCCAAAATCACCAGGGTATGTAAACATTTGATCAGGGTCATTTGGTTAGTTTCTGTTGTAACTATGATTTAAAAAAGGAAACAGTTGTGTGTGTGTGTGTGTGTGTGTGTGTGTGTGTGTGTGTGTGTGTGTGTGTGTGTGTGTGTGTGTGTGTGTGTGTGTGTGTGTGCGTATATATATATATATATATATATATATATATATATATATATATATATATATATATATATATATATATACCTCAAGACGTATTACAAAGGTCAACATCTCAGGAGTAGATTTATTCTATCTCTTCTCTCCATGGGAGAAACTGTACTGCACTCTCTCTCTCTTTCTAGTAACTATGCCGCTCTAGAGAGAGAGATAGAGGTACAGTTACTCCCATGGAGAGAAGGGATAGAATAAATCTACTCCCGACATGTTGGGCATTGTAAAACGTTTTGAGGTATATAGGATGACCATCACAACCACCTCAAATGTTGCAACTGTGTGTAACATGGTCAGCAGACAACAGATTGTTCAAACTATTTTTGTCCAATGAATGAAGAGTTACTGCCAGTTATACAAATGGGTAAGTCAGCACCTGTAAATTGGAGAGGACTGTTATCTGTAAACCTTTCAACCTGAGATGAATGGCTTTGGTGTTGGCCATAGGTGCCATCTGTTTTCAGGTTAGATCACAGCTGATTTTTCTCCAAAATGCTCTGATGGTACAACATTATGCCAACAAGATCTTGCAGACACTTTAATTCTCTGTGTTGATGCAACATTTTGGGAAAAAGTGAGTGTTTGTGCATGACATTATATGTCCACAAACAATCAGGTTGAAAAAAAGCAGCAATATGGAGTTGTTGGGGTGGACCTTTCGAGCAGCTGATCTGAACCCTATAGAACATATGTGGAATGAACTTGGTCAAAATGTGCCACAGCAGGCAAATGTACTCCCTGTGATTAGCAGGGCATGCATACGATTAGGCCAGATTGGGTCAGTGAACACATCTGAATACTCATACCTGCTTACTATATAGAAGGTAAAAAGAAGTGTATCACAATATATAGGGTATCTGAATACTCAGTCATCATATAGTAGCAGCCAAACAGTACTCAGATGATGTACTATCTCCATAGTGTGCAAACAGACTGCACTATGCTGTCCCATGATGCAGCTAGAGCAGAAAACCCAAAGAAAAATTTCCAAGGAACATTCAAATAAGATAGCAGACATACATGAAAACAGTAGTGGCAACAAAGGGGCCTTATCGTTGTAGGGAAGTGATGGTCTAGTGTTTAAGTGTTGGGCTTGAGACCAAAGGATCCTCGGTTCAAATTCCATCCTGACCGGAAAATCACTAAGGACTCTTGGGCAAGGTCCTTAATCCCCTAGTTGCTCCCGATGTGTAGTGAGTACACTCTAAAACATTTCAGCATTGCTTAGTTAAGTCTACTTGCTACCTCTCTTTAACATAAAGAGCTCTTGCAAGTGTTGGATGTTGAACTCAACTTTACAAGTTGAGTTGAGTTGTAAAGTTGAGTTCAACATCCATCTCTTTATGTTAAAGAGAGGCAGCAAGTGGACATAACTAAATGAGGCTGCAATATTTTAGAGTGTACCTTGTATGAAAGCACCCTCACATCGAGGTGAATGTGAGGCATTATATGTAAAGGGCTTTGAGCGTCTGAAGCGGATGGAAAAGTTCTGTAGAAATGCAGTCCATTTACCATTTATTTACCAAATACACAGTACTTTTTTTATTATTATTAACAGGAATGTTTTAAAAAGTCTGCTGTTGCTAATGTTGTTATTTTTTTTTGTATGTACATATGCATCTATATTATAATAGCTAAGTGGCCTCTGTGTGCGTGTGTATGTGTGTGCATGTGTCTGTATGGCTTTGACCACGCAAAAACTGGGGAGAGCTGACATTTGCCATTTGGCATGCTTTTATGTATTTTGGGTCAAGGATAAACACTGCAAAAACAGAAAGTTGGTAGGACAAATATTTTTGGAGAAATTAGCAATTCTAACTTACCAATAAACAATGGATGCTGTGCTGCACCATGGGAGTTCAAGGTTTTGAGGTTTTAAATGTTTAACATTGTTGGTAATGTTAATGATTTTTGGGGTTTTTTGTAGCTCACTTGTTTAGTCAGTTTAGATAAGCCTCTTGTTGCTATTACCATGAGTGATTTAAGTTTCATGTTGGTACCATGAGTGAAATGTTTTATATTTTCAATGTTTTCAGCAACTGTTTTTGTTTGTTAAATTAATACCACCTGCTTACAACAGTTGTGCCTGCGTGTGTGTTTCTAACTACCCTCTGGATTCGTGCCATTCCAGCAGGGAATGGTAAGTCATCTTTATATTAAACGCGGTGTGGTGATTTATTTTTGATTCAGCTTTTATTTAACCAGGTAAGTTATTTAGAAAACAATTCTTATTTACAATAATGACCTGGTGAGAGATGTTAAGTTCAATGTAAGTACATAATATAAGTGTAAATATGTTTAAAATACATGGATGACACAAGAAAGTGATAACACATTTCCATTGTGGTCCATTTAAAAACCAAATGACAAAATAGAAGTAAATGGTAAATGGACTGGATTTATATAGCGCTTTTCCATCTGCATCAGATGCTCACAGCACTTTACAATAATGCCTCGCATTCACCCCGATGTCAGGGTGCTGCCATAGAAGGCGCTCATGAAACACTGGGAGGAACTAGGGGATTAAGGACCTTGCCCAAGGGCCCTTAGTGATTTTCTGGTCAGGCTGGGATTTGAACCGAGGATCGTTTGGTCTCAAGCCCAATGCTTAACCACTAGACCATCACTTCCTCCAAGCAAAAATAAAACAATATTAGTGTATATGGTTGTCTACATGTGTCTACATGTGTTTTGTGGACTTGGAGAAGGCGTATGATCGGGTAGCCCGGGAGATACTGTGGGAGGTGCTGTGGGAGTATGGAGTGAGGGGGTCCCTTCTCAGGGACATCCAGTCTCTGTACTCGCAAAGCGAGAGCTGTGTTCGGGTGCTCGGCAGTTAGTCGGACTTGTTTCCGGTGGAGGTTGGCCTCTGCCAGGGATGCGCCTTGTCACCAATCCTGTTTGTGATATTCATGGACAGGATATCGAGGCGTAGTCGGGGGGACGAGGGTTTCTTGTTTGGTGGGCTCAGGGTCTCATCACTGCTTTTTGCAGATGATGTGGTCCTGTTGGCTTCATCAGCCGGTGAACTCCAAGACTCACTGGAGCGGTTCACAGCCGAGTGTGAAGCAGCTGGGATGAGGATCAGCACCTCTAAATCGGAGGCCATGGTTCTCAGAAGGAAACCGATGGATTGCCTACTCCATGTAGGGAATATGGCCTTGCTCCAAGTGAAGGAGTTCAAGTACCTGGGGGTCTTATTCACGAGTGAGGGATCAATGGAGCATGAGATTGGCCAGAGACTCGGCGCAGCAGGGGCGGTATTGCATTTGCTCTACTGTACTGTTGTGATGAAAAGGGAGCTGACCCAAAAGGCAAAGCTCTCGATCTACTGGTCAATCATCGTTCCTACTCTCACCTATGGTCATGAGTGTTGGGTCATGACCAAAAGAACTAGATTGCAGGTACAAGTGGCCGAAATGGACTTCCTCAGGAGGGTGGCTGGTGTCTCCCTTAGAGATAGGGTGAAAAGTTTGGTCATCTGTGGGAGGCTCAGAGTAGAGTCGCTGCTCCTTCACATTAAAAGGAGCCAGCTGAGGTGGTTCGGGCATCTGGTAAGGATGCCTCCTGGGCACCTCCCAAGGGAGGTGTTCCAGGCACGTCCATCTGGGAGGAGACCACGGGGAAGACCCAGGACTAGATGGAGAGATTAAATCTCCACACTGGCCTGGGAACGCCTCGGGATCCCCCAGTCAGAGGTGGTCAATGTGGCATGGGAAAGGGAAGTCTGGGGTCCCCTGCTGGAGCTGTTGCCCCCAAGACCCAAACCCAGAGAAGTGGTTGAAAATGAGTATGAGTATGAGTAGTGTATATGATAACAAGAACCTAACAATTTATAAATACATTAAGACAGTAAATTAACATTAAAAAATAATTATAATTAACAGGAAATAAAAGGGTTGAGTTCTTCTTCTAAAAATTGTTGCTGTCGAAGGTTTGAAAAACATTCTGGACTCACACGCCATTCCAACTCATTATACAAGCTTTGTTTAATTTATTACCACCCTTACCATAAAAATGTCAGCCACATATTTTATAAACACTACCCAATCTAATCATCTGTAAACATCCAGGTCAAAGGACACGTACGATAGTGGCGGCATAGTACGTCTGAGTTGTGTCCCTACTACTAGCTCACATGTACTACAGTAATGGTTGGGTCATAGGTTCTTCACTGACGTTAGTACATACTGAGTGTCTGGATACATGGAGTGAATCAGCCAGTGGGTCCACAAAAGTCGCCAAGTAATTCTGTTAAAAACTAGTGTATATTTAGCTATGACATTTTAGATTGTGGTTGACATTCGTAAACACCAATGAACCTCTTATTTTGGGCCAAGTAGGCATCTTTTAACATGGAAAAGAAAAAAAAATAACACAGACCTATTAAAATGCTTGTTGTTGCTAATTACAGGCTCCTGGTGGCCACTAGAGGTCATTGTTGCTTGTTCAATGTTAGTGCTATTGCTCAAGGCTTCCAATGTGTGAGTAAAAAGATCGGAGTCCTCTATTAAACATTTTTATTTGGCTTCTAGATTGCTTTACAACTTGCATACGAAATATGACCCGTCGTTTGACTCCCCTTTTGATTCCACTGCTGCCCTGTCACTGCAAGACTCCGCCTTTCTGAACAGCCAGTCAAGCATGCCAAAAGAGTCGCTTTAAGGGCAGGAAGTCACATGAGGAAGCAGTGTCAACCAAGCTGCAACTTGCAAGTGGAATGACTCTAAATCACCAGCAAGCATGAATAAAAGATCTTAAAAAATAAATAAATAAAAAAAAATAAGATTTATGTGAAGGAAGCCAAAAAAGCTGGCGCCATAAAACAAATATTTGCCATCATAATATACTAAAAGTGTGTCATAACAACAGTTCAGATATGATGTATCTATGTTTCCCAATCAGATCCATAAACAGTAGATCAAAGCAAAGGATTGTGGGTTAGTGCCCATGCTAACGCAACTGTGTGTCTGTATGCACAGGTTTAATTGCAACAGCTGTTCTGTCAAGGGAGTGAACCTTACAAGACTGCTGCTTGTGACAGAAGTGTTGGTACAGCAAGAAACATATGCTGCATTTTTATCATAGCAGACACACACACAAACCCTTCAGACAAACTCGAATAGCTGCATGCGCACACAATCTCGCAACTGTTCACATGCTCCTTTTCACATTAAACACCACGGTGCCTCATTTATCAGTGCTGCATTATTTATCAGAGGGACTGTTGCTACTCCTCAAGGTATTTACAGCAAGGAATATATTAGCAGTGTAGAATACAGGATGGGAAAAGGCATTGACATGCAAGCCAAAGGTTCTACTGGTATAATCAGCCAATCTGCGCTGGTCCAACAAAAGACAACTGGCCTGGGCTGCACCAAAACCTCATCAAAAAGCTGTCAATTACAGAGAAGTCTCTCTAATTGAATCACTTTTACTGTTAATCTCATAACATAACATCATTCATCTCTAACAAGTAAAGTAATGACTGACAGCAGAAGGTTCGCCAATTTAAGTTTTAATTTAAGCGGTTGTGTCTGGGTGGAATCATTCCAGAAACTTTCATTTTATGGGAAATCAAAAACAACCTTAATCATCAATGCATTCCTGTAAAGGAGCAGTGATTGAGTTGTCCTCAATTTTCTTCATCTTTTCCCATATTTGTCTCCAAACAGTGTCCCTATACAATGTCTATACGAAGTCTATTAGATAAGAAACCGACACTTTTATTTATTTTTTAACTATATGGATTTGAATGACGTGCGATTACACGAATCATGCTTGAACCCTCGTGCGCATGCGTGAGTTTTTTCACGCGTGTCGGTGACATCATTTCCCTGTGGGCAGGCCTTGAGTGAGATGTGGTCCTGCCCTCTCGGCTGAATTCCTTTGTTTCACACGCTGCTCGAGACGGCGTGCGTTGCTTTATGAAAGTTTTTTCTGGACCTGTGAGGAATATCCGAGTGGACACTATTCGAGAAATTAAGCTGGTTTTCGGTGAAAAGTTTAACGGCTGATGAGAGATTATGGGGTGTTTCTGTCAGTGTAAGGACTTCCCACGGAGCGGGACGTCGCGCAGCGCTTCCAGGCGCCGTCGTCGGCCTGTTTCGACCTGAAAACATCCTAATTTAAGGCTTAATTCACCTAGGACGTCGTGAGAGAACAGAGAAGATTCAGAAGAGGCCAGCATGAGGACTTTATGCGGACATTCCACTGTTTAAGGACATTTTTTAATGAAAGATGTGCGCGCAAATTCGCCAAGTCGTTTCCGTGAGGACTCAGCGAATCTCTGTGCGCCGCGACAGGAAAAACACCTCCGTGTTGAAAACCATTTGTAAAATTCAGGCGGCTTTTGATGGCTTTCAACAAGTGAGTAACTGAGAAATTGTTTAACAGCTTAGGCATGTTCCAACTTGCCTGTTAAGGTTTCCAACGGAGGTGTTTTTCCTGTCGCGACCCCCCACGGTCGGGTCCGGCCCGACATGCGACTCTGCCCGCACGTTCTTTCATTACAAAATGTCCGTTAACAATGGAATGTCCGAATAAACTCCTCATGCCGACTTCTTCTGAAAGTTCTCTGTTCTCTGACGACTTCCTGGGTCAACAGAGCCTGAAATGTGGAAGTTTTCAACTTGAAACGGCGAGACGCTGCTGCCTCGAAGCGCAGATCACCGTCAGGCACAGTGGGCCATCCTTACGGCGACACTACCAGACCAAAATCTGTCATCAGCCGTTAAAATTTTTACCGAAAACCAGCTGAATTTATCGAATGGTGTCCACTCAGTTGTGCCTTACAGTTTTGAAAAAATTTTGATCAAACAAAGCAGCAGTTTCTGAGCCATTCCTAAACAATGAAAAAATCGACGAGAGGGTGGGTGACTCCTCACTCAAAGGCTGCCCACAGGCGAATGACGTAACTGACAGGCGTGAAAAAACTCTCGCATGCCCACGAGGGTTCAAGCATGTCTGATGTAATCACACGTGATTCAAATCCATATGGTTTTTGAAAAAAAAAAATAAGGTCGGATACTTTTCTAATAGACCTCGTATATATATATATATATATATATATATATATATTTCCGATAACCGCTAATTATCGAAGATAAAGTTTTCATTATCGGATTATCTTTTCAGATAACTTTGAAAACTATTATCAGACTAACTATCTTCCGATGAATTTTTGTCCGATAATTTTTAGACCATTAACGTGATAAACAAAGGTGAACACATGTGCAGTTCTACCCTCTACAAACAGAGGAGAGCTGTTTCTATAAGAAACTGCTCTATCCTCTGCAGACAAAGGAGAACTGGTCACCAAAAAAAAAGAAACATATCTTTTAACACCATACTCATACACGGCCAATACCACCCAAGTCATCCAGAGGCATACATTTTTAACTTATGGTTCAAATTTTAACCAAAATAATTTCGGACAAATTATTTAAATTAAAAGTTCAGAGCACCCGATTTATGTTCTCACACACATTGTACGTTCAAAAACCACACGTCGGACTCATGTTTCCAGAAGCAAAACGTAATCAGAAGGTTTTTTTTCAAACTTAATTTACAAAAACTCTCAATGGGAGACATCATAGTTTAAAAACAAAACAAAAAACAAAAAAACATTACAAGACAGGTCTGTGGTGTTTGCACAGGCACAAGAATATCAAACAGGTTTGATTTTCATCTGATCATACAATCGGCGATCAGGAGGTGGTCATGAGATTTTAAACGCAGCTCATTACTCCATGTATACTAAACGATGCAGGATGCGTGATTAACCTGAAACTCGGTGCGATCAAAAGATTCTCACACAAATGAAAAATCAGCTGGAAAAGGGCCAAAACTCGCACTGGCACCAGTAGTTGGCAGTGTCCTATTTATTTTGACACTGGTTATATCAGACAGTTATCTAATTGCAATTTTTTTTTAAATGCCTTTTTTACAAATTAAAAAGGGCATATTTCAAGGTTGGTAGGATTACTTTGAAATGTAATCCAAAATTAATCAGATTACAAGTATCCAATGTATGTACATACATACATGTAATCCACATGTATTCTTTCAAAGGAATCCTACCCAACCTTGCATATTTTACAAAAGCACATTTATCTGTAAACACCAACACACGACACACTTCACATTAACGTGTTGGTTTACAAAGAATTAATCAACCAATCAGTGTAGCGGAGGCACATTTTACCCAGAATGCCATCTCTCTGTGTTTGTTACAAAACCTCAGAATTAGTGCATTATTCAACATTAA
The DNA here is from genome assembly GCF_902500255.1 of Thalassophryne amazonica. NCBI lineage: Eukaryota > Metazoa > Chordata > Actinopteri > Batrachoidiformes > Batrachoididae > Thalassophryne > Thalassophryne amazonica. Next base: position 80,181,148 of record NC_047112.1, read on the forward strand.
AAGATATATGCTATATCTTAACTTTGCACAAATCACAGAATTGACATTAATGCAGTTATTCTATCAGTATTCATTTTATTTATACACCAAACCATAAGTCAGCATTGCTTTATTTTCCAAGACCTCGGACTGATGGCAGCGCTGTGATTGGGTAGAGTTGAGCTTTCTGGCTCTTCTCAGTTGCATCTGTGCTTGAAGCCATGTAGTAAAGTGGAGCTTCCAGCAGGGGCCAGGATGCTGAAAGACAGAAGTGCTGACTCGTTGCTTGGATCTGTTATCGCTTTTGATGCTTCCAGAAGCGATTGCGGTGTTAAAGCTCAAAATCAGCTTGTTAGTAGTTGAAACTATACCAGTGACAATGCTGGAATTTGTCAGCTATTGGTTATTTGTAACTTTTTTTTTTGGGTGGTTTATTGTTTTATCTTTATCAAAGATAACTTTTCAGTTATCTGATTATCTGTTATCGAAGTTATTCGAAGGTATTCACCCACTTGCAGAATATTTTCCCGCGGAAGGAAATATGTAATGTCCAGCGGTCCATACCATCAAAGAGCTCCTGGCTGCCACTATCACATGAATTGCGTATGATCGCCACCCACAGGATGAAATTCCAGCAGGAAGAGGCTACACGCCACATTACACATGGATTGCGCTCAATGCCCTCCTGTGGACAAATGTCCTCCTCGGTTCTTGAGTTCTCACTTCTGCTGAAGGCCACATCTGTGCACAGGCTCCTGCTGTGGTCCTCTATAAAAAAATTAAAGAAAGACCTAAACTGTTACCAATATTTAAAAGGAAATTAGTTGAGATGGTCAGGAACACCCCAAGGAATTACCAAAGTACAGGCCTGTCATGAAATGGAAGGTGTCAGAACACCGGTGTATTACCGACAATAGAGATCTCAAACTGATTCCAGAAAGGGCCAAGAGGGTGCAGGTTTTCTGTGCAACCACAAATTCCACCAGGTGATTTCACTGATTAACATCAATTTGAGGAGATGGAATCAGTTAATCTGGTGGAGTGGGCAGTTGCAAATTAAACCTGCACCCTCTCTGCCTTTTCTGGAACCAGTTTGAGACCTCTGATATACAACAGTAAAGCAAATTTTAAATTGCCATGAACTGAGAAGCTACTGTTCAAGAAAACCCTGTTCCTTTATTAACATCTTCAAGGTTTAGTCTTCTCCAGGGCTTCCTCCAGTTGTTGTGCTCCTTTGGTGTTTTCTCTCTCTCCCTCTTTTCCACAGTGCCTGAGCAGCAGAGCTGATGAATCACACCTGTGACTGTTGGAACACCTGCTACTAATCACCCAGCCATCATAAGAACCCTGGTCTCTCCCCTCCACATGAACCAGAAACCTCAATTCTGCTCTGTGGTAACCTGGCGTCAGTATTGTCCAATTGTACCTGCCGTCTATTTGTATTCCACGTTGTATGTTTGTTACCCTTTTTCTCATCTTCCTGCAGTGACCAGTCATCCATAAACTCAGTTGTGTCCACCTGGCCCTGGCTTCACCTTTACTGTCAGATTTCACTACAATGAGTGTTTCCTGTTCTGGTGCCTCCATGACCAGCAATTCTACTGCCATTTTTCACTTCAGCCTCAATTTATTGAGTCCACATCTTTGACCCTCAAAAGCTAACAGACATTTCTAGTGAAATTATGGACTCGGGGGGGCACACCCTGTCCACAAGACCCTCAGCTCATAGGGGACTCTCTTCGGACATCATCAACAACAACTTCAATCCCTCAGTGAACAACAACAGACCATGTCAGCACTGGTAACACAACTCCATTCAAAACTGTCAGCACTTACTAAACAATTAGCTCAACTCATGCTCATAACACCACAGCCGACACCTCCAGTCTCCTCACTGTCCAAAGCCACTCATGAACCATTTATTTGCAATCCTAAACTGTACTCTGGTGCCATAAACAAATGTTCATCATTCTTATTTCAGTGCTGTCTTGTCTTGTCTCAATGCCCATCCACATATGCAACCGATCAAGTCAAAATAGCTTACCTCATTAGCCTAGTCCGGGTGGATGTGTTATCCTGGGTGATGGCCCTCTGGGGAAATTAATCCACCATCCTTGAATCATATCCTACATTGATCAGTGAGATTAGGAATGTCTTTGATTGTCCGTTGTATTGGCAGTCGCCTCCAAATTACTCTTTTCCGCTCCACCAGGGAGAACCGCAGTGCCACCGACACTTCATTCAAGTTCTGTATTTTAGCTGCAAAGTCAGGCTAGCATGACACAGCACTGCGGGATGCATTTATAAATGGTTTTGGCCAAAAATCCATAGGATGAGCTGGCGGTCAAGGATGAACTCGAAGACCAAGATGAATTATTTTCACATGCCATAAAAGTTGACAACCAGTATGAGTGAAAGATGGTTGGGAGAGGGCAGGAGTGCAAAGCACGCGCCTTTCCCCTCAGATCCCTCCATGACTGGGTCCCATTCCTTCTTCTTCTCACTCCACCGGAGATGAACTTGCCCGAGTACTGCACCCTCTGATGAGGAGCTGATGCAACTCAGCAGGGCAAAATTAATACCAGAGGTGAGACAATGCAGAATAGCAGCAGCGGGAGTGCATCTTTTGCATATTAATAGTTACATTCTGTGGATTGTCCGATGTGGCCAAACCCAAAGCTCACCAATACACTCTGAGCTAAACCCATCTTTCTAGTTCCAAACACTCTAGAACTGAAATTCCAGTAACCATCTTTTTTGATAGACAGTCTTATGCTTTATCTAATGTAAATGATTTAGTTGCTCAAGCTAATTTCCTTGACCAGGATGTTATTCCTAGACTTGCATTCTGGTGGTTGAAATCCACAACCCATACAGGTTAATGCCCTTGATGTTCCACCATTACCTGAAATTACTCATCAGACCATTCTGCTTAAACTCATAGTCTCTGGCAATCATCATGAAACCATGCAGTTCTTTGTATCTACCTCATCATCCTCATTGGTTTTAGGCCATTCTTGCCTCACTCAACATAATCCTGTCACTGATTGGCCGACCAGCACAATCACCCAGTGGAGCGAGAACCTGCCCACCTAAAATGTTTACAAACCTCCAATCCCACCACTAAAAGTGCCACAGAGTCAGAGGGTTAACACTTTCGATCTCTCCACTATCCCCAAGGTATACTTTGACTTAGTTGAAGTTTTTTATCAAGGACTAAGTGCTCTCGCTTCCTCCTCATTGCCCGTATGACGGTTGCGTCGATTTGCTTTACAGGCACTTCTTTCGTCCCTTCAAGTTGGTTTGTTTAGCCTGTCATGCCCGGAGAGGGAATTGATGGAACAGTACATCAAGGACTCTCTGGCAGCAGGTCTCATACATCCTTCATCATCCCTTTTAGGGCAGGGTTCTTTTTTGCAAGAAAGGACTGCACCCAAGCATTGACTTTATGGATTTCAATGCCATCACTAATACATACAAATATTTGCTTCTGCTTCTGCATTTTACCCTATGGATGGCACATCGATTGTGACCTTCAGAATGCCTGCCATCTGGTTCACGTCAAAGAGGGAGATGAGTGGAAGACTGTTCAATACACAATTGGGTCACTTTGACTATCTTGTCGTGCCCTCCGGTCTCACCAGTGCTCCTGCCTCCTTTTAGGCCTTAGTTAACAATGTCCTCTGGGACTTCCTCAACTGGTTCATCTTGTTTACCTCATGACATCCTCATCTTCTCCAAACACCCCCACTGAACACATCCACCACAATCTGCCAAGTACTCCAATGACTCCTTAAAAACCACCTGTTTGGTAAAGCTGAAAAAAAAATCCACTTTCCACCAAAGGTCAGTTTCATTCCTCTGGTTCATTTTTCAGGAAAACCCGATCAAACAAGCCCCCCAAAAAGTTAAAGCAGTCACAAATTGGCCCGAACCAACCATGAACAGCTCCAGTGATTTTAAGATGTTCTAACCATTACCATAGATTCATTCATAATTTTAGTCAAGTCACTGCACCACTTACCCAACTCACCACAAATCCACCAAAACTCACCAAATCACAGTTCTTCTGGATCTTCAGGGCTAATCAGGGCCTGCTAGCAACTTAAACATCGCTTCTCACAGCTCCCATCCTCATCCACCCTGACCCTGACCGCCAGTTTAATACTTATGGTCTGTGCCTCTGACATCATTATCAGGGCCATCCTGTCTCAGCGGGCATCAGTCTGACCATCAGCAACACCCGTGTGCTTTCTTATCGAACCATCTGACTCATGCTGACTGTAACTATGATGTGAGCAACTGGAAGCTTCTGGCGGTCAAGGAGGCATTAGAGGAGTTGAGGCACTGGCTGTTTAGACAGATCACAACAATGTAGCCTACATTCAAACAGCCAAAAGACTAAACTCCAGGCAGAGCAAGTGGTCCTTATTCTTCGGGCATTTAAACTTCATCAATTCACCATTACATATCACCTTAGATCCAAAAACACAAAACCAGGTTCTTTACCATGACAATGTTCCATTCCAGACCAATCCCGACTCCCAATTCCATCCTCCCATCAAGATTGGTCATGGGTCATCTGACTTGGGACATTGAGAGGGTCATCCTGGAGGCACAACAACATGACCCAGATTCTGGAGAAGGACCTCCTGGTTGACTCTTCGTCCCACCATCTGCTCATTCTGCAGTCCATCAATTAGTTCATTCCTCCAAAATTACCTGTCATGAACACCAGGCTATGAGTGACTATATCCAAGAATCCCTCGCCACCAGACAAATTCGTGCATCTTCCTCTCCCGCCGGCACTGGATTGTTTTTTCATGGAAAAGAAGGACAAGACTCTACATCCCTGCATAGATTCTAATTCTTGAAAGGGTAGTTGTAAAACAGCTAACTGATCATCTGCAGAGGTTTTAGAATTCATCATAGTACAGAAACAGCATTAGTGAAGGTTACAAATGATCTTCTTATGGCCTCGGACAGTGGACTCATCTCTGTGCTTGTTCTGTTAGACCTCAGTGCTGCTTTTGATACTGTTGACCATAAAATTTATTACAGAGATTAGAGCATGCCATAGGTATTAAAGGCACTGCGCTGCGGTGGTTTGAATCATATTTGTCTAATAGATTACAGTTTGTTCATGTAAATGGGGAATCTTCTTCACAGACTAAGGTTAATTATGGAGTTCCACAAGGTTCTGTGCTAGGACCAATTTTATTCACTTTATACATGCTTCCCTTAGGCAGTATTATTAGACGGTATTGCTTAAATTTTCATTGTTACGCAGATGATACCCAGCTTTATCTATCCATGAAGCCAGAGGACACACACCAATTAGCTAAACTGCAGGATTGTCTTACAGACATAAAGACATGGATGACCTCTAATTTCTTGCTTTTAAACTCAGATAAAACTGAAGTTATTGTACTTGGCCCCACAAATCTTAGAACATGGTGTCTAACCAGATCCTTACTCTGGATGGCATTACCCTGACCTCTAGTAATACTGTGAGAAATCTTGGAGTCATTTTTGATCAGGATATGTCATTCAAAGCGCATATTAAACAATATGTAGGACTGCTTTTTTGCATTTACGCAATATCTCTAAATTAGAAAGGTCTTGTCTCAGAGTGATGCGTGAAAAACTAATTCATGCATTTATTTCCTCTAGGCTGGACTATTGTAATTCATTATTATCAGTTGTCCTAAAAGTTCCCTAAAAAGCCTTCAGTTAATTCAAAATGCTGCAGCTAGAGTACTAACGGGGACTAGAAGGAGAGAGCATATCTCACCCATATTGGCCTCTCTTCATTGGCTTCCTGTTAATTCTAGAATAGAATTTAAAATTCTCCTTCTTACTTATAAGGTTTTGAATAATCAGGTCCCATCTTATCTTAGGGACCTCGTAGTACCATATCACCCCAATAGAGCGCTTCGCTCTCAGACTGCAGGCTTATTTGTAGTTCCTAGGGTTTGTAAGAGTAGAATGGGAGGCAGAGCCTTCAGCTTTCAGGCTCCTCTCCTGTGGAACCAGCTCCCAATTCAGATTCAGGGAGACAGACACCCTCTCTACTTTTAAGATTAGGCTTAAAAACTTTCCTTTTTGCTAAAGCTTATAGTTAGGCTGGATCAGGTGACCCTGAACCATCCCTTAGTTATGCTGCTATAGACGTAGACTGCTGGGGGGTTCCCATGATGCACTGTTTCTTTCTCTTTTTGCTCTGTATGCACCACTCTGCATTTAATCATTAGTGATCGATCTCTGCCCCCCTCCACAGCATGTCTTTTTCCTGGTTCTCTCCCTCAGCCCCAACCAGTCCCAGCAGAAGACTGCCCCTCCCTGAGCCTTGGGGCAACTGTTTGTTGTGATTTGGCGCTATATAAAATAAACAAATTGAAAAAAAATTGAATTAAGGGACTCAATGACATTGCGATTAAGAAGTGGTACCCTCTACCACTTATAGCCTCTCTGTTCAAGTTGTTGGATGGTGCTAGAGTGGTCACAAATTGGATCTCCATAATATCTACTGTTAGTTAGGATAACAGGAGGGGTGATGGAAAACAGCATTTAACACCCTACTGGACATTATGGGAATGATTTCAATTTCAATTTATTTCATTTATATATCGCCAAATCACAACAAAGCTGCCTCAAGACGCTTCACACAAGCAAGGTTACCAGCAGTCATAGGCATGTACAACTGAGTATGATCAGCATAGCAATGCAAGATAATCCCAAAAAACTGCAATATGTGCACAAGGGGTGCTACATAAAGGGAGAAAAGCAGGCGGCCTAAAACATACCCATGTGGAACTCCATATTGCATGTCACCAAGGTTAGTGGTAGTGTTGTTGTACAAGACACAGTGAGAACGACTGGTTAGGTATAATGTCAACCATGTAAGGACATTCCCAGTGATCCCAAAATGATTATCCAGCCTATCAAGTAGAATATGATGATCCACAATGTCAAACGCAGCACTAACATCTAACAGCACCAGAACCGTAGTGGTGTCTGAATTCATTGCAAGCAGAAGATCGTTTAACACTTTGGTCAGAGATGTCTCAGTGAAATGATGTGTTCTAAATGCAGACTGCAGTGGCTCAAAATGATTATTCTCAGTAAGGTGGTCCACGAGCTGTTGTGAAACCACTTTTTGCAGAATTTCAGAACAAAATGGCAGATTTGATATCGGCCTATAATTTTCCAATACACTAGGGTCAAGATTAGATTTCTTAAGTAATGGTTTAATCACTGCAGATTTGAAACTTTTAGGAACATATCCCGAGATTAATGACAGATTAATAATTTCCAACACAGAAGGCCCAAGAGTAGGCCACACGTCCTTAAACAGTTTGGTTGGTATCTGGTCGAATAAGCAGGTTGTGCCTTTAGCAGATGTTACAAGTTTCGTTAGCGCACCCAGTGCGATACTATCAAATTTGTTTACTCTATGTAATGTATCAGCGATGGCACTCACCTCGGTAACAGGCTGTAGTGGCTGGATTAAGGCATGCTTGGATATATGTTATATGGCTGGGGGGGGCCTGGCTGCCGGTTTGTTTGTCTTTGTGTTTTCCTCCCAGGTGGCGTGCATTTGGGACTGAGTGGCTGTGTTGCTGAGGCTGTCAGGACCTCACCCTGATCACCTGCGACTCGTCAGGACTCACAGCTGAGGTGCATCTGGATGGATTGGAGCATGTTGGCATTTAAGACTGGAGTGCACAGTGTGTATTTGCCAGAGACTCGACCTTGTGACCAGACGGGTGAGATCGTCGTCTCGGGAGCCATCTCATCAGCAGCGGATGCTGAGAAACGTCCAGGTTTGATGCACAGTCTGTGAAAGAGGAGGGGGTGAGGTCTCACGCTCGTCAGCACACTTCCTGAGGTACGTTAGATTTTGTGACTAACAGTTATACAGTCAGTAAATGTGGTGTCCCTCACACCTTATTGTATTGAGCTGTTTGTTAGTCATGTATCAGCTTCCACTGCGGTGGAATTTTGTGAACTGGATGTTCCATGCCTGCAGGTTGGAAGCTGATCAGCAATCAAGCCAGGAAGTGTTTGCTGTTTGTACACCTTTAAGTGTTCTGTGGTATAGTGTGGACTCACATAATGGTTCCTTCTTTCACAGACTCGGTTGTTGCGGCCACCTGGGGGGTGTCGGCGGGGTCCGTGGGTCCGAAACAGCTTCTGGCTCCGGACCGTTAGCGCTGCTGGGAGCGCACCACGCCAGGGCCGCACCTTTCTGTTATTACATTTTCACTGTTATGTATTAAATTCAGTTAGCCTTTGGTACCGTGCTCTGCTTATTCATACTGGTCCTTCAAACGCTGGTCGGTTCTCCGAGCTGCGTCCGACACAGAACAGTAGTCTCTGGCCAAAACATCACGGACCCAGCGTTAGCAGAGACGGTAACGCGCCGGGAAGGCGGCCGCAGACGTTCAGTGGTTATCCTGATCAGTTGCGGGGCTCTCCAGCCCGAGGTTGCGTGTTTGAGACCCATTACTGGATACTAATTTGTGCTCTCTTGCAGCCGTGTTCCTGTGTTGTGCCTCATCCGTGGATCGTGGTGGAGTGTGACTGGCGACGGCTTCGCGTCACACTCCGACCGGATGGGAGGTGTAAACGGGAGCTGCAAGAGTGCGTTTGTAATGGGTTCACGCGCACGGCGGAGCTCTGTTAGCACGGGTCGCTGGGCTTCCTGTGTTACAGTCGTAGCCCCGTTTCCCCGGAGAAAGGTAACTACTGCGTCTGTTGTATCAGCTCCGGCGTTATTTAGTTGAGCACATTTTGGTTGTGTGTTGCACTCAGCTGCGCACACAAAAGCAGCTCGTTTGTTTTTTTCTGTCGCCCAAGGGGTTTTTTCATTTTTAGCACTCTGGTTCCCCCTTGTGGTGACTGAATCACGTTACCGTCAAGCTCTTGAGTAGGAACAGGTGTGTTCCATTTGGTTGAGCTTGACGGTATAACTCACTGATTGTTTTGTGTTAGTTCATTTTGTGTGGGTGTTTTTTGAGTTGGTTTTTGTGTGGGCTTTTCTTTTTTGTTGTCCACTATTTGTCTGGGGGTGTGACCCTGTAGCCTTTGCAAAAAACAAAAAAAACACAAAGAGAACAGGGACCCAAACAACTGTGTGTTGGTCTGTTTTTTTTTTCCTTTGTTTCTTTTGTTTCACATCCCCAGGGTTGGATGGTACGGTCCCCTGGGGGGTGATGGGGTGGTCTTTGGGTTGTTTTTTCTCTTTGTTTTTTGTTATGCCCTCTCTTCTCCCTCTGACTCCAGCCGGGTGTGCCGTAGTGTCGGCATTGCTGGAGGGGTGCAGTTAGGTTGTGCTGGGCGTTTCCCAGGTAGCCTCTGCACCCGGGAGGGGAGGGGGGGGGTTTGGGTTTTTTTTTTGGGGTACTGTTATATGGCTGGGGGGGCCTGGCTGCCGGTTTGTTTGTCTTTGTGTTTTCCTCCCAGGTGGCGTGCATTTGGGACTGAGTGGCTGTGTTGCTGAGGCTGTCAGGACCTCACCCTGATCACCTGCGACTCGTCAGGACCCACAGCTGAGGTGCATCTGGATGGATTGGAGCATGTTGGCATTTAAGACTGGAGTGCACAGTGTGTATTTGCCAGAGACTCGACCTTGTGACCAGACGGGTGAGATCGTCGTCTCGGGAGCCATCTCATCAGCAGCGGATGCTGAGAAACGTCCAGGTTTGATGCACAGTCTGTGAAAGAGGAGGGGGTGAGGTCTCACGCTCGTCAGCACACTTCCTGAGGTACGTTAGATTTTGTGACTAACAGTTATACAGTCAGTAAATGTGGTGTCCCCTCACACCTTATTGTATTGAGCTGTTTGGTTAGTCATGTATCAGCTTCCACTGCGTGGAGTTTTGTGAACTGGATGTTCCATGCCTGCAGGTTGGAAGCTGATCAGCATCAAGCCAGGAAGTGTTTGCTGTTTGTACACCTTTAAGTGTTCTGTGTGTAGAGTGTGGACTCACATTAATGGTTCCTTCTTTCACAGACTCGGTTGTTGCGGCCACCTGGGGGGTGTCGGCGGGGTCCTTGGGTCCGAAACAGCTTCTGGCTCCGGACCGTTAGCGCTGCTGGGAGCGCACCACGCCAGGCGCACCTTTCTGTTATTACATTTTCACTGTTATGTATTAAATTCAGTTAGCCTTGTTAACCGTGCTCTGCTTATTTCATACTGGGTCCTTCAAAACGCTGGTCGGTTTCTCCGAGCTGCGTCCGACACATAACAATATATTTACCCTAATGTCATTTATTTTCTTCTCAAAGTAATACAAAATATCTTGGGCTATAAAAGGAGATCAATTTACAGGTGTATGCCCATCAATAAGTGTTGCCACCATGTTTTTATTCAATCAAATCAGAGTAATAGGCTACAACTTTTGTAGCCAGTAGTGCATGCTTACAGTCAAGAATAGCATCTCACCACACGAGGTGGAATACTTCTAGTTTTGAACTACGCCATTTTCTTTCTAGACCTCTGGTCTTATGCTCGAGACCACTTAAGGGATCATTGAACCAATGTGACTGTGCTTTGGGAGGTGGGGGAGACATGGTTTGATATAGGGGAGCGATCATGTCAAGCATGGTTGTGAGCACTGAGTTTAAGCTGTCCTGAAGACTGTCTACTGGACTGGTCATTTCCCAAAGTGATGCTAAGATTTCAGGCAGTCTGGCTCCAAGTTCAACTGTAGTTGAAGAGTTTGATGTGTCGCCACATTGATAAATAAGGTTCTTGTTCCAGTAAACACAGCAACAAGACTGTAAATTAAGTGAGTAATCGGAGACCACTGACAAGAGGCATGATGTCAATATTTGTGACTGATCAGTACTAGGTTTATGAAACAGTAGCCACCCCAATCCACTTGTGATCTGTTTGGAACATGGAACATGGAAACAGTCCGACAGTAAACCAGGTGGACCAACGAAGTTTGTCCATTATAAATCGAAATCTGTTGTATGTGTAAAATGGACAACATCCGTTATATGTATAAACAGAACAAAATTATTTTTTTTCTAAGTCTGCTGCCGAGTGGTACCTAAAATCCTAAAGTTTTTTGTGGATTAATTTGTCCCTCAATGAGCTCCACTTTTTTATACAATCATCAACCTCCAAACCAAAATTTATGGTATGTACAATTTCCTCCATGAACTGGAAGTCATTTGAGGGTCTTTTTCAGACTCTGTGTTGTGAAGTTGGTCATATTTGTGGACTTTTCTGCTAAATGTACTTGATCCATGATCAAATGATCAAAATACAAAACATGCACTATACACAATTTCTCTAATCACACCCACAGAATCCTATAACTTCTTCTGGGTGTCTTGGTGGCTTTCCTCAGTCTTTTCCTTCTTGCACAGTTATTTTGTTATTGTTGAGTTTGTGTGCCAAATAAATTCATTCATTCATTCATTCATTCATTCACAGTCACTCAGTTTTTGAGAACTGTCTCCTCCATACAGATTTACCATAGAGTGTCATACCATTTGTATTTCTTGATAACTGATTTAAATAAAGTCCAAGACATATTCAGTGACTTGGAAATGTTCATGTATCCATCCCCTGACTTGTCTAAAGTTAACTGGCAGAAAAAATGGATAATTTACAAGTAATATGTATATGTCACGGACATGAGCGAGCGAAGCTCTTCAGCATCTCACCATGTCATTTAGGTCCTTCAGACTTTTTTTTTTTGAGTAAATGCTTCAGGGAAGCATTAGCATGGCTAAAACCTTTCAGCTTCTGGTGTGTGTGTGTGGGGGGGAGAGCTCCTTACAATTTAACATACTTTTGGCTTTACAAATGCCTTTTTTTACACAAATGAATAAAATGACATTTTACAAAAGTACATTTATTTGTAAACACCAACACACACGTTAAATTGATTCACTTGTGTTAGTTTTTACATAGAATGAATTAGCCAACCAATCAGTGTGAGCGGAGGCTAAGTTTACCCATAATCCCTTTGGGCATCTATGTGTTAATGTTCAAATCTTCAGAATTAGAACAGATTTGTGTTATACTGTATATTCACTTTGTACATTTTAAGAGTTTACATTAATGTAGTTATTCTATCCAGAATAATTTCATTTATAAATCAAAACCATAAGTGAAACATACAGTGGTCCAGCCATTTTAATGGTTGGACCACTGTATGTTGTTAAGGAGTAATGACTTTTTTTGTGTGTGTGTGGTAGCCTGGTGGCCAGTCACCTTCTATTGGGGCAGAGTTGAACTCAGCTCCTCTTAGCTACCTCACTGCTGCGAAATGCATAGCAGACAGGAGCAAAAGGAATTATAAATGTTTTTTAATGTTACTAGCTATGTAAAAAATGTTAGAAGTAAAAAGTTATCGGAAATAAATTTATCAGAAGATAATTGGTCCGATGATGGTTTTAAAACTTATCTGAATAGCTAATCTGCTAAGTAAAACATTAGCTTTGATAATGTTTATTCAATTATACCAAAGGGGCCCATTACCTATGCATCCCATCATCTTGGCTTTTATATTTGTAATTAATTTCAAGTTGTAGAGATTTGCTTTGAGTTTGAGTAAAAGGAACTTTATAATGAGAAGCTTGAATTACTTTACTTTGAAATGACAATACTTTTGCAAGGCACTGTAGATTTTCATTGTGGATTTGTTCAGTTCTCAAACAGATATGAATTGGATTGATTTTAATGGACTTGCAATGTGCCATGTGCAAGTGCATTATAAGGGAAAATACAAGTGCAGGGACAGCACTCAGTGTCAGCAGATACGAGGTCTGTGTTGTGTGGGCCGCTGAAGAGGAGGTACTGCTGGCCCACCAACACCAGAGGGCGCCCTGCCTGGAGTGCGGGCTCCAGGCACCAGAGGGCGCTGCCGCCTCACAGGAGCAGCCGGGGTGACAGCTGTCACTTATCACCGGAGACAGCTGTCATCAATCATCGGATCGACAGTGGTATATCAGCAAGACGGCATCTCCACCTCATTGCCGAGATATCGCTCTACCAAAGAGGTAACTTCTCAGCTGATTGTGTTTTTTTGAATAACTGTTGCTTGTGTGAATTGGACAGCATTTATTCTGTTCCTTTTTCGACGAGAGGTGGAGGTGTTTTCCCACCATACGTGTTGCTGGGTGCACACGCACCCACTTCTAACTGTGTTTGCTCATCGCCAGCAGTACCAGATCCGACACGCGGAGGCAGTGGCGACCTGGGAGTTTGGGACTTGGCGGCTCCAGTATTCCCGGGGTTCGGTGGCGGAGGAAACCGTGTGGTTCCGGTTCGACTTCGGACTGACGTCTCCTATCTTCGAGCCTGCCCACATGACATTTTGTATTGGAGCTTATCTACTATTGTAATCTGTTGTTGTTGTTGTGCACTTTCACAACAGTAAAGTGTTGTATTTGGCTTTATCCATTGTCCGTTCATTTGCACCCCCTGTTGTGGGTCCGTGCTCTCACACTTTCACAACAGGATATCTCGGCCAACGTCATGGATCCCGAGGGGCGTCAACTGGCTGTTGAACGGCCAATGGAAGAGCAGGGCGCACAGGCGGCCGCAGGAGGAATGATCGGTGAGTTGCAGCGAATCCTCACCGCTTTCACGGCTCGGATGGATTTAATGACCGAGCAGAACGTCCTCCTTAACCGCAGGGTGGAGGCTCTCGCCGCACAGGTGGAAGCGCGCCCTCAGGGCGATGCTGCGGCTCTCCCTCCTGTCGACCCTGTGCGAAACAATGACGTTCCACAGGTCGTTCAACGACCCCTCCCACCATCCCCGGAAGCATACATAAGCCCGCCAGAGCCGTACGACGGTTGTGTGGAGACGTGCGCTGATTTCCTTATGCAGTGTTCGCTCGTCTTCGCACAACGTCCCGTCATGTACGCGACTGATGCTAGTAAGATAGCTTATGTCATTAATCTGCTTCGCGGCAAGGCACGCGCTTGGGCTACAGCGCTTTGGGAGCAAAATTCACGGCTCCTTCTGATATATGATGGGTTTGTGAGGGAGTTCAGAACAGTGTTCGATCACCCAAATAGAGGAGAGACCGCTTCAGCTGTGCTGCTGTCAATGAGACAGGGGCGCCGGAGCGCAGCTGTTTATGCAGTCGACTTCCGCATCGCGGCTGCGAGGTCCGGCTGGAATAGCACTGCCCTCCGCGCCGCCTTTGTAAACGGACTGTCACTGGTTCTAAAGGAGCACCTGGTGGCTAAGGACGAACCGCGGGATTTGGATGGGCTTATCGCTCTCGTCATACGATTAGACAATCGGTTAGAAGAACGCCGTCGGGAACGAGACGAAGGGCGTGGCCGGGCACGCGTCGTCCCTCTCCCTTCCGGTTCCGACCGTGTTCCGCCCTCCCCCACGCTCCACGGCCCCTGCGCTCCGTGTGGCGACAGCTCCCCCTGCTGACGAAGCTAAGGACACGAGCAGGGCCCACATTTAGGGCACCAGATAGACAGAGGAGGCTGGCCCACGGAGCGTGTTTTGTTTGTGGCTCGATAGAGCATCAGGTTAGAGACTGCCCCGAGCGGTTAAAACGCCAACGCCCACCCCTAGAAACTGGGCTAGGGGTGGGCCGAGACATTCACGTGGGACACACCCACATTGCCACACGACTCCCAGTTACAATCCTGTATGAGGATTTAACCCTGAAGGCCCCAGCACTGGTGGACACGGGCTCTGAAGGGAATCTGTTAGACAGCAGATGGGCCAGGGAGATAGGGCTCCCTCTGGTGGCTCTTACCTCGCCTGTGCAGGTACGGGCACTAGATGGCTCCCTCCTCCCTCCAATCACACATAGAACACCACCTGTAACTCTGGTGGTGTCAGGAAATCACCGGGAGGAGATCGAGTTTTTTGTGACTCCAACTACCTCCCGTGTGATTTTGGGGTTTCCTTGGATGTTGAAACACAACCCCCGGATCGATTGGCCGTCTGGGGTAGTGGTTCAGTGGAGCGAGACCTGCCATCGGGTATGTTTAGGTTCCTCGGTACCTCCCGGTTCTCAGGCTAAGGAGGGGGTCAGAGGGTCCCAATCTAGGGACGGTGCCGGTGGAGTACCACGACCTTGTGGATGTGTTCAGCAAGGATCTGGCGCTCACCCTTCCCCCCCACCGTCCGTACGATTGTGCCATTGATTTGGTTCCAGGCGGTGAGTTCCCGTCCAGCAGGCTGTACAACCTCTCACGGCCTGAGCGCGAATCAATGGAGACCTACATCCGGGACTCTTTAGCCGCCGGGTTGATCCGGAATTCCACCTCCCCGATGGGTGCAGGTTTCTTTTTTGTGGGCAAAAAAGATGGCGGACTTCGTCCATGCATTGATTACAGGGGACTGAACGAAATCACGGTTCGTAATCGATACCCGTTGCCCCTGTTGGATTCGGTGTTCACGCCCCTGCATGGAGCCCGAATATTCACCAAGCTAGATCTCAGAAATGCGTATCACCTGGTTCGGATCCGGAAGGGAGACGAGTGGAAGACGGCATTTAACACCCCCTTAGGTCACTTTGAGTACCTGGTCATGCCATTCGGCCTCACAAATGCCCCTGCGACGTTCCAAGCTTTGGTTAATGATGTCTTGCGGGATTTCCTGCACCGATTCGTCTTCGTGTACCTAGACGATATACTCATCTTTTCTCCGGATCCTGAGACCCATGTCCGACATGTACGTCAGGTCCTGCAGCGGTTGTTGGAGAACCGGCTGTTTGTGAAGGGCGAGAAGTGTGAGTTCCACCGCACGTCTTTGTCCTTCCTGGGGTTTATCATCTCCTCCAACTCCGTCGCTCCTGATCCGGCCAAGGTTGCAGCGGTGAGAGACTGGCCCCAACCCACAAGCCGTAGGAAGCTGCAACAGTTCCTCGGCTTTGCTAATTTTTACAGGAGGTTCATTAAGGGGTCTGTGTTGTTAACTACAGTCAGGTAGTTAGCCCCCTGACAGCCCTGACCTCACCAAAAGTCCCCTTCACCTGGTCGGATCGTTGCGATGCCGCGTTCAATGAGTTCAAACGGCGCTTCTCGTCTGCACCCGTTCTGGTGCAGCCCGATCCTAGCCGCCAGTTAGTGGTTGAAGTGGACGCCTCGGGCTCAGGGATAGAAGCTGTGCTATCCCAGACGGGAAGACCAATATGGTCCTTCACCCGTGTGCCTATTTTTCCCGCAGGTTGACCCCGGCCGAACGGAACTATGACGTCGGCAATCGAGAACTCCTTGCGGTGAAAGAGGCTCTTGAAGACTGGAGACATCTGTTGGAGGGAACGTCCGTGCCATTCACGGTTTTCACTGACCACCGGAACCTGGAGTATATCAGGACCGCCAAGTGGCTGAATTCCAGGCAAGCCCGCTGGTCACTGTTCTTCGGCCGTTTTGACTTCCGGATCACCTACCGTCCCGGGACCAAAAACCAGAGATCGGATGCTTTGTCCCGGGTACATGAAGATGAAGTCAAAACGGAGTTGTCGGGTCCACCGGAACCCATCATCCCGGAGTCCACTATCGTGGCCACCCTCACCTGGGACGTAGAGAGAACCGTCCGGGAGGCCCTGGCACGAAGCCCGGACCCCGGAACTGGACCGAAGAACAGACTTTACGTCCCACCAGAAGCTAGGGCTGCAGTCCTGGACTTCTGTCACGGCTCTAAGCTCTCCTGTCATCCAGGGGTGCGAAGAACCGTGGCAGTTGTCCGGCAGCGCTTCTGGTGGGCGTCCCTAGAGGCCAACGTCCGGGATTACATCCAGGCCTGTACCACCTGCGCCAGGGGCAAGGCCGACCATCGCAAGGCTTCGGGACTGCTACAGCCGCTGCCCGTGCCTCATCGCCCCTGGTCTCACATCGGCCTGGATTTTGTCACGGGCCTCCCGCCGTCCCAGGGCAACACCGTCATCCTCACGATAGTGGACCGATTCTCCAAGGCGGCCCACTTCGTGGCCCTCCCGAAGCTCCCAACGGCCCAGGAGACAGCGGACCTCCTGGTCCACCACGTCGTCCGGCTGCATGGGATCCCTACAGACATCGTCTCCGATCGCGGTCCCCAGTTCTCCTCGCACGTCTGGAGGAGCTTCTGCCGGGAACTGGGGGCCACGGTCAGTCTCTCATCCGGGTATCATCCCCAAACCAACGGGCAAGCAGAACGGGCCAATCAAGAGATGGAGCAGACCCTGCGTTGCGTGACAGCCGCGCACCCGGCGGCCTGGAGTACCCCTCTGGCCTGGATCGAGTATGCCCACAACAGCCAAGTGTCGTCCGCCACTGGCCTCTCCCCTTTTGAGGTATGTCTGGGGTATCAGCCCCCGTTGTTCCCGGTGGTTGAGGGAGAGGTCGGTGTGCCCTCGGTCCAGGCCCACCTGCGGAAGTGCCGTCGGGTGTGGCGTGCTGCCCGTTCTGCATTGCTGAGGGCCCGGATGAGGACAAAGGCCCATGCAGACCGGCGGCGGACCCCGGCTCCTACGTATCGTCCTGGGCAGGAAGTGTGGTTGTCAACCAAGGACATTCCACTGCAAGTGGCCTCCCCAAAATTACAGGAACGGTACATAGGTCCATTCAAAATCCTCAAGGTCATCAGTCCCGCCGCAGTGAGGCTTCAGCTTCCGGCCTCACTGCGGATCCATCCCGTGTTCCACGTTTCAAGGATTAAGCCGCATCACACCTCACCCCTCTGCACTCCGGGTCCGACACCACCTCCTGCCCGGATCATCGATGGCGAGCCGGCTTGGACAGTGCGCCGGCTTTTGGATGTCCGACGGATGGGCCGGGGCTTCCAGTATTTGTTGGACTGGGAGGGGTACGGCCCCGAAGAACGCTCCTGGGTGAAGAAGAGCTTCATCCTGGACCCGGCCCTCCTGGCCGACTTCTACCGCCGCCACCCGGACAAGCCGGGTCGGGCGCCAGGAGGCGCCCGTTGAGGGGGGGGGTCCTGTTGTGTGGGCCGCTGAAGAGGAGGTACTGCTGGCCCACCAACACCAGAGGGCGCCCTGCCTGAAGTGCGGGCTCCAGGCACCAGAGGGCGCTGCCGCCTCACAGGAGCAGCCGGGGTGACAGCTGTCACTTATCACCGGAGACAGCTGTCATCAATCATCGGATCGACAGTGGTATATCAGCAAGACGGCATCTCCACCTCATTGCCGAGATATCGCTCTACCAAAGAGGTAACTTCTCAGCTGATTGTGTTTTTTTGAATAACTGTTGCTTGTGTGAATTGGACAGCATTTATTCTGTTCCTTTTTCGACGAGAGGTGGAGGTGTTTTCCCACCATACGTGTTGCTGGGTGCACACGCACCCACTTCTAACTGTGTTTGCTCATCGCCAGCAGTACCAGATCCGACACGCGGAGGCAGTGGCGACCTGGGAGTTCGGGACTTGGCGGCTCCAGTATTCCCGGGGTTCGGTGGCGGAGGAAACCGTGTGGTTCCAGTTCGACTTCGGACTGACGTCTCCTATCTTCGAGCCTGCCCACATGACATTTTGTATTGGAGCTTATCTACTATTGTAATCTGTTGTTGTTGTTGTGCACTTTCACAACAGTAAAGTGTTGTATTTGGCTTTATCCATTGTCCGTTCATTTGCGTCCCCTGTTGTGGGTCCGTGCTCTCACACTTTCACAACAGTCTGTCCAAAAAGTAACGGACCTTTTTATTTTTTTCAAAAACTATATGGATTTGAATCACGTGTGATTGCATCAGCCAAGCTTGAACCTTCGTGCGCATGCGTGAGTTTTTTCACGCCTGTTGGTTGCATCATTCACCTGTGGGCAGGCTTTGAGTGAGCACTGGTCCAACCCCCTCGTCGGATTTTTATTGTGAGGGAAATGGCTGAGCGACTGCCGCTTTGCTCCATGAAATTTTTTTCAGAAACTGTTAGAGACAGCCAGTTGGAAACCATTCGAAAGATTCAAATGGCTTTCGGTGAAGATTCTGTCGGCGTCACACAGATTAAGGAGTGTTAAAACCTTTTTAAAGACGGCCCACAGCGGCGCAGGGCGCGCGACGCACCGAGCGGCCATCGACAGGCTGGAACGACCAGATCATTTCCAAACTGAATGCTGTGTTGATCCGGGACATCGTGTGACTACCACAGAAATGGCAAGAGAGCTGGACATAGCACTTTTGCGACACATTCCACTGTTACAGGAATGTGTACGTCCCATCACGTCGGCACGGAGCCGCTCATGGCGCACAACAAAAGAAACACCTCCGTGTTGGAAACCATTCAATTCAGACTGCTTTCAATGGCTTTTCAGTTGAGTGAGTATCCGAGAAATTGTGTAACAGCTGGACATGCCACAACTTGTCCTGTGAGACTTCCAACACGGAGATGGTTTTTTTTTGTTGCGCGCCATGAGCGGCTCCGTCCTGACGCGCAAATTCCTCTGCACGTCTTTCATTACAAAATCTCCTGTAACAGTGGAATGTGCCGCAAAAATGCTATGTCCAGCTCTCTTGCCATTTCTGTGGTAGTCACACGATGTCCCGGATCAACACAGCGTTCAGTTTGGAAATTATCTGGTCATTCCAGCCTGTTGATGGCCGCTCGGTGTGCCACGTGCCCTCCGCCGCTGTGGGCCGTCTTTAAAAAGGTTTTAACACTCCTTAATCCGTGTGACACTGACAGAATCTTCACCTAAAGCCATCTGAATCTTTCGAATGGTTTTCAACTGGCTGTCTCTAACAGTTTATGAAAAAGATTTCATGGAGCAAAGCGGCAGTCGCTCAGCCATTTCCCTGACAATAAAAATTCGATGAGGGGGCTGGACCAGTGCTCACTCAAAGCCTGCCCACAGGCGAATGACGCAACCGACAGGCATGAAAAAACTCACGCATGCGCACGAAGGTTCATGCTTGGCTGATGCAATCACACGTGATTCAAATCCATATAGTTTTTGAAAAAAATAAAAAGGTCCGTTACTTTTTGGACAAACCTAGTACTTAACATTAAATGACTCACATCAACATCAGGGGCAAAAAAAAAAAAAGGTGATTGGAACATGCCTGTACTTAAAAATACCATTGAGGCAGTTTTCATTCAGCTGAAGCACCGGTGCTTTGGGTATTTAATGTGACAATGCGAAATGTCAGCGACTTAAATCCTAGAAGTGTCAAGGTGAACATTTAAAGACTGTTTTATCTCCACATACAAGGCAGTCCTCATCCTGAAATCCTGTTATGGCTTCTTTGCTGCTCATTTGTTAATGTTCTCCTCATCAAATCTAGAATGAGATGTGTGGAAGAGAAGCTTAGTCAAGAGAACAATGCAGTTGCTTTATGAGCTATAAATCCTTCTTATCCATAAAACAAGGACAATTGGCTCACATGTGTTTGTTTGTGATGAGACACATTGTTCTACACACAGACAAATGCATACCTCTGCCAATTCTCCTTTCAATCTCAAGCTCTGTTTCAATCCTATAATGCACAGATTGAATGCAAAATGTGTCTCAAATCTTGGCGGAGATGCAGCACGTACTGTGTTCTGCAGCAGAGTCTTCAAATAAATCCATGATGAATGAAAGCATCCTGACCCGGTTAGTGATCATTAAAGGTATAATACACAAGAGGTGCAGACGCCTTAGCGGACTTAGCTTGTTGATAGAGGAGCACTGTGCTCTCATTGTGAATTATCCCAGAGCAGAAAACTTGGAGGATATTGTAAGTCGTATTTCAGTGGCACAGTGGTATTTAAATGGGAGCTGTAGCTGTTTTTGCTGGCTCCAAAGAGTGGTTTCTGAATTACCTTCAATGAACATTGATGACTGATGTACAAAATGTATTTCAACAATATAAAGGGAAAAATAAAAATATTTCTATTTTAAATAATCAAAGTGGTCAGTCCAGTATGGATTACAGAGTTTACACTGTGGAATCAAATGCATTGTGAAGTCTCTGTCATTATGACATCACTCTTTGCAGATCTACGTATGACAGTTTACAATCTAAAAACAACATTTTTTTTCCTCAATAACCCTGAAAGTAGAACAGTTAAAAGGATGATCTATAGTTCATATAAATCTGATAATACAATGTCATATTTGAATGTGTATATCATGATTTTATCAGGGTACAATAATTTGATTCTTTCTATCTAGTAAGAGAGGCATGGTGGCTTAGTGGGTAGGACCGCTGCCTTGCCACAAGAAGGACCTGGTCCTTTCTTTGTGGAGATGTATATTCTCCTGGTGTTTGCATGAGTCACTCTGGTTGCTCAGATTTGTTCCCACATCCAAAGACATGCAGATTAGATCAATTCGGATACTTAAATTTGATTGTACATACATATGAATGAGAGTGTGAATGTTTTTGTCTGTATGTATGTGGCCATGCAATACGCAGGTGGTCTGTCCAGGGTGTATCATGCTTCTCCTCCTATGACCACTGGGATATGCTCCAGTTGTAGAAAATTAATGAATTAATATTAAACTGTAAGCTGTATGTGTGATCATGATATATTCAGTTATGTTTATAAATAAGCAACTTTACTCACATCATACCAGTATTGATCAGTATGTCTGGTATTTATGTATATTTGTGTATTTATATTTATATTTGCAAACTGTTTTTTTTTTTTTGTTGTTTGTTTTTTGTTTTTTTTTACTTTCACTTTTGATACTCTGTGTGCTTCTTACTCTGTGTGCTGTTATACAATCGTGCTGGAACCTCAATTTCCCTGAGGAACTCTTCTCAAGGGATCACTAAATTTCTGTCTAATCTAATTTAATCTTTTGATTGTATGTAATTCGTTGTGATCAACTCAATATTTTCCCATCACTGCTGCTGTATTTGCAGTTTTTTTTCAGTTGTTTTGCTATGCATTTTCTATTTTCAAGCCATGACACTTTAAGATTTCTAACTTGATACTTTGACATCTTCATTGATCTAACAATATATTTTCCTTTTTCTGTCTTTAATTTCAATTTCAATTTAATCATCTTATGATGCGCCAAATCACAACAAAAGCTGTCTCAAGGCGCCTCACACAGAACAATTCAATATAAAAATTAAATAAACAATTACAAATGAATAAAAATTCAAATACATAATTTAAAACAGAAGAATAAAACAGATTAAAAAAAAACTAATCACAAGAAAGAGAATAAAAATGGGTTTTAAGTCTTGACTTAAAAATGTCAACGGACTCCGATTGCCTCATGGTTGCAGGAAGGCCGTTCCACAGGGTGGGTGCACGATGATTTTTCTGTCTTCCCATGTTGTTTATGTTTGCACTAAATCTACACACAGAGTGTGGTGAAATATGTTGGTTGTTCGCAGCATGTTGTATACAGCACGATTTACTATCCTGACAACACTCTTGCCGCTCATTAATGTATGTAATTAACCCTTTTTAACTGCAAACTAATTTGCATTTGTAGATGTGCTGGTGTTTGTTTTAAAAATGCAAACCACATCATGATTATGTATTTGTTTCTGAACATGGATTAATTTCAATCATATTTTCTCTTTACTGTTATGTGCCGACGCGGGTTGAGGAGCGGACCTGCGTCTGACTGAACCCAGCACTAAATAACCAGAAAGCGGTTCCAAAAACAAAACAGTTTATTTTCCCCCTTTTGTGCAATACTCAGTGTACAAACATAAGGCGCGTTTGTCTGGCGGAGTGAAGGACGGCGCGCTCTCCAGCGCCCAAAGGGATCGAAGCCCGGTGCTTTGGGACTCACGTTCACCGCCAAACACCCCCCAGGTGGACACGACAAACCGACTCTGTGAAGGATAGAAAAGGTGAGGTAAGTCAGCAGCTACAACTAATATCCTTCAAAGGCACACACTATCAGCAACACATTCAGGTCTGAATTTAAGCCTTATGTAAATGAGCAGCCTCTCACAACAGGTGGAGGATCATCTGTCCGCACGCCACGGCCGTGAGAAGCGAGCTGCACAACTCTCATCAATATTCACATATACTGCGTAACAAAATACCAAATTACTGTTAACACTTATTCAGACAATTAATCACCTCTGATGTGTGCTGACAGCATGTGTCCCTCACCCGTCCTCCTTCACAGGCACGATGTGTCAAACCCAGGCGCGGTCCTCAGCGTCTCACAAACGAACATCACAAGGTCGAGTTCCCGGCAGTTCTGCTCGAATCACACATGGCTTAAATGCAGAACGCCATCCAATTATCTGCTTCAGCTGAAAGCCTTTAAGGTTGCATGTGAGCACCCGTCACAGGTGCTACACATGATGTTGATGAGGGTGAGGACTCTTCAGCCAGCACCTTCTCCACAGACAAATCAGTTTCCATGCCACCTGAAGAGCAAAGAAAAGAAAAGAACACCAAAATATCCAGCCACACCCCCCAACACACAACAGTACCCCCCCATCAACGGGAAGCCTCCCGGCGACCGAACAGACCAGGCCCAAGAACAGCACCTCCCTCCGGGGTCCACATCAGGAAGCAGACAGCACCACGCTCCTAAGGTCCACCACAGACAGCAGGACAGGCACTGCAGCTGGAAGGCCGGCTGGAATCAACAAAAGCCCCAAAGCATTCCCCAGTACAATTCAACACACAGAAAAAAACATAAAACCCACCCAAAACCTCCCCAGGGGACCGTCCCATCAAACCCCGGGAAGAAAAGAAAAACTCCCAAACGCAAAAACCCAACACAGCCCCACAAACACAATACAAACGTAAATGCATAAAAGAAAAACAACAAACAACCCCCCCAGAATGACCTGCAGAGCCCAACCCCCCCCAGAAGGCCTTCATCGCCAGTTCCAGGAGGAACAGCCAGAACCATAATCCCACAAAGGTCCCCAGGTGTACATGGAGCAAAACGGCCTCCCCCCAGGGGACTGTACCATCAACCCCAGGAGGTACCCTCCCCACAACCCCGGAACCCCAGACCCAGTCACACTTGGCTAGTTGGCCCCAAGCCAATTCCCCCCCAGAGGACCGTCCCATCAACCCTGGAGGTGGAACCCGGAAGGAAACAGAAACAAAATCAAAAATCAACCCCCGGAGGACTACCAAAAACAACCCCGGGGGGATATAAAACGACCGTAAACCCTGTTACCCTCCCCGGCACCCCGAAAGACCCCGGGTCCCTCCCAGAGCCCCTCGGCAGCTCAACTTTGGCGAACGGCTCAAAACATTAAGCCGGAGAAGGGAACAGGAAAAAACTAACCCAGCTCCAACCTGACTGAGCAGAAACCAGAGAACATTGCATCACCACACAAGGCTCCGGACGACAAACAATCGGTTCGGACGCCGAATCTCTGGGTGATGGAGTTATCTGCACTAGTATCGATGATGCCGCAGCTGGAGCAGCAGGAAGCGGAACGGCTTGCGCTGCAAGCTCCGTAACACGGGCGTCTGTTTGTTTAATTTGGTTTGCGAGATGCTGTAATTGCTCCCATATTTTCTCCAAGTGTTCTTGAACTTTTTC
Organism: Thalassophryne amazonica; assembly: GCF_902500255.1. Lineage (NCBI taxonomy): Eukaryota > Metazoa > Chordata > Actinopteri > Batrachoidiformes > Batrachoididae > Thalassophryne > Thalassophryne amazonica. Next base: position 80,205,540 of record NC_047112.1, read on the forward strand.
GGCAAAAGGAACCGCCTCTGCCGCTGGGTCCATTATGGAATGGCCGGGAACTACTGTTATGTGTCGACGCGGGTTGAGGAGCGGACCTGCATCAGACGGAACCCAGCGCTACAAATAACCAGAAAAGCGGTTCCAAAAACAATATATTTATTACACCCGCTGTGCATAAAAGGTGTAAAAACAAAAACAGCGTCCCTCTGGTGGAGTGACTGTTGGCACGCTCTCCAGCGCCCGCAAGGATCAAAGCCCGGCGCTCCTGGACTCACTACCACCGCCAAACACCCCCCAGGTGGACACAACAAACCAACTCTCTGTGAAGCAAAGAAGAGGTGAGGTAAGTCAGCAGTTACAACAATATCTTTCAAAAGACACACGCTATCAGCAACACATTCAGGTCTGTATCTTTTTTAACTTTATGCAAATGAGCAGCTTCTCACAACAGGTGGAGGATCACTTATCCGCACGCCACAGCAGTGAGAAGCAAACTGCACAATTCTCATCACAATTCAAGTATACTGTGTAACAAAACACCAAGTTACTATCAACAATTAATCAAACACTTAATTACCTTTAATGTGTGCTGACAGCATGTGTCCCTCACCCTTCCTTGCTTCACGGGCTCGATGTGTCAAACCCAGGCGCGGTCCTCAGCGTCTCACAAACGAACATCACAAGGTCGAGTTCCCGGCAGTTCTGCTTGAATCACACATGACTTAAATGCAGAACGCCATCCAATTATCTGCTTCAGCTGAAAGTCTTTAAGGTTGCATGTGAGCACCCGTCACAGGTGCTACACATGATGTTGATGAGGGTGAGGACTCTTCAGCCAGCACCTTCTCCACAGACAAATCAGTTTCCATGCCACCTGAAGAGCAAAGAAAAGAAAAGAACACCAAAATATCCAGCCACACCCCCCAACACACAACACATTTAATGGTTTAGCTTCACAATGACACAATTCATTGACATAAATTGATAATGAAATACAAAAGTAAACCAGCTTGTAATGTAATTAAATATGCATTGATGTGTGTGCTTGTTTTTCTGACCCTGATTTCTACTATGCAGTACTATTACATATGAGGGGAGGCTGTATTCTGTGCTTCATTTTTTTTAACTTTGCTGCACTGCAGGGCCATTATTCTAACGGCCTATTTCAGCCTCACATTATCTTACCCACCCTGAATACATATTGGCGTTATCAAGGCTCATTCTGGTTCTTATCTGTAGGGCTGTTCAAAATAAACAGAAACGACCTGTGGTGGAGGACAACAGACAGTATTGTGTTGTACCAAGTGCAGGGGCGAGTGATTTTCTTAATAGGGTCACTTCAGGCATCTGTCATATTGTCACACACATAAAGACGTTTTTAATGGGATTGTCAGTGTGTCGTATGATTCCATTTTTGATTTGAAATATGACAGGTCAGTTCAAAATTAGAATGGCCCTTGCTTGAGTGTTGTCCTCCACAAATACCAAAAATCCCCCTACTTGAATAGAAGAAGAAAAATACTTTCATGTCATGAATTTTCACTTTTGAGATTTGGGATTGTCCTGAATCAAAACTACCTAAGTTCCAGGCTTTCAATGACTTCCTAGACTCGGAAATCAGAAGGTTATATGTTGGCAGTGAAAGTGTCAAACTTGTATCTTGCATTTTTGTAGTAACTCTCATGTCTTAGGCCCCCTTCACACATAGTGCAAATTTGGTCGAATTGTGCATTAAGTGCGTACAAAGCAGGAATCATATGCAAACCGTGCAATTTTGTAGCTGCCTCTAACGCTAGTACACCTGTTACTACAACTATTTGCGAGCACCAGTGGCTGAAAGGCAGAGTGTGCGCTGTACAAGCCCATCGAACCTTCTCACGGCAGGTGTTGGCCAAATTCCAGTTGACACGCACAGACATGTAACACCGCTCGCATGGCACTTAGAAAATACCGATACCATAGCATACCAACTTTACTTCTAAAGCACTTTAACACAGCCACTGCTGACACAAAGTGCTCCACACTAAAACATCCATTAAAACACATTTGAATAAATAAATAAAAGTACAATTTAAAAACTAAGTCTCACTGGGGCCGAAAGCCAAGAAGAAAAAAATATTTTTTTAAGCAAAGTTTAAAAATGGGCACTGAAGGGGCCTCTCTCACAAACAAAGGCAAGCTGTTCCATAGTTTAGGAGCAGCAATGGAGAAGGCCCTGGCCCATCTGAGCTTCCTTCTGGATCTTGGTACTTCCAGGAGCAGCTGGTCAGCTGACCTAAGAGACCAACATGGTACATAAGGTTGAAGAAGCTTACAGAGGTAAGGCGGGGCAATACAGTCAAGAGATTTAAAGACTAACATAAGAATTTTAAAATGTACCTTAAAATATACAGGCAGCCAATGTGAGGTCAACAAAGGAGACATACGTATGGTCTTGCTGTCAATTAAAATGCATGGCCATTCACACTCTTGGCATGACAACAGACTGCAGACAATCACTGTCATACTTGCATTGAAATTTGTCTAAGTGCCTCACTAGTGCGGCTTTGGTGTGTGCGCTGAACTGACAGGAAGTGTGGCTATGACAGAAGTGGCTGTGGAGATCTGTCATTCTGGACATTTCAGCTGGACATTACTGTGTTTGGACGGACATGGACTAACAACTGACCACTATGATGTGCGTGTGTCTGTTTGCTGTCATCAAGTGGACATAAATAAAAACATATATCACTGTGGTGATGGGCTGCAGCGAGCGAGCATCTGTGCACATGGTGCACACATGGACAGGCTGCCCCCAGGTTGAAATGGACCATCAGATCATAACACGCAGCAGGCGATCTAACTGTCATGTCACCCACATGTTCTCTTTTCCACATGAAGCGGTGTCCTGCGGCACATCATCCACAAGACACGCATGTCAGCAAGACGCGCGCGGGCCGGCAGGACACGTGCCAGCAGATGTGGACATGAATGAGACGAGTGAACTGCTTCTCATTCATGTCATTTCATGAGTGTACGTCAGTGACCATGGGTCATCTACAGAGGAACAGATGGATCAGATTTGTATTGTCCGCTTGATGAGAGGGATTTAATACAATGAAATGTTTTATATGGTGCGTCGTTTTTATTTTTTTAAATACATCCATGTGCTTCCTGATATGAGGCAGTGTTCAGCAGCTTTTACGGGACAGCGATGGTAGCTCACTTGGTAAAGTTTCTGACTGCAATCAGGGCGTTTGGAAGGCGCAGGTGATATGTATCTTTTTTTTTTTTTTCTGGGGAAAAGCTGCTGTGTTTCCATGTACAAGGAACTGTCGCAGCATGTATTTTTTTATTTGTTATTTATTTTTGTCTTCACACCAGCTGCCCAATGTGGTTACAAATTGGGGAGGTGGTGGCACTGTGTTCCCCCGTGTACGATCCGTTGCACCAGCATCGTGCACACTTGCCCGTCGGAGCAATGTTTCGCGGTGCGCACATACTAGCTGCTCTGATGGGTGTCGCCCGGGAGTTGTACATATTTGCACTATGTGTGAAGGGGCCTTTAGTCTATCAAATGGAGAGACATTGGGAATATCTTATGAAGTCACGAGGTTGCTGGACAGAATTGTTTGCCAATGCCAATGTCTTTGCAGGATCCACAGCCTCTAGATTGGGTATTGTTTATAAAATGGGTAGCTGACATTTTTCAAGGGTGGTAATAAATTATGCAAAGTTTCTATGATGTGTTGGAATGATGCGTCAGGCCAGAATGTTTTTTATTTCCTTAGACCTTAGACCTCAGCAGTTTTTAGAAGAAGAACTCAACCCTTTTATTTTCTGTTAATGATGCAATTTTTAATGCTAATTTACTGTCTTAATGTATTTATAAATATGCACATTATTATTATTATTATTATTATTATTACTTCTATTTTGTTATTTGATTTTTAAATTGACCACAATGGAAATAGGTTTTTTCACTTTCTTGTGTCATCCATGTATTTTTATGAACGTAGTTACAATTATATTATATACTTACATTGAACTTACTAAATAAAATAACGCACACAGGCACTCACACTTTTAATATAAAGATGATTTATCGCCCCCTGCTGGAATGGCATGTTAGTCCAGAATGTAACTAGCAATGTTAGCTAATATCTGTAGTTTCTCCAAAAACATTATTAGTCTTATCAATGTTCTGTTTTCGCAGCATACCAAACAGGAAATGTCAGCTCTCCACAGTTGTCCATGATTGAAGTTATACACACAGACACACACACACACACGCATGGGGATATTGCTTTGGCCTGGCAATTTTTTATGATGAATTCTTGAAGCTAAATAATAAACATGTTCCATTTTGTAAATTTAGAATATAGGGCTAGAATAACCCTTGGTTTTCCACTGAACTTGGAAACCTTTTAAAAGAACGAGACATTGCCTGGTCAAAGGCATGAAAAATGAAAACAGAAGTGGATTGGATAACTTTTCATCCACTCCACAAAAAAATGTACCTTCTTAATTAAGAAGGCTAAAACTTAATTTTATCTATCTAAAATTAATGAGGAGTCAGGAGGAGGAGTCAGGCAGCACTGTAAGAGTTATGTTCTTCCACTTCTCTAGTATGCTCAACAACATCTGGCCTGACTTGCTCCACTGGTGGCCTGGATTACCAACTATCGCACGGGCCACCTACAGTATGTGAGGCTTCAGGACATTACATTTGACACCATGAAGAGCAGCACAGGGGCATCACAGAGAACAGTCCTGTCTCCCTTTCTGTTCACACTCTACACCTAAGACTTCATGTTTTGGTTACAGTCCTGCCACCTACAGAAGTTTTCAGACAACTCTGCCATTGGTGTACTAGCTGTAATTAGGATGGGTTAAATGCAGAGGACAAGTTTTGTTGTATCTGTATATGTGTAATGACAATAAAGGCTCTATTCTATTCTATGCTATTCTATGACATTGTGGACTACAAGTACCTGGGTGTCCACATTGACAACAAACTGGACTGGACTGTAAACACAGATGCTGTGTACAAAAAAAGGTCAGAGCTGACTGTACTTCCTCAGGAGGCTCAGAAATCTAATGCAGATGTTTTATCACTCAGTGGTCTCCAGCATAATTTTCTACGCTGTAGTGTGTTAGAGCAGCAGGCTGAAGGCAGCTGACATGAACAAACTCAACAAGCTCATCAGGAGATCTGGCTCTGTCCTGGGTGTGGAACTGGAGTCTGTGATGCAGGTGTCTGATTGCAGTATTTAGTTGTACGTGGACATAAATAAAAACATATATCGCTGTGGTGGTGACAAGCTGCAGCAAGCAAGCGCATGCACGGAGTGGACAATGACAGCCCCCCAGGTTGAAACAAACCATCAGATCAGAACACACAGCGGGCAATCTGACTGTCACGTCACCCACATGTGCTCTGTTCCACATGATGCGGTGTCTGTGCGGTGGCACACCATCCACAAGACACGTGTCGGGCAGAAGGTGTGTTGGGAAGAACACGAGCGGAGCCGACTGGACACACCTGACCAGTAGATGTGGACATGATCAGAGCACACTGCTTCTCATTCATGTCATTTCATGACTGTATGTCTGTGACCATGCATCATCACCAGAGGAACAGATGGATCATATTTGTATTGCTCACTTGATAAATGCGCTATTTTTATATGGGATTTATTTTTATTTTTTGTAATACTTCCATGTCCTTCCTGATATGAGGCAGCTTCCTGCAGCTTTCAAAGAACAGCTCTGTAGCTCAGTGGTAAAGTCTCTGACTGGGAATCAGAGGTAATGAAAGGTGTGAGTTCGCTTCCTGTTTTTTGTAATATATATATATATATATATATATATATATATATATATATATATATATATATATATATATATACAGTTGTGCTCAAATGTTTACATACCCTGGAAGAACTTTTGCTTTTTTGGCCATTTTTAAGCCTCGTCCACAACTACCACAAAAGACTCCAAGCTGTTGTTGATGTTAAAGGGGGCAATACACAGTATTAAGAACAGGGGTATGTAAACTTTTATCAGGTTCATTTGGGTCATTCTCTTGCCATTTTGATTTAAAAAGAGTAAACACAGTTGTTTGACAACAAATGGCTTCACCCAACCACTCACCATGAGTGAAAAAGTTTTTGTGTTGTCATTCATATTCTCTTAAAAATGGCCAAAAAAGCAAAAATTCTGCCAGGGTAAGTAAATGTTTGAGCACAACTTTATAGATATATGGTTAAATAAAGGTTTTTTTAAAAAATCAAACCAAATCTATTAACAGGCTCCAGCATCGTCATGAGATAAGTCTGTTTGAACACTATGGTGTTCAAAGGTACAGTTCGACTATTATTAAATGCCTACTGAGTGTTTGGATTGTGACATACTACTTGTTGCCTTATGGGTTTATCCAGTGCTGAAAGTGGGTGTCAGATTGAATACAAACTCACGTTCAATAGATATTGTGGTGCAGGAAAGCAATCCTTTCTTTACAACATACTCTTTCACCTTATTGTACACCATTATTTTTCTATCAACCAGACAGTTATACACACAAACCAAGTGATCCTTACAAATAAGTATATCAGTTGGACAACATTTTGCGATGCATGGAATTTTTCTCCAACTTTGCTTGTGATGTCAGTATTTGTCTCTGCACTTGTAAATGCGTGTCTCATTGGACCTAGCACTGGCACCAGCGTAATGAAGTTTACATCTTTTTAAGACCTTTTAATAGTTTTTGTGAGACCATCACAGGGTCCTCCAGCAAATTATGGATCTGTTTTCAGTCCCCGTCAAATGTCAAAGAAAGAATCTGTGTTTACAGATAATCTAATAGTGTCCTGCTCTGGCATCTGTGTAGAGCACCAGTCTGTTTGTCCTTGGCTCTGACTTATCTCTGCCTCTGTTGTTGCATCTCACTTCAATATTCTTTACCTGGGGCTAAACCACTTTTAGGCATATTAATGGGTGACCCTCAAACTTCCTTGGGAGTCACAGTAAACAGGCTTTGACCATACTCCCAACTGATCCACAATATGAGCACTGGGACAGCACAGCAGGGCAGCCAAATAATAAAAAGCAAAAATAAGAAAAGGAAAGGTTCGGTCAATTTGTTCAATCCTGCTGTACATGATAGGAAAAACTGTATAACAAAAGGAATAATATGTGGAAAAAGGCAAAAGACTAACTCAGGAAATAAAGTTGACAAATTTCCTGTTCTGGGATGGGAAAAAATTGCAACAAATTAAATTATCTTTATCAACACAAATATTATCAACTATTTAGACAAATACAGTATATTCTGGACTTTAAGTCACACTTATTTTATTACTTGTTTGTTTCGTGTTGCGGCATATTTCTAAGTGACATATTTCAAAAAATACTGTGTTGTCATCTACGGCCATAAGATAGTCCCATCTACACATGTGGAAAGCTGTTCCTGGCTATTGATCTGAATGAGGTACTGCCTGTTTGAGACTCCAGAGCAGAAGGTGGCAGTAATGCACCATTTAGCTGAATGCAAACCATCATTTCTGATAGATACCGGGCAGGACCAGTGAACCTATTTTGAACTATGCTGGCTTCTTTTGACTTGCAAAATTACTGCAAATGATCAGTTCTTTTATGTACAGGCTGTCACCAGAGTAATAACAAAAGGTGCCCAGAAATCTGTACATTTAGATCTTAGCCATGGTCAGTTTTTGGAGTAATTGTGTTGCAAATGTAACAAAATTACAGAAATGTATTACTTTTTTTGCTTCAATGCAGTAATGTAAGGTATTATAAATACATTTTCAGTATATATTTGCTACATATTTTAGTAGCATGTAACACAGCCTGTTGGAGGCAGTTTCTCTCCACTCAGTAAAGCAGCCTGTTACATGTATGTTACAGGGCGCTGTTCGACTATGCTCGCCCATGGTCCAAAAAAATGCAAAAATGGGATTAAACGGCTTAATGGAGCATGAGCAAACAAATTTCAACAAATTCTCCATTTAAAGAAGTTCGAACATGATTGAAACCATTAAGACTACAAATACAGAGACGTTACCATGCACTGCACTATCAATGATTTTGAGAACTGTGATGAAGTTTTTGAAATGTTCAAAAATCAGATCCTGATGTTAAATCTGGTGTTGATAATGATGCCCGTAACTGCATTGTATATTAAGTTTGTTCAAGATTGACAAAGCTGGATCAAGAAGTTACTATGATGTTTCAAAATGTGTGCTGATTTGCTATTCTGGACTAAATGGGAAGGAACGGTGCTCTGTGGAATAGCCCCATTAGTGGTAGTTTTTCTCACTGGTAAAGCAGCCTTTTTGCAGCATATAGTGTAGTTTCTTTGCCTAGTCAAAATGCCCCCTATAAGTGGCAGTGTGGATTTGCTGTCCCTGGCCAAGCAGGCTCTGGAAGCTACAGTGGAGCATTACGAAAAGGAACAATACCTGAAATCTACCATTTGCCTTGACTTAATGTTACTTAGTCAAATAGTTGTTGTTTTCGTAACTTTGTAGTTGTATATAATTTAAATTCATTATTTAATTTGCTGGTTGGAGCTTTTATAATCCTACAAATCCAGTAACTATTGTTGATGTTAAATCTTTGGAACTCCTGCAGGCAGGGGGTGTAAAATGACATCATTGCTTGACCAGAAACACTGGAGCAGTTTTAAATACAACTTGGACTGTTGGGAAAGTGTCGTGACACGGACCCACAACAGGGGGCGCAAATGAACGGACAATAGATGAGCCAAAAATACAACACTTTACTGTTGTGAAGCGTGCACAACGAAATACAGACAAATACAGAATTTGGACAGAGTCAAATGTACTAAGGTGACGTGTGGGCAGGCTCGAGTATAGAAGACGTCCGTCCAGAGAAGAGCCGGATCCCACATGATTTCCACTGCCACCGAACCCGGAGAATAATGGAGCCACCAAGTTCCGAGTCCCCAGGTGGCCACCGTCTCCGGCTGTCGGATCTGGTACTGCTGGCAGGAAGCAGAAACAGTTATGTGTGGGTGTGTGTACACCCAGCAAATATAAGTAGCGACAGTTCCTTAATGGTGGGTAAGACACCTCCACCTCCAAAACGGGAACACAATAAACCAGTAACAGTAGCACCTACTGAATACGGCTGAGAATATACCTCCAAAGGCAAACGATATCTCGGCAGCGGGGTGGAGATGTCTTCCAGCTTATATGGAGTGGTTGATGAGTTGATGATTGGTGACAGCTGTCATAGTGGATGAGTGACAGCTGTCACCCCGGCTGTTCCTGAGAGACGGCAGCGCCTTCTCATGCCTGAAGCCTGCACTTCAGGTAGGGCACCCTCTGGTGGTGGTGGGCCAGCAGTACCTCCTCTTCAGCGGCCCACACAACAGGACCCCCCCCCAACATGCGCCTCCTGGCGCCCGACCAGGCTTGTCCGGGTGTCGCCGGTAGAAATCGGCCAGGAGGGCCAGATCCAGGATGAAGCTCCTCTTCACCCAGGAGCGTTCTTCGGGTCCATAACCCTCCCAGTCCACCAAGTACTGGAAGCTCCGGCCCTTCCGGCGGACGTCCAGGAGCCGACGCACAGTCCAAGCCGGCTCCCCGTCGATGATCCGGGCAGGAGGCGGCGCAGGTCCGGGAGCACAGAGGGGTGAGGTGTGGTATGGCTTGATCCAGGAAACATGAAAAACCGGGTGGACAGACTCAGGACTTTGAGGATCTTGAATGGACCGATATACCTGTCCTTGAGTTTGGGTGAGTCCACTTGGAGGGGGATGTCCTTTGTAGAAAGCCACACCTCCTGCCCAGGCTGGTATGCAGGGGCCGGGGAACGCCGGCAGTCTGCATGGGCCTTAGCCCTCATCCGGGCCTTCAACAAGGCAGAACGGGCGGTGCGCCACACCCGACGGCACCTCCACAGGTGGGCCTGGACCGAGGGCACACCAACCTGTCCCTCCACCACAGGAAACAATGGGTGCTGGTACCCCAGACATACCTCAAACGGGGAGAGGCTGGTGGCAGAGGACACCTGGCTGTTATGCGCGTACTCGATCCAGGCCAGATGTTCACACCAGGCCATCGAGTGCACGGACGTCACACAGCGCAGGGCTTGCTCCAATTCCTGGTTGGCCCGTTCTGCCTGTCCGTTGGTCTGTGGGTGATACCCAGACGAGAGGCTCACGGTGGCCCCCAGTTCCCTGCAGAAACTCCTCCAGACTTGAGAGGAGAACTGGGGACCTCGATCCGAGACGATGTCCATGGGTATCCCATGCAGACGCACGACGTGGTGGACCAGGAGGTCTGCTGTCTCCTGGGCCGTAGGGAGCTTCGGGAGGGCCACGAAGTGGGCCGCCTTGGAGAATCGGTCCACTATCGTGAGGATGGTAGTCATGTCCCGGGATGGCGGGATCGTGACGAAGTCCAGTCCAATGTGGGACCAGGGGCAATGGGGCACAGGTAACGGTTGGAGGAGTCCCGTTGGTGATCGGCTTTTCCCCTGGCACAGGTGGTGCAGGCCTGGACATAGTCCCAGACATCGGCTTCCATGGACGCCCACCAGAAGCGCTGCTGGACCACTGCCACGGTCCTTCGCACCCCCGGATGGCAGGAGAGTTTGGAACCGTGACAGAAGTCCAGGACGGCAGCTCTGGCTTCTGGTGGGATGTAGAGGCGGTTCTTCGGTCCTTTACCCATGTCCGGGTTCTGTGCCAGGGCCTCCCGGACGGTCTTCTCCACGTTCCAGGTGAGGGTGGCCACGATAGTGGACTCAGGTAGTATGGATTCCGGCGGATCTGACAGCTCGAAAACTGTAAATGGTACCGTGGCTCCCTCCAACAGATGTCTCCACTCCTCAAGAGCCTCCTTCACCGCGAGGAGTTCCCGATTGTCCACGTCATAGTTCCGCTCAGCTGGGGTCAACCTGCATGAGAAATAGGCACAAAGATGGAGAATCTGATCGGACTCCCCGCTCTGGGACAGCACGGCTCCTATCCCTGAGTCCGAGGCGTCCACTTCTACCACAAACTGGCGGCTAGGATCGGGCTGCACCAGAACTGGTGCAGTCAAAAACCGGCGTTTCAACTCTCTAAACGCGGCTTTGCACCGATCCGACCAGGTGAAGGGGACTTTTGGGGAGGTCAGGGCTGTCAGGGGGCTAACTACCTGACTGTAGCCCTTAATGAACCTCCTGTAGAAATTTGCAAAGCCGAGGAACTGTTGCAGCTTCCTACGGCTCGTGGGTTGGGGCCAATCTCTCACCGCCGCAACCTTGGCCGGATCAGCGGCGACGGAGTTGGAGGAGATGATGAACCCCAGGAAGGACAAAGAAGTGCGGTGGAACTCGCACTTCTCGCCCTTCACAAACAGCCGGTTCTCCAACAACCGCTGCAGGACCTGACGTACATGCTTGACATGGGTCTCAGGATCCGGAGAAAAGATGAGTATATCGTCCAGATATACGAAGACAAACCGATGCAGGAAGTCCCGCAAGACGTCATTAACCAACGCTTGGAATGTCGCGGGCGCATTGGTGAGGCCGAACGGCATGACCAGGTACTCAAAGTGACCTAACGGGGTGTTAAATGCCGTCTCCCTCCCGGATCCGAACCAGATGATAAGCATTCCTAAGATCCAATTTTGTGAAAATTTGGGCTCCATGCAAGGGCGTGAACACTGAATCCAACAGAGGTAACGGGTATCGGTTGCGAACCGTGATCTCGTTCAGCCCTCTGTAATCAATGCATGGACGGAGTCCGCCGTCCTTCTTGCCCACAAAAAAGAAACCAGCACCCATCGGGGAGGTGGAGTTCCGGATCAACCCGGCAGCTAACGAGTCCCGGATGTAGGTCTCCATTGATTCGCATTCCGGACGTGAGAGGTTGTACAGCCTGCTGGACGGGTACTCAGCGCCCGGTATCAAATCAATGGCACAATCGTACGGACGGTGCAGGGTCAGCATGAGTGCCAGATCCTTGCTGGTACTCAGCTGGCACCGCCGCCAGATTGGGGGGACTAAAACCTCCTCCTTAGCCGTCACACCGGGTGGAACGGAGGATCCTAAACACTCCCGGTGGCAGGTTTCGCTCCACTGCGTCACAACCCCAGATGGCCAATCAATCCGGGGATTGTGCTTTAACACACATGGAAAACCCAAAATCACTCGGGAGGTAGAAGGTGTTACATAAAACACAATCTCCTCCCTGTGATTTCCAGACACAACCATTGTCACTGGCTGTGTCTGATGTGTGATTAGTGGAAGAAGGGTGCCATCTAGTGCCTGTACCGACAATGGTGACGGTAAGGCCACTAGAGGGAGCCCAACCTCCTTTGCCCATCTGCTATCCAGCAGATTCCCCTCTGACCCCATGTCCACCAGTGCTGGGGCGTGAAGGGTTAGATCCCCACTCAGGATCGTAACTGGGATGCGTGCAGATCGTCGGGGTTTCCCCGCATGAGTATTATGACCCACCCTTAGCCCAGTCTCTAAGGACGTGTGCTGCTGTTTTGACCGTTTGGGGCAGTTTTTCTGCGTGTGCTCGGTTGAGCTGCAGAGAAAACACTCCCCACGGACCAGCCTCCTTTTTCTCTGATCTGATCTTATTTTGGTCCTGCTCGTTTCACTAACAACGGCAGCAGGGGGAGCTGTCGTCACGTGGACAACCCTGGCTGTGGAGCGTGGGGAAGACGGCTCCCTTTCGGACATGGGAGGAAGAGGGATGGCTTGTGCCTGACCACGCCCCTCATCTCGCGCCCGTCGGTGTTCTGTTAATCGGTTGTCTAACCGTATAACCAGGTCGATAAGCCCGTCTAAATCCCGCGGCTCGTCCTTCGCCACCAGGTGCTCCTTAAGGACCAGAGACAGTCCGTTTACAAAGGCCGCTGCCTTTGTAAACGGACTGAGCGCAACAGCATTCCAGCCGGCTCGCGCTGCCGCAATGCGGAAGTCGACTGCATACTTAGCTGCGCTCCGGCACCCCTGTCTTATCGACAGCAGCACGCTTGAAGCGGTCTCGCCTCTATGAGGATCGTCGAACACCTGTCTGAACTCCCTCACAAACCCAGTATATGTCGTTAGGAGCTGTGAATTCTGCTCCCAGAGCGCCGTAGCCCAGGTGCGTGCCTCTCCTCGAAGCAAATTTATTACGTAAGCCACCCGGCTGGCATCTGACTCGTACATGACGGGACGCTGTGAAAACACGAGCGAGCACTGCATTAAGAAGTCCGCGCACGTCTCGACACAGCCTCCGTACGGCTCCGGAGGGCTTATGTAAGCTTTACGGGATGGGGGGGGGTCGTTAAACGACCAGCGGAATGTCTGTTTCAGGCCTCCGGTCATCAGGGGGAGGTGCTGCAGCAGCGCCCTGAGCATGCGCTTCCACCTGCGCAGTGAGAGCCTCCATCCTTCGGTTGAGGATGACATTGTGCTTGGTCATTAAATCCAACGGAGCAGTAAAGGCGGAGAGAATTTGCTGCAACTCACCGATCACGCCCCCTGCAGACGCCTGTGCATCCTGCTCTTCCATTGGCTGTCCAACAGATGCTTGATGCCCCTCGGGATCCATGACGTTGGCCGAGATATCCTGTTGGGAAAGTGTCGTGAAACGGACCCACAACAGGGGGCGCAAATGAACGGACAATAGATGAGCCAAAAATACAACACTTTACTGTTGTGAAGTGTGCACAATGAAATACAGACAAATACAGAATTTGGACAGAGTCAAGCGTACTAAGGTGACATGTGGGCAGGCTCGAGGGTAGAAGACGTCCGTCCAGAGAAGAGCCGGATCCCACACGATTTCCACTGCCACCGAACCCGGAGAATACTGGAGCCACCAAGTTCCGAGTCCCCAGGTGGCCACCGTCTCCGGCTGTCGGATCTGGTACTGCTGGCAGGAAGCAGAAACAGTTATGTGTGGGTGTGTGTACACCCAGCAAATATAAGTAGCGACAGTTCCTTAATGGTGGGTAAGACACCTCCACCTCCAAAACGGGAACACAATAAACCAGTAACAGTAGCACCTACTGAATACGGCTGAGAATATACCTCCAAAGGCAAACGATATCTCGGCAGCGGGGTGGAGATGTCTTCCAGCTTATATGGAGTGGTTGATGAGTTGATGATTGCTGACAGCTGTCATAGTGGATGAGTGACAGCTGTCACCCCGGCTGTTCCTGAGAGGCGGCAGTGCCCTCTCGTGCCTGAAGCCCGCACTTCAGGCAGGGCACCCTCTGGTGGTGGTGGGCCAGCAGTACCTCCTCTTCAGCGGCCCACACAACATGGACGTCATTATCGAAGTAGCCCATAGCTGCTGCCGTCTTTCACATACCACATTTCTGCTGCAAAGTTGGCATTTTATGCTATTGAAATTTGATGTTATTTGCAAGTTTAGTATTTTCATATTTTTTGGAACGGATCGTAATTGTGTCTCACACTGGCCACATGCTAGTCTTTGTTCACAGAAAGCGTGCAGAAATCACAGAAGGAGGTTTGATGCTAATTGTGTTGTTTTGCCACTGTGGCTTGTAAAATAACTGCAAATTATTACAAAAAAGGGTGTCTTTTCAAACAGAAGAAGGGGTAGGATTCAGTAAGCATTTCTGCTTCTTCTTGCTCCTTCTTGCTTCTTCCTGTCTATTAAAAAATAGACTCTAAACTATATCAGAACTTAATATATTTAACAGCCGATTATGCAGTACTATTTCATTTTTATGGAATTATTTATAGAAATTTTGCAACCCCACTGACACATTGACAATGCTTCCCTTCCTAGTCACAAGGGATTTAACAATTGTGAGACAAGATTGGCTCACCATTAGGAGGATTCATTTGCATCCACAACACATGTTTGGGTCAAACATCTGGAATACATTCCACTGGCATACAATCTTGAGACTGATGCCATGAAAATAAACAGCTGGTCCTATTCAGAGGTCATTGTCAGTTTCGCCAATACATTCTCAGTATGTCTGGAAAATATTGCATTATCTGGACATCTTGTGATTAAAGAAAAAAGCTATGCATTGTGCAAATATGTAGAGGTTAACCTGCTGGAGCTGTGTAAGACAATCAGAGAGCACGTGTGTGGTCCGAAAAGTGACAACAGGTCTTCAGGGATGGAACATCACATGTGACCATTCTTTTTTCAGTTCTTATGCCCTTGGCCATGAGGTGCTGCAAGAGGAGCTGGCCATGGTGAGGCAAATCAGGAGAAATAAACCCGAGCTGTCTCCTGCACTCCTTGGGACACAGTACGTGGCTGCTTTCTCCTCAAAATTTGCTTTTACTGATGACCCCACATTTGTGTCAGACAGTCCTGGAAGGAAAAAAAAATGTGAATCTGATGTATACTTTTCACAAGACTGCACCTGTGAGCAGCGAGAAAGACAAAAAAAAAGTCAGAGGTAATCTTACGTTACAATACAAATAAAGGAGGCGTTGACAATTTGGACAAGCTCACTACTGACAGCTACTCTTGCAGATGGATGACAGCAAGATGTCCTTTTGGCTTACAATGCATTTATTGTGTGGACTGAAATTAAGTCTGGGTGAATTGTACAAAGCCATACAGTGCTGTGAAAAAAGTGGGTGCAACTTCAGTTTTAAACATTCCTGTTTTGTTATGACATAATAATATTAATAATAATGATAATAATATCATTCTCAACATAATCTGGGCAAGGTGACTCCATCCTTACAGGGTGAGAAGAGCAAATATCAAGGACTGACACAGAGTCACTGTTTCTTCGCATCAAAAAGCCAGCTGGGGTGGTTCACTCATCTGGTAAGGATGCTCCCTAGTGCTCCCCTAGGGAGGTATTCCAGGCACATCCCAGGGAAGACCCAGGACACACTACAGGGTTGGTTTCCCAATTGGCTTAGAAATGCCTTGGGATCCCCCATGAACTGTGAGAGGACTTGGCTGAGGATAGGGAAGTGTGGGATGAGCTGCCTGGTTCCCTGCCACCACAACTCGGACCAGGTGTCAGGGGCTCAGCAGTCTCCCAGACTAAGCACTCCGCTATACTAGTATGGGCGTGTGCAAACACGGTGTTGCAACATGATCTGTCACGTCACGTCAGAGCGTTAGCAGCAATTAACAGATTATCGCCTCATTTCTGCTTAAAACTGCCTTGGTTCTGCTTAGAACTTTAATTTAGAATGATTTAAGAAGTTTTACTTTGGTAGGTTTTACTTTGATACTTTGATCGGTAGAGAGTCGGACTCAGACGTGCTGCTGTGGTGCTCTGATCGGTCCCCCATCTTTTATTAGGAATTATTGCAGAATTTATGTGGAAAAGACAAAAGCTTTAGATATCTGTCGCTGAGACAGATGATGACTGGAGTGCAGTTTTAAGTAGAAACGAGGCAATAATTGGTGAATTGCTGCTGACGTTCCGAAATGACGCATGCGCAGTGAAAGCAGGGGAGTGCTCAGAAGTGGGAGTGCTAAGCTCCTCACACTGGATAAGCAACAGAAAACGACTGAATGAATGATACTGACGTGCATACGACTGATGTCCTTCTGTTTAAAAAATATGGATCTTTATGAATTTACACACATACTAAATTTCATTTCATTTTCATTTCATTTCAAAATCATTTAGAATCTCTTCTATGCAGAGTTTCATAAATTAGGGCCCTGGATGCATCAAGTCATAGCCCCAGGCTTTTTGCAAAGTTGAGGAGCATGGAGCCACATTAGTAGATGACGACCAAAACACCTCTGTCTGTGCCAGCGGGTGCACTGAAATCCCCTATGGCCATCCATGCCTTCATCCCATCCATAGAAAGAAGAGTTCTGATTTAATTGGGATGTGTCAGCCATCAGCATCAGAGGTCAAGCTCAAATTACCCACCCAGTGCTTTTATATATATATATATATATATATATATATATATATATATATATATATATATATATATATATATATATATATATATTGTTTAAGAGCTTGTGTTCCATTTTTGCTATAGACCTGATACTTTGAAATCTGTTATTATTATTATTATTATTATTATTATTATTATTCTGTCACTTGACAAACACTCAAAATAGTGCTATAGTTCATTTAAATTAGAACACGCTTTCAATTAATCACACGGTTGGTGGATTTGATTCTTGATGAATGTCTAAGGATAACTGAAAAGTAAAATCCATCCAAAATCCCAAAATTTGGGCATGCACAATATTTTTGAGGCATGCCAGCATATGGTTCATACGTCCTGCATATGCAGGCCAAAAGTTGTAAAAGTTATGCAATTGTTGACACATGTTTCTTGTAAGTTACTCATAAGTTGAAATACAGCCATTGATGATGTCCATTGATTGACTCAACAACTAAAATCAGCAGTCATGTAAACAGTTCAGACTGTTTCAAATATTAAAACCATTCACACGCTGACTAAATACATATAAACCTTCATGATTTTGGAAAACAGTGTCTGAAAAAACTTTAGTTACTTGTCGTGATTGAAGAAACGTAGCTTTTTAAAAGAAGTCATCTTGTGTTTGTCTGCTCCCGGTGCATTTCTCAGCCTGAACCAGAGGATGCAGGCACATTGTCCCACAACAAGAAAATTTACTTATTTTAAATGTTGAAAGAGTCACAGTGCCTCATTCATTCAGGCCAGCATTTACCACAGGTATCAGTTGATTCTTCTGCATTCTGCATGCAATGAAAATAAATCCCATGATCAACCAAGACAAAAATAAAAATCAAATTAAATTAAAGAAATGTTAAATTACTCTGATTAGCCTCTGTGTGTAGGAGTGAAGCCGGGCCGCGCAAAAGCGTAGGCACTCTCGATTGTGTGTATATCAATATCAGCATGCTCTGCCTATCAGACAAAAGGGTTCTGCTGGTGGTGGAAATGCAAGCCAAGCCAGACTTAACCGTATCATATCGTGCCGTACCAACCTGGACCAATCGGTGGAAACGAGGCTTTCGGCATACGCTGGTTGAATTGTTATGGAGTGACAGCTGCATTACCTATTCATTGTAGACATCGCATTTGCCAAATTCTTCATAAGTCGGCCTACGCTAATCATCAAGGTGTGAGAGGACCATCAGAGCCCCAATGACGCTGTCCCGCAACCTGGTTCAATTTTCCATCATATAGTTGTTAATAGATCATATCTTGACACAGAGTTCTAGACAAATACTCGTATATGTTTTACTTTCAGAAGGTTCAGCTTTTTCCTGAACATTCTGATATGCCACAAATTGTATTTTACACACACACACACACACACACACAAGCATAATTTCTTAGGGTGTGGAAAAAACACGAAAATACCCATCGGGTTCTAATGGTTAAAGCTAGATTGAAAACATAACTTTTTTCCAAGTACTAATACAGTAATTTGAAAATTCTTTTAATTTTCTTTTGTTCTTCTAAGTTTTCGTGTCTTTATATTAAAGTTATGGGTTCACATATTTATGAGTGATTTTGTTGTGTGAATATTTTTCTTTGAACTTTCAATGCTTGATTTCGAAGTACTTTACAAATAATGATTGAATTGAATTGGTGCCTGTGGATCATGCATATAGCACCCCACCTATCTGTCTTTAATCCATTCTTGGACAGTTCCTCTGGTGCTGAGTTGAAACTGACCTGCCAAGAAAGCTAAATCCTTTGCTGCTATCATCCACTAACACACTTCTCTCTGTCAAGAACACTTTGCAGCATCCCAAAGCTGACAGCAGCTCGACTGCATAAGAGGCAGCTTACCTGTACAATGCTCAGGCATTAATCTCATTACTGCATGCTACACAACGAATTGAGATGGAAAGAACAAAACATGCTGAATATAAAAATGAGAACATTTATGCTAATGGTGTTTTACACTTCTTTTCTGTAAACTGTATACCGTAGTTGGTGTATGTAACCTGCCTGGATGTATTTTGCCTGATGTGTGTGAAACTAAGTCTTTAAATGGGGTTCTAATTTGTGTATGACTAAAATCAAACACTCATTTATTTATTTATTTTGCTGTCCCCTGTAAAAATTGATCACAGATGAACACGCAAATGAAGAATTTTGATTTGACCTTTTTTTTGCAGCGCCTTCAAAACATAACCAACCATTCTACCAAGGATATTTACTGTATTTTCAGTTGCAAGGTTTCAACTGATGTAAAGGGGCAACAGCACCCAACCTTTAAAGTAGTGTTCATGCAATTTGCATTATTATTGTTTAACCCTCAAGCAACCGAGTGGATCATTTATGACCCTGGGCATATGTTTTTGTGCACCATTTTACTGATTTTAATTTGAAAAAAAAGAAAAAGCTTCCTATTTGTCCTGCATTTGTTCATAAAATTTTGCAAGGATCAGCCCGTCAGTGTGGTATGTACATTCCAAAATTGTGCAGGGTCACTTATGACCCCAGGAAGAACTGTGAGAATTTCGACATTGCTTCAGATGGTATTGTAATTTGCCAGCTTGAATCATTACATCTTACTGTTTTGCAACAAAGCATGGTCAAATATATTAGAGAGTGAAATAAATATGAAAAACCCTAAAACAATAATTTATATAGAAGTATTGTTGGGAAGGTGTCGTAGCACGGACCCACAACAGGGGGCGCAAATGAACGGACAATGAATAAGCCAAAAAGTAACAATTTAATGTTGTGATAATACACAACTAAATTCACAGAAATTTGCACAGTCAATTGACACCAGGTGACGTGTAGGCAGGCTCGAAGATAGAAGACCCCCGACGAGAGAGAAGCCGCGTCCCACACGGCTTCCACCACCAAGGGTCTGAAGACCACCGGAGCCGCCAAGTCCCGAGTCCCCAGGTGGCCTCTGTCTTCGGCTGTCGACCCTGGTACTGCTGGCAGAAAGCAGAGATAAGATGAATGAGTGTGAGTCCGCACACTCAGTAATCCACAGTCTATACACAGTTAGGAGGGAGCACCTCCACCTCCAATCACACACTCGTGCAGCTCCTGGTTAACCACTTATCTGGGTTGGAGTGTGAGGCGAAGCCGTCGCTGTCACACCAAACGCCAATCCCACAGACAAGGCAACACTCCAGGAAAACGGCTGCAACAGAAGTTCAGGTTATTACACATAAAGTGTCAGTCAGCAGAGAAATTACCTCTTCAGTGGTTGCAATTTCTCGGCGAGGAGGTGGAGTTGCAGTCCGGCTTTAATGGTGGTGATGATGATGATGAACGAGTGACAGCTGGTGCAGGGGATGAATGACAGCTGTCACTTCTTCTGGGTCTGGCGCCCTCTGGTGCTTGGAGCCCGCACTCCATGCAGGGCGCCCTCTGGTGGTGGTGGGCCAGCAGTACCTCCTCTTCAGCGGCCCACATAAGTATTCCAATATAAAGTCAAAGGGTGTAATAAATAACCCCACTCGGTCATATTAGTCACGAAATAGCATGATCACTTGAGGGTTAAAACATGGTGGGAGTTGAGGAGAAGTGGCTAAGTGTCCTTGTTTCCAGTGGAGACGGGTCCTGGGTCAAGCCAATCCCTGCTCATTCTCCATGTAATGTGGAGTTGTACTGTATCAGGAAGGGTATATGGTATAGAACCTGTGCCAAATCAAAATGTAGACCCACCTTATCTGTGCTATGGCGACCTCGAGTGAAAGAAAAGAGAAACCGAAGGGACTTACCATTGTTTAAACCACTGTCCTTTGACAGCCAGACATTTTATTGGCCAGTTTATGTCAGTATATGCTCATCTTTGTAGTCAAACATGTATGCATGAGCAATGTAAATTGCAAACAAAACGGACACTGTTTGATGGTTTTGTTTCATCAGATTTCTTTCATATCTCCCATTCAAATTCCAATTACTGCTAAAGCAGTAGTTTACTGTAAGGGTGACAGTAAAGAATCTGAAATAGAATCAGGATGTGCTTTTCAAAAAACATTTTTTTCTATGGTCCCAATGCACTGAGCCAAATGTTATATTTTCTTATGCTGCGTTTACACATAAGCAAGACGCGTTACGAATGTCATTTTTCTGTTATTCGTGACACATTCCTGACATTCTTAACGTGACTTAACGCATCTGAATAGGTTTCTTAATAGTGCATGTTGGTGCGTGATATTCTTGATATTTGTGGAGCATGTTTTTGCCTGTCAAAAAATCTTCCACGAATGTCACACACCACCCTCATTTCACCTCATGTCGTGGAGGTCATAACTGAGCGTATTGATCCGCCTTGATGAGTAGTGATCCTTAATAGAATGTGACAACGTTCGTAGTGGTCCCTGATATGGTTCTTGGAGCCCAAATTGTCACACGTTATTACGAAGTGACACGGAAACTGTCAAGTTTTGACACGACTTGTAACGCGGTGTCACATTTCACTGCGCGCCACGACAAATCAGTTTTCTGTTGCGTGCGCACAATTAAACTCGGCTCCACAGTGTTCAGTTTGATGCAGTATGCCGAAGAGGAACAGTGACGCGAAGTCAGCCAAGTGTCGTTCTAGAGTTCCTGCTGAAGCTCCTCAGGATGCTCCTGCAGGTGTTCCACCTGCTGTTGTAACCGATGAGCGGGAAAACGAGTCTGAGCCAGAGGAACCAGAGGAGCAAGAGGAGACTCACGTGCAGCCAGACATCTCTGCACCTCCTCCAGTCCGGTGGAGGAAGAAGCGTGCGCACAATTAAACCCTGCTGCACCGCATTCAGTGATGTTTGATTGCTGACACCAAGTCGGCTAAAAGTCTCATTTCAGTACTCTTCAGCGCGCTCCTGCAGGTGTTCCACCTGCTGCATGTGCCTGATGTTTGGGAAAACGCGCGTGACGAGAGCCGCATGAAGCCACACATCTGGCTCTGTCCTCCTCCTCTCTGGGCCACTCCATGGCACAGATCCCAACTACGCATGCAGTCACAAAGTTCTTCTGAAAAACTGGAGCGATCTGAATTGTTAGCAATGGTTGGATGAATATGGGTGTGTGTGTAAAGACAATTTACCTCGTTCACAACGTGACAGAACTTAACGATGTGCTATTACACGCAATAGCGCGCAACAATGCGCAACAACGCGGAACATTATTCTTGATCATGCGTAATGGTTCCTGATAATTCTCCAGCAACACGTGTCATTAATCGTAACGTGGTAACAGGTTGCAGCAGTTCCTGAGGACACCTGATGCTCTGCCCCGAATCATCACATTTGTGATCAGCGGCCAAGAATGTATACTTCGTGGCATTCGTGACTTGTCGTTATGTGTAAACGCACCTTTAGCATTTGGGGATGTGGTGGCATAGATTCATTTGCTTTTACAAAAGGAGGATAAATGCCTGCGTTGTGAATTCTGCACTAGATCTACAGTATCTGGTATTTGTTTGAACGTGTGGACTTCCATTGAACCAACTAGCCTGAACTTGATGAATTGTATCAACATTTATAGAACCTCTTGTCAAAATAAGAAATGGGGTTGTTTTCACGTGTACTGTGCATCTGGAAAGTACTCACAGCGCATCATTTTTTTCCATATTATCTCATGTTATAGCTTTATTCCAAAATGAAGTAAATTATTTTTTATTACTTTGTTGATGCACATTTGGCAGCAAGTAGCATAATGCATAAATAGCATAATGCCTGGCATTCACACCAAAGAGTTCAATCTTTGCCTCATTAGACCAGAGAACTTTGTTTCTCATGGTCGGGGAGTCCTTTTGGTGCCTTTTGGCAAAATCCGGGCGGGCTGTCATGGGCCTTTTACTAAGGAGTGGCTTCTATCTGGCCATTGTACCATACCGACCTGATTAGTGGATTGCTGCAGAGATGGTTTGTTGGGAAAGTGTAGGAACACGGACCCACAACAGGGGGCGCAAATGAACGGACAATGGAGAAAGTCAAATCACAAAGTTTTACTGTTGTGAATTCACACAACAAACACAACAGATTACAAATACAGCAGTAACCGAATTCCAAAGGTGTCGTGTGGGCAGGCTCGACGATAGGAGACGTCTGTCCGAGTCGAACCGGAACCACCCGATTTCCTCTGCCACCGAACCCCGGGGATACTGGAGCCACCAAGTCCCGAACCCCAGGTGGCCACTGCCTCCGCTCGTCGGATCCGGTACTGCTGGCAAGGAACAGAAACAGTCAGGTGTGGGTGCGGCTGCACCCAGCAACACACAGGGTGGAACACCACCTCCACCTCTTGTCAGGAAAACACTAAAGTGCAGGAGTGTGAGTACTTATCCAAATACTGTTTCCTGCTGCTCTTCTCTCTCTCTGTATAAAGGCAAAAGGTAATTAAGGTTGATATAATCGGCTGGATACGTTACCTCCTTGGTAAAGCGATATCTCGGCAATCAGGTGGAGATGCCGTCCTGCTGATATACCTCCCTGTTGATTGATATCAGCTGTCTCGTCTCAGGTGATGGGTGACAGCTGTCACCCTGGCTGCTCCTGTGAGGCGACAGCGCCCTCTGGTGCCTGGAGCCCGCACTCCAGACAGGGCGCCCTCTGGTGGTGGTGGGCCAGCAGTACCTCCTCTTCGGCGGCCCACACAACAGGACCCCCCCTCAACGGGCGCCTCCTGGCGCACGACCAGGCTTGTCCGGGTGGCGACGGTAGAAGTCGGCCAGGAGGGCCGGATCCAGGATGAAGCTCCTCTTCACCCAGGAGCGCTCTTCGGGGCCGTACCCCTCCCAGTCCACCAGATACTGCAAACCCCGGCCCATCCGTCGGACGTCCAGGAGCCGGCGTACAGTCCAAGCCGGCTCGCCGTCGATGATCCGGGCAGGAGGTGGTGCCGGACCCGGAGTGCAGAGGGGTGAGGTGTGATGAGGTTTTATCCTGGAAACATGGAACACTGGATGAATCCGCAGTGAGGCCGAGAGCTGAAGCCTCACTGCGGCGGGATTGATGACCTTGAGAATTTTAAACGGACCAATGTATCGTTCCTGCAGTTTTGGGGAGTCCACTTGTAGGGGAATGTCCTTGGTGGACAACCACACTTCCTGCCCAGGACGATACGTAGGAGCCGGGGTCCGCCGCCGGTCTGCATGGTTCTTCGCCCTCGTCCGGGGCTTCAACAAAACAGAACGGGCGGCACGCCACACCCGACGGCACTTCCGTAGGTGGGCCTGGACCGAGGGCACACCGACCTCTCCCTCAACCACCGGAAACAACGGGGGCTGATACCCCAAACACACCTCAAAAGGGGAGAGGCCGGTGGCTGATGATACCTGACTGTTGTGGGCGTACTCGATCCAGGCCAGGTGGGTACTCCAGGCCGTCGGGTGCGCGGCTGTCACACAACGTAGGGTCTGCTCCATCTCTTGGTTGGCCCGTTCTGCTTGCCCGTTGGTCTGGGGTGATACCCGGACGAGAGACTGACCGTGGCCCCCAGTTCCCGGCAGAAGCTCCTCCAGACGTGCGAGGAGAACTGGGGACCGCGATCGGAGACGATGTCTGATGGTATCCCATGCAGACGGACGACGTGGTGGACCAGGAGGTCCGCTGTCTCCTGGGCCGTTGGTAGCTTCGGGAGGGCCACGAAGTGGGCCGCCTTGGAGAATCGGTCCACTATCGTGAGGATGACTGTGTTTCCCTGGGACGGCGGGAGGCCCGTGACAAAATCCAGGCCGATGTGAGACCAGGGGCGATGAGGCACGGGCAGCAGCTGTAGCAATCCCGATGTCTTGCGGTGGTCGGCCTTGCCCCTGGCGCAGGTGGTACAGGCCTGGATGTAACCCCGGACGTCGGCCACCAGGGACGCCCACCAGAAGCGCTGCCGGACGACTGCCACGGTTCTTCGCACCCCAGGATGACAGGAGAGCTTAGAACCGTGACAGAAGTCCAGGACTGCATCCCTAGCTTCTGGTGGGATGTAGAGTTTGTTCTTCGGTCCGGTTCCGGGGTCCGGGTCTCGTGTCAGGGCCTCCCGGACGGTCTTCTCCACGTCCCAGGTGAGGGCGGCCACGATAGCGGACTCCGGGATGATGGGATCCGGGGGATCCGACGACTCCGTTTTGACCTCATCTTCATGTACCCGGGACAAGGCATCCGATCTTTGATTTTTGGTCCCGGGACGGTAGGTGATCCGGAAGTCAAACGGCCGAAGAACAGTGACCAGCGGGCTTGCCTGGGATTCAGCCGCTTGGCGGTCCTGATATACTCCAGGTTCCGGTGGTCAGTGAAAACCGTGAACGGCACGGACGTTCCCTCCAACAGATGTCTCCACTCCTCAAGAGCCTCTTTCACCGCAAGGAGCTCTCGATTGCCGACGTCATAATTCCGTTCGGCTGGGGTCAACCTGCGGGAAAAATAGGCACACGGGTGAAGGACCTTATCGGTCTTCCCGCTCTGGGACAGCACGGCTCCTATCCCTGAGTCCGAGGCATCCACTTCAACCACTAACTGGCGACTAGGATCGGGCTGCACCAGAACAGGTGCAGTGAGAAGCGCTGTTTCAACTCCTTGAACGCGGCATCGCAGCGATCCGACCAGGTGAAGGGGACTTTTGGTGAGGTCAGGGCTGTCAGGGGGCTAACTACCTGACTGTAGCCCTTAATGAACCTCCTGTAGAAATTAGCAAAGCCTAGGAACTGTTGCAACTTCCTACGGCTTGTGGGTTGGGGCCAGTCTCTCACCGCCGCAACCTTGGCCGGATCAGGAGCGACGGAGTTGGAGGAGATAATGAACCCCAAGAAGGACAAAGATGTGCGGTGGAACTCACACTTCTCGCCCTTCACAAACAGCCGGTTCTCCAACAACCGCTGCAGGACCTGACGTACATGCTGGACATGGGTCTCAGGATCCGAAGAAAAGATGAGTATATCGTCTAGATATACGAAGACGAACCGGTGCAGGAAATCCCGCAAGACATCGTTAACCAACGCTTGGAAAGTCGCGGGAGCGTTTGTGAGACCGAACGGCATGACCAGGTACTCAAAGTGCCCTAAGGGGGTGTTAAATGCCGTCTTCCACTCGTCTCCCTTCCGGATCCGAACCAGGTGGTACGCATTTCTATGATCGAGCTTAGTGAATATTTGGGCTCCATGCAGGGGCGTGAACACTGAATCCAACCGGGGCAACGGGTATCGATTGCGAACCGTGATCTCGTTCAGCCCCCTATAATCAATGCATGGACGAAGACCGCCGTCTTTTTTACCCACAAAAAAGAAACCTGCACCCATCGGGGAGGTGGAATTCCGGATCAACCCGGCGGCTAACGAGTCCCGGATGTAGGTCTCCATTGATTCGCGCTCAGGCCGTGAGAGGTTGTACAGCCTGCTGGACGGGAACTCACTGCCCGGAACCAAATCAATGGCACAATCATAAGGACGGTGGGGGGGAAGGGTGAGCGCCAGATCCTTGCTGAACACGTCGACAAGGTCATGGTACTCCACCGGCACCGCCCCCAGATTGGGCGGGACTCTGACCTCCTCCTTAGCTCGGGAGCCGGGAGGAACCGAGGAACCTAAACACACCCGATGGCAGGTCTCGCTCCACTGAACCACTACCCCGGACGGCCAATCAATCCGGGGATTGTGCTTCAACATCCAGGGAAATCCTAAAACCACACGGGAGGTGGCCTGAGTCACAAAAAACTCGATCACCTCCCGGTGATTCCCTGACACCACCAGAGTTACAGGTGGTGTCTTATGCGTGATCGGAGGGAGTAGGGAGCCATCTAGTGCCCGAACCTGTACAGGCGAGGTAAGCGCCACCAGAGGGAGCCCTATCTCCCTAGCCCATCTGCTATCCAACAGATTCCCCTCAGAGCCCGTGTCCACCAGTGCTGGGGCCTTCAGGGTTGAGTCCTCATAAAGGATCGTGACTGGGAGTCGTGTGGCAATGTGGGTGTGTCCCACGTGAATGTCTCGGCCCACCCCTAGCCCAGTCTCTAGGGGCGGGCGTTTGGAGTTTGACCGCTCGGGGCAGTCTCTTACGTGGTGCTCTGTCGAGCCACAAACAAAACAAGCTCCGTGGGCCTGCCTCCTCTGTGCATCTGGTGCCCTAAATGTTGCCCTACTCGTGTCTTTAGCTTCGTCAGCAGGGGGAGCTGTGGCCCCACGGAGCGCAGTGGCCGTGGAGCGTGGGGAAGGCGGAGCGCGGTCGGATCCGGAAGGGAGAGGGACGGCGTGTGCCCGGCCACGCCCTTCGTCTCGTTCCCGCCGACGTTCTTCTAACCGGTTGTCCAATCGTATGACAAGTTCGATGAGCCCGTCTAAATCCCGCGGTTCGTCCTTAGCCACCAGGTGCTCCTTAAGAACCAATGACAGTCCGTTTACAAAGGCGGCGCGGAGGGCAGTGCTATTCCAGCCGGACCTCGCAGCCGCGATGCGGAAGTCGACTGCATAGGCAGCTGCACGCCGACGCCCCTGTCTCATCGACAGTAGCACAGTTGAAGCGGTTTCTCCTCTATTGGGGTGATCGAACACGGTTCTGAACTCCCTCACAAACCCATCATATGTCTGAAGGAGCCGTGACTTTTGCTCCCAGAGCGCTGTAGCCCAAGCGCGTGCCTCGCCGCGAAGCAGGTTTATTACATAAGCTACCTTGCTAGCATCGGTCGCGTACATGACTGGACGCTGTGCGAAGACGAGCGAACACTGCATAAGGAAATCCGCGCACGTCTCCACACAGCCTCCGTACGGCTCTGGGGGGCTTATGTATGCTTCCGGGGAAGGTGGGAGGGGTCGTTGAACGACCAGTGGAACGTCAATGTTACGCACAGGGTCTACGGGAGGGAGAGCCGCAGTGGCGCCCGGGGGGCGCGCTTCCACCTGTGCGGCGAGAGCCTGCACCCTGCGGTTCAGGAGGACGTTCTGCTCGGTCATCAAATCTAACCGAGTCGTGAAAGCGGAGAGGATCCGCTGCAACTCACCGATTACCCCTCCTGCGGACGCCTGCGCGTCCTTTTCTTCCATTGGCTGTTCAACAGCCGGTTGACGCCCCTCGGGATCCATGACGTTGGCTGAGATATCCTGTTGGGAAAGTGTAGGAACACGGACCCACAACAGGGGGCGCAAATGAACGGACAATGGAGAAAGTCAAATCACAAAGTTTTACTGTTGTGAATTCACACAACAAACACAACAGATTACAAATACAGCAGTAACCGAATTCCAAAGGTGTCGTGTGGGCAGGCTCGACGATAGGAGACGTCTGTCCGAGTCGAACCGGAACCACCCGATTTCCTCTGCCACCGAACCCCGGGGATACTGGAGCCGCCAAGTCCCGAACCCCAGGTGGCCACTGCCTCCGCTCGTCGGATCCGGTACTGCTGGCAAGGAACAGAAACAGTCAGGTGTGGGTGCGGCTGCACCCAGCAACACACAGGGTGGAACACCACCTCCACCTCTTGTCAGGAAAACACTAAAGTGCAGGAGTGTGAGTACTTATCCAAATACTGTTTCCTGCTGCTCTTCTCTCTCTCTGTATAAAGGCAAAAGGTAATTAAGGTTGATATAATCGGCTGGATACGTTACCTCCTTGGTAAAGCGATATCTCGGCAATCAGGTGGAGATGCCGTCCTGCTGATATACCTCCCTGTTGATTGATATCAGCTGTCTCGTCTCAGGTGATGGGTGACAGCTGTCACCCTGGCTGCTCCTGTGAGGCGACAGCGCCCTCTGGTGCCTGGAGCCCGCACTCCAGACAGGGCGCCCTCTGGTGGTGGTGGGCCAGCAGTACCTCCTCTTCGGCGGCCCACACAACATGGTTGTCTGAAAGAATGACCATCAGGTTCTTGGTCACCTCCCTGACTAAAGCCCTTTTCCCCCGATCGCTCAGTCGAGATGGACAGACATATCTAGGAAGTGTTCTGGTGGATCTGATCTTGTTCTTCCATTTATGGATGATGGAGGCCACTGTACTCACTGGGACCTCTACAGCAGCGAAATGTTTATGTACCCTTCACCAGATTTGTGCCTTGAGACAATCTTGTCTCAGACGTCAACAGACAATTCTTTTGACTTTATGCTTGGCTTGTGCCATGACATGCATTATTAACCGTGGGACCTTATATGTAGACAGGTGTCTGCCTTTCCAGATCATGTCCAATCAACTGAATTTACCATTGGTGGACTCCAGTTAAGCTGTAGAAACAGCTCCAGGATGATCAGTGGGAACAGGATGCACCTGAGCTCAATTTCAAGCTTCACAGCAAAGGCTGTGAATACTTATGTACGAGATCTGTTAGAAAAGTATCCGACCTTTTTATTTTTGGCAAAAACCTGATGGATTTGAATCACGTGTGCGTGCATGAGCCAACTTTGAACCTTCATGTGCATGCATGAATTTTTTCACACCTGTCGATTGCGTCATTTGCTGGCAAGCAGCCTTTGTGTGAGGACATTTGTTGTGCTCTTGTCAGATTTTCATTGCAAGGAAAATGGCAGAACAACTGCAGCAGCACTACTGCATCAAATTTTGCCAGAAACTGGGCGACAGCCAGGTGGAAACCTTTCGGAAGATTCAGGCGGCTTTTGGTGACGATCCTATGGGCATCACACAGATTAAGGAGCGGTACAACTGGTTTAAAGACGTCCGCACAACGGTGGAAAGCGAGCCACGCTCCGGTCGGCCATCAACACGCTGAAATGACCAGATCATTTCCAAAGTAAACGCGGTGGTGATGCGTTACCATCGTGTGACTATCCGAGAAATTGCGGAAGAAGTGGCCATCAGCACTTTTTTGGCACATTCCACTATGACAAGATTTGGCCATGAAAAGAGTGGCGGCAAAATTCACAAAAAATAAAAAGGTCGGATACTTTTGTAACAGACCTCATACATGTGATCCCCCTAGTTTTTGTTGTTTTATATATATATATAATTTGCAAAAAAATCTAAAAAACCTTTTTTTTTTCACATTGTCATTATAGGGTATTGTGTGTAGAACTTTGAGGAAAAAAAATATTTTGATCCATTTTCGAATGAGGCTGTAACATAACAAAATCTGGAAAAAGTGAATGCTTTCCAGATGCACTGTAGAAAGCATAGTATTCCTTTCCAATGTTGTGAGGACACACACTCTGTCATTGCATTTGTCAAATGTCTTGATGGCATAAAAGCCTGGATGGCTCTGAACTTTAATCATAAGAAAACAAAAGTAATGTGGCGGTTTCGCCCAGTGGCCCTTTTGACTGTGGTTTTTGGTTCTTTATATATTTTTGGGTTGTCATATTTATAATGAGGAAGATGGCATTAACAATGGCTGTGTTAGTATTGTTAGTGGACCTTGCAAATGGTGCAATCCGAGATGAGCGTGTATTCAGAAAACACAAGGATTTACTTGCAAATGATGATAATTGGCTCATAAACTGTTTTTGATTACCAAGGCCACTGTTACTGGCGAGGAGCCAGGAGTTGTCTGTGCATACACAGGTGCAGACTATGCTGGGCTTCTTGGCAACAGGACAATTCCAGCGACAGCTGGACAATTGGTCAGGAGTTTGCCAGTCAACCTTGAGCTGAGTCATGTCAGCTCTGTGGAAACGCAATCATCCAAATGTCATCCAGGTACACTACATTCCAACATTAAAGTGAAATTTGCAGTGATAGCCAGTTTCCCTCATGTAAATGGAGCTATTGACTGCACACATATTGCTATAAAGGCACTATCACATGATGAATTTGTTATTATTAAAGGAAACATTTTCCTTCTGAAACATTTTCATTCCATCAGTGTTCAAATCATATGTTATGCGCAAATGCACTGGGTTGGGTTGGGAACAGGCTATGGGCTGGCACAGTGCACAATGGGTGGTTTCTTAGTGAGCGTATTGTTTATTCCTGTAATTTTTCCAAATGAACACCAGTGCACATAATTCATGTGCGCATTCAAATATATTTTTTTTGTTTTATTATTAATGCGTTTTTTTTTACTTGATGGTGAAACTAGTGATGCAGAGCTTCTTAACAAGCCCCAATTGTCTCCTTGTGTTCAGTATTTGATACTAAATGCATGCATAAAGTTGTGATATCACACATTATCAGTCGCAGCGCACCTATTTTTATTATTTATTTATTTATTTATTTTGCTTCAGTGTGCATGTGCGCTGCTTCTGTTTCATGTTTATTCCGGTTCACAGGATATGAAATAAAATATCCCTGCATATCTCCACTCCAATTACATCATTTTCTCCACTTCATTTGTGGCTCATACTCGGTAAAATTCCTTTTGTTACCATAATCATTCCAGACAGAGAGGGGAATACCCAGCTCTCAGTGCCTACTTAAATACATTTGCATATTTAAATAGGGGTGTGGGCAGGGAGGAGTTTGGTACGTCTGCATTGGCACTCATTTCCACGTTGAATGGGATGTACAAAGGGATCGTGCTTGGATCCATGTATGCATACTTTGATATATCTGGATTTTTTTGTGCAAACACCAGTGTCTGGGTTTTAGCATATGCCATGTTTCAGTAGGAAATCCACGCAAGTCTTTGTACATGAGGCCCCTGCTCTCTGTGTTTGCCTGCCTTAGTCTTGCTTAGCTCTTGTCCTGTTTTTAATTGAAGTTCATGGAATCTCCTGAGTTTTATCATCACTGTGTATGTGCATACCTTTGGGGACAGTTGTCACCTCTGCACTCAGTGAACTGTTGAGTGTCAATAAATCACCTGGATTATAATTCATCCCATGTCTTCTCACTGTCTGTATATTGGGTTCAACATTTCCAAACCATAACAAGTGATGACTTTTGGTGGTACCACTGAGACCCCCCTGCTAGTTCTGGTTTCCTTTGCCCAGTATATGAAGCCAACCATCACAAACCTATGCTTTAAAGTGAACACTGACCTGAAATTCGACAGTCATGTCAGGGCAGGTGTTAAAGCAAACTTTTTTTCCATTTGAGGTAGCTGGCCAAAATAAAGCCAATTCTCTTGAAGCAACACTCTGAGACCATGCCTTTATTACTATCCGGTTGTATTACTGTAATGCGCGGTTAGTGCGTCCTTCATTGTGTGTCTTCAGATGCTACAGAATGCTGCTGCAGGTCTTTTAACTGGCACATGCAAATATGAGCACATTCTCCCCATTTTAGCTTTACTCCACTGGTTGCCCATACATTTTAATATTACTGTATTTTATTTGCTTTTAAATCCCCCAAATTCTCTTGCCCCACCCTACCTGTCTCTCTCAGGTGAGCTGATCTGCTGCTCCTGAGTGTGCCTAAAACTAAGCGGAAGCTCAGAGGGGGCTGTGTATTCACTTGCGGCTCCAAAAATGACCTGCCTCAGCAAATTAGACAGGCCTCATCGATGTCTGCTTTTAAATCTCTTATGAAAGTCTATCTCTTCTCCCTGGCCTTTGGCACCTATTAAGAAGTTTAATTCATTTATCTTATTGGTTTTTATCATATGGTTGTTATTTTTACTCATGTTTTATGGCTTTCAATTATTTTATTTGTATTTTATTTACAATTCTGTGTATTCTGTGAAGTGTTATGTCTTTTATGATTTTTATTTATTCTTCTGCACAGCACTTTAGTCCACTATGGTTGTTTTAAAGTGTTTAACAAGTAAAGTTACTTGGTTTTTACCAGTCACCTGTAATGGTGCATTAGTATGAGGCTGTAACGATTATGTCAGTAGTGAGGATAAAACATTTGTTGAAAGTGCTCTCTCTTCTTGTCATAGATTTGTGGCGATGTGTGTGTATAGGTATATTTATGTATGTGAAATAGATTTTTAATTGAAAATGTAGTGGATTTATCTTTCATATTGTTGGCTGCTGTTCTCTTCTTTGTTCAATCTCCTGCAAGGCAGTATATTTTAATTTAATTCATATTGGTATTTTAAATGTCACAGTGTGTTTATACCAGATGACTTATAAACTTATATACTAAACAGTTCTTAATGTGAAGCACATTGAAATGTTTACCCTGAAAGAGCTGTACAATGTTATTTTTAAGGTTTGATTGTGTGATTAGTGTTTGTAATATGTTTTTGTATCAAAGCATGGGTTGTTCTGCATCTTAATTACTGTATGTATTAGCAGCCCTTTTAGCTTTGATTTCACATAATATATAAATTGGAACACCAGTCAATAGGCCAGAGTTTGATTCTGGATTTGAGCTTTGGGTTCCCTGTCTGTGTTCTTGGACAAGACAAGTTATCTGCAATGTCCCAGTTCATATAGATATGAACAGTGATGCCAGTGATGTCAGTAATCAGATTACTTCTCCATGTCACTGTGCGTTACTATTATTTTTCATTGTGGGTAGATAGCAGCATTAAACTTGGTCTGTGGGCAGGAGGTCGGGGTTCGACTGAACTGCCCACTTTAAGCGAGCTGTGAGCTTTTCATCCACGTTTTTTTGCAGCAGCTCGACTCGTCCTCACCTCTTAAAGCGCGGTGATCAGCACACCTGCACTGAGCTTTACAAAGACATTTTTATACTTTTTTTCCTCCTTTATTTAGAATTCTGAGCTGAGCCGCCGTGTATCTGGTTGTTAAAAACAGCTGATTCTCTGCGACGTGTCAACAACTAACACTATTTTCCACTCAAATGCACCTAAACTCTCTTTCTGAGGACCACATGATGTGAAAACGAAATAAAACTTTCTTACCTGTAAATCTGGTCATATTTTCTGCATAAATAAATGTTATCCATTCTTTGTGCTCAAACGCCAAAGCAGGGGCGAATCCAGATGGAATGGGGGTGTGGGGCAGGGATGTGCCCCCCACAACACCCCTAGATTAAAGGTCCAGTTTTGAAGCCTTTTTTTACTACAACTACTAATACTACTTAAAATAATATTAATTTTGACAAGTAAAATATTTAGAGAGAATTTAAATGCTAGAAAAATGCTAGAATGAATTTAATAGTTACATTTATAAACAATGTAGGTTTGAAATTGCAGGTTTTACTGTTACAGTGCTGTCAACAGTTAAATATGAGGTCAAGAAAGAGGTCTTTATTTTACTTTTTATAAAACAAGTATTTATTTTCATTGAAGTTAAGAAAGGGTGACTATAAAGTAAGTTTTGGCAAAACAGGTATCACTGTCATGTTGAGGTGGCAGACGGTTGTTGTCGGCAGCTGGGGAAAGTAACTAAAAAAGTAACTAGTAATCTAACTTAGTTACTTTTACAATTGAGTAATCAGTAAAGTAACTAAGTTACTTTTTCAAGGAGTAATCAGTAATCAGTAATTGGATTACTTTATCAAAGTAACTGTGGCAACACTGGATATGAATGGGTAACATGCACTACAGTGGACTTGTGTCCCATCCAGGAAAGCTGTAAACTTTCACTCGCTTTATGCTACAGAATGCTTATGTAATGTGCCCATTAAATGTCCCTGTGCTGGACTTTAGAACAGGTTTTTGAGGTTCATTTGCACAAACCCTGTTCTTCTGCCAGATGATACTAATGCATAGGGACTGCACTTGACCAAACCTAATTATAAGACCAATATGAACCCAAGATGAACTCAGTTCAGCTGGCTATTAACACTTAACAGATACTGGCCTTAAAAACCAGAACTATGCCAGTTATAAACAAGGAATGATACGTATATGTGTTCTGCATTGTGCTTTGCATCATGTGGTCTGAGTTTATCAAGATAATTATCTTCCTCTGTTCTAGCAGGATGCATAATTAGTATGTTGTCTCAGACAGGTTTCTCTTTATCCATTATACCCATCAAACTCCAGGGCTAAGAAGATTTATCTCAAATGTTCCATTTTCCTTGACAGCAGATTACAGAAAATTAGTCCAACTAGATTCAATCAAAATCAGAGGTTTTTGTTTGAAATTACTTTCTTTCTTTTGCAGTTGAGGTGTCTGATTCACAGTTTCTGAAACTTAACATTTGAATGTTCACCAGTTTCTAAAAGTAGAAACTGTTTCATATCAAATTCAGGCGGACCACAGCAGGTGTGCTTTGAACCGAGGAAAAGTCAGACCCTGTGGACAGGCACCAATCTTCCAGATCTGGAGCTGTAGGACATGCAATCACATCAAAGGAGACCCTTGGTTGACAGATCACTGAATTATACAACACAGCCATTTCTTGCTTTAAGTTTGAGAGTATGATCTGATGATATACTGTACTTGAAATAGTTCTTTGAGTTGTACAACTACTGGTTTGAATTGTTCGTGGAGCCAGATGGCCTTATAGATCCAATAACATTTTTCAGCCATTCCTCAGAAATATTACATCACAGGTAGACATTTTTGGTATCGAGATGATTTTCAAAAATATTGCCATTCAATTGCCGTAATGCATTTTGCTGTGACGTCACTCACTCACTCATCTTCAACCACTTATCCGGAACCGGGTTGCAGGGGCAACAGCTCCAGCAGGAAACCTCAAACTTCCCTTTCCTGGGCCACATTAACCACCCCTGACTGGTGGACACCCAGGCGTTCCCAGGCCAGTGTGGAGATATAATGTCTCTACCTAGTCCTGGGTCTACCCCACGGTCTCCTCCCAGCTGGACATGCCTGGAACACCTCCCTAGGAATGTATCCAGAAGGCATCCTTACCAGATGCCGTACCACCTTAGCTGGCTCCTGTCAACACAGAAGTACTGAAAGCATGGACAATGGATCCAACTGTGAAATGGCTTGAGTTTGGCTGGACTAGCTGGCCAGCCCCTTTCATTGTCCTCCCATGTACGACCACAAGATGAACTAGTGTGGCATGGATTTCATCAGATATCACTTGTCTTTGTTGTCCTTTCCCTCATCCTCTTCCTCTGTCTCTCCATGGTCAGAATCCATTGTTCCAAAGCACATGAACATGCCTCTAGGCCCTAATTATTGACCCACAATTCTGATTTTTAGCCTGAGTGTGGTCTCTGAGTTTAGGTTGAGTTCATTATATTGAGCGCATGTGTTTGCTGAATGAAATGAAAAATGTTTGCGGATTTATTTGGCCACTTTTGTGTAAGGTTTTGCACAAAGAGTTTTGAATATTGAGACGTGTGGAAGGAAATATGTGAATTGTGTTTTTGGTTATGGGAAATGTGTGTGTGCTTCTGGGAATGATGATAAGGTTTGGGTGTTTGTGCTACAGGAACCAGGTAGCAATTGAGAAAAACTGGAACTTAAGAGCACCAATGTGAGCTCTGATTGCCAATCATGTTCACTGCAATTTGGAAAAACCTATCTCCA
Organism: Thalassophryne amazonica; assembly: GCF_902500255.1. Taxonomy (NCBI): domain Eukaryota; kingdom Metazoa; phylum Chordata; class Actinopteri; order Batrachoidiformes; family Batrachoididae; genus Thalassophryne; species Thalassophryne amazonica. Next base: position 80,241,616 of record NC_047112.1, read on the forward strand.
CTGACAGGCTATTTAACTCAGAATGAGTGCTGGTGCGTTTTGCCAAAACTCATTGAGAACCGTTAGGGATGTTCTTACCACTAACAAAGTGATTTGGAGTTGTTAGAAACCTGGCTCTGAGTTTGCAGTAACTGACAGATCACCTAACAACAGTTATCAATGTCAATTAATTTACTAATCTAATAAAACAACGTGTTTAAGTCAGTGATGCATCACTCTAATGGTTGAGTTAAATGGAAGAATGTATAAATGTTGAATAGGGCAGAAAATTTAAATGGAGGCTTTTGTGGGGCCATGAAAAAGCAAAGAACATGCTGCTGAGCAATAGCGAATTGTGACATTCTTTTAATTTTATTTGCTGTCATCTCATATTTATCTCTTCCTTTTAATGGAAAGAAGTTTCATGAAATTTGACTTGTAGTCATTCCATTAATTACATATACTACAAATATTGTACTGTACACATATGCAACACAAAGTAGGATAAGAAAAAACAGACAAGTACCACTTCATGGTGACATCATTTACAATGGAACTCACGATGTCTTGCGACTGATAACTTTTGACAGAGGTGGATTGGTAATTGAGAGCAACAGGACTTTTCCTGGTGGGCCGATCAATAAATGGGCCGATGGCTGCCTGTTTTTTTTTTTTTTTTTTTTTTTTTTTTGGTAATATAACAGACTTTCTGATGCTTCCCTTTTATTTATCATTATGTTGTATGGGAATTAACCCTCTGGGGCTGACGCCGTCATATACGACGGCTAAGACCAAGCTTTGCTAAATTACAAATAACTTTTTAATGATATGAGATAGGAACTTACTTTTTTTGCTGAAAAGTTAACTCAGCGGACTTTCGAGCCAGCCACTGGCCATCTTTGTACTCCTCATAGAAGCTGTGCAATGTGAGTGTCCAATCAGAATTGGTTCACCGTCACATGGTTTTCCAAAATCCAATCGTAGGGCAGATTTACCTCACTTGAAAAGCCAAAGATCTTTTTCAGGAGTGATATGTTACTAGTTGACCCATTTGAATAGCCCCTTGGGTGCTCCAATGAGTACATACGCAGTGCGCCCTGCGCCATTACGCACAGCAAAAGTGAAAGCAGATGGAGAGCCTCTGATAACAATCTCACATGCTCAAACAAAGAGTGTGTAACTATCAGGATTGCTCCACTAGTTTGCATATGAATGTTACTGGATAACTCTGTTGCTTTGTCTGCATAAAGCACTGTTTACCATATCAAAATAACAAAACGCATAGACCATTTTGTACATATTGCTCAAAATGTGCATTTGTGTTTATTGTTTGAAGCTTTTTGTACAGTCTTTCACACAAGACCTCAAATTACCTTTATAAAGTGTCAAAACTGTTGTTTTTTATAGTTTGATGTGTGTTTTGAATGAATGTGTGTGGAAAATTATTTTTCACTTTATTTTTTCCTTGCCTGTTTTTGATTGTAAACCTTTATTACACTTATAAAACACAACAAAAAACATATATATTCTGAAAGCACAGGTTGTCCTGAAAAAAAAGAGACGTATAACTTGATTGTGGGAGACAGGGAGAGCTGTTAACAGCAATAATAATACATTTATGCCAGGTGAGTGAACTGTCCAAAAAATGCCCTCGGACCCCAGAGGGTTAATTTTGGCATGTTGGTGTTGCTGTAAGGACAGGAGGTGCAAGGCAATGTGCCCCACCTGCACGTATGTGGTTAGAGTGGGAGTGCGCAATAAAGGAGCCAGCCATTTTACTGTGCTCAAACTACAAACCTTCATCAGCTCGGTTACAATGGTGGCAGCGGTGGGAATGCTTGAGTAGGTTGTCGCACATTTTGGTGTATGTACCAAGCTGTTAATTTGCTGTATTGCCATGCTAGGTTAGCTGTTATCTCGCTATTGAATGTGATACTTCAAAAATTGTTGCACTGGTGTCGCAGACGTGGCGTGGAGATGAACACCTTATGAAGCCCTACACGGTGTAGACTGACAAGAACTCCCTTAGCGCAGAGATTAGGATTGACCCACGCGCTCATTTTGCTGGTGCATATCATTCATTCATATAAATGTTTAGCCTATCATATAAATGAAAACGGCTCCCCTTTTCTGGCTATGGGCCAAAGAGATTTATGTCTCCATAAATGTTCAAAAATCAGTCATGTAATTTACTCACCTCATAGTAAACTGCATAGTGTGATGTGTTGCAACTAAATCTAGTTGTCTAAAGTATTGGAAAATAATACCATATTCATATCCTGATTAAAAACTGTTACAATAAAACACCTGCATACATATTACTCGATGCAATACACAAATTCCAAGTATTTCCTCTTTTGTTATGCTTTATTGGCTATACATTATGATGAGCTGTCAAACGTATTTGTCCATTGTTCAGATCATTATACAATTGTTTTCCATACGTAAGGCTACTCGCCAAAGTTCTGATTGCATCCAGACTTATTTCTTGCATGTTTTTTTTCTCAAACCTATTCTCTGCACTACTGGGTTGTTAATTTACAATTTTTAATCCCTTAGATGGTGTCTGTCTTTCACAGGGCTGAGGAGAGCTTTATATTTGTTCCATCCAGTGTGCGCTTTGTGAGACACCTACAATTGTCTTCTTTGCTACCAGTGTCCTGATGTGTTCTCCAGCATCTTTCAAAAGACCAAGTGAGCAACATACTGTGGAGTCATTTATTTTATTCAAGGCTCGAAAAAAATAAAGGGACATTGTTCATGATAGTAGTGCAAAATGCAGAATCATATTATGTACGTAAACATCACCTATTTTCAGCTCCCCTCCCAGAATTTTGTGCACTTAGTCGTAGATGGACAAACTCCAAATTGCATATTCATGAAAGCAAAAACCCCAAATGCACAATATGTGCCTATTTTGCTCATTTAACAGAAGCTATCCTCATTACACACTGTGAGTAACTCAACATCGTGTATTAAAATAATGTGTAAATAATCAGAAACTGGGCATCAGCATGAATAGGAGCAGAGTTCACAACCTGCAGTGTATATGATGTTCTCCTTTAATTGTTTCAATAATGATAGAAATGATTGAACAGTTTCAACTGAAATTATCCTTGTGCTTTTTTCATTCAAGTTTTAACTTTCAAGGAGCACATTTGAAAATGAAAATATTCCATATTCGGCTTTTGATCAAGTAATATCATTATCATTACCGTGATACAATACCGCAGTGAGAGCCAACCACCAGTGCCATAGGTATTAAAGGCACTGCGCTGCGGTGGTTTGAATCATATTTGTCTAATAGATTACAATTTGTTCATGTAAATGGGGAATCTTCTTCACAGACTAAAGTTAATTATGGAGTTCCACAAGGTTCTGTGCTAGGACCAATTTTATTCACTTTATACATGCTTCCCTTAGGCAGTATTATTAGACGGTATTGCTTAAATTTTCATTGTTACGCAGATGATACCCAGCTTTATCTATCCATGAAGCCAGAGGACACACACCAATTGGCTAAACTGCAGGATTGTCTTACAGACATAAAGACATGGATGACCTCTAATTTCCTGCTTTTAAACTCAGATAAAACTGAAGTTATTGTACTTGGCCCCACAAATCTTAGAAACATGGTGTCTAACCAGATCCTTACTCTGGATGGCATTACCCTGACCTCTAGTAATACTGTGAGAAATCTTGGAGTCATTTTTGATCAGGATATGTCATTCAAAGTGCATATTAAACAAATATGTAGGACTGCTTTTTTGCATTTACGCAATATCTCTAAAATTAGAAAGGTCTTGTCTCAGAGTGATGCTGAAAAACTAATTCATGCATTTATTTCCTCTAGGCTGGACTATTGTAATTCATTATTATCAGGTTGTCCTAAAAGTTCCCTAAAAAGCCTTCAGTTAATTCAAAATGCTGCAGCTAGAGTACTAACGGGGACTAGAAGGAGAGAGCATATCTCACCCATATTGGCCTCTCTTCATTGGCTTCCTGTTAATTCTAGAATAGAATTTAAAATTCTTCTTCTTACTTATAAGGTTTTGAATAATCAGGTCCCATCTTAGCCAAGTGCTTGCTCACAGGGGGTCGTTTTGACCGTTGGGGTTTTACATAATTATTGTATGGCCTTGCCTTACAATATAAAGCGCCTTGGGGCAACTGTTTGTTGTGATTTGGCGCTATATAAAAAAAAAATTGATTGATTGATTGATCGAAGGGCTCACATTGTGCAAATCAGTTTTTAGAGTTTAAGATTTCATGTAGAACATTCGCATAGTCGTAGAATTCAAATGAGTGTTAGGCAAGTGCAAATATGCCTGTTTATCATGCAATGCAATGTGAAGACACCCCCCCCCCTACATACACACAAACAATACAACCACTATTTTGTGAAGTTTTTCCTCAATTTATTACTTTAAACTCAGAGAATATCTGAGTTTGTAAATGTGTGTTTTCATTCATTTATGCACTAATTTTCTGAATCCACTAATTCCTATTGATGTTTCCAGGCCTATCCTAGAGGCTTTTGGGTGAGAGCCAGTGTACAACAGTCTTTCACAACAATACAACAGCCCTAAATATGCCGTTGTAGCATGAGTATTGAAATGGATGTAATCCATCTCACACAGGCAGTTTTCTGAAAAACTGTGAATGCCATTCTAATTTTTCAACATGAAGCATCTTGCAGACATCGGCCATCACAAGCTTCCACTGCTTTACAGCACCACCAACATTCTGATCATAACACCTGCTTAACACATGTCAGCATTTCAAAACGGGTCAAACAAAATCGACACGTCTAACTGGCAGAAAGCTGTCAGCAAGAAAGACATGGGAAAGCTAAATAAACATAGACGGATTTATGAGGCAGACCAGAATCTACATACAGCAAGGCTACACTGCATACATGATGAGAAATCTTTTAAAGAGATGATGCTGCTGATTTATTACAGCAGAACAGCTGAGGAAATCTCTTGCACCCAGTTAATTTTTCAGCCTCATTCACCATACCTCAAAAAAGTAATTCCAATATTACTAAAAGCCACTGCAGCTTTGCAGATTGCACCAGATATGCAAGAGAGATGATAAAGCCTGGTCAGGGTGTAACTAATCAGATGTGGCAGGTAATATCAGGTGAATGCTAAACAGGTCCCCCATAAATGATGTCGCTACACCAAGAAAAATTTAAGGCTTTTGTGTTTCTGACTGCACAGCAGAAAAAATGGAATCAATACCATTAAAGTTCAAGTTCACAAATTTAGAACCTATGTCACATTAAGCTCTTATTGGCACTAAAGTCTCTGGATTCTCTACTCACCTTTTTTAATTCCATCATAAGAAAGAAATGCATTTTCCCCAAAAGTGCTGAATTTCAGAAGAGGTAAATGAAGTCATAACAGCATATTTCCAAACCTTAAAAATGAGAAGTGTGGTTATTACTGGTTGCAGACTTGGTGTGATTGAGGGAGCTGAGGGTGGAGGCTGTGGATTGCTACAAGTACCTCGGGCTGTGGCTGTACAGCAAACTGGACTGGACAACCCACACCAACCACCTGTACAGGAAGGGACAGAGCAGGCTGTACTTTCTGAGGAGGTTTCGGTCATTTAACATCTGCAGGAAACTCCTGTGGATCAGAGCTGTGAAAACTCCACAGATCCAAGGAATTCCACAGATTTTATCATGTGGAGAAGGGGGGGGGCGGGGGTGTTAGTGTTGTACTCTGTAATTGTGATCGTCACTGAGTTTTTAAAATGCCTATTGCAAAGCGTTTCCTTTTTTACGACATCGTGTAAGTTTTATAAGTCCGCAGACACTGAGCTGTATGTTAGAGGTGGGCGATACCAAGAATTTTGGTATTGATCCAATACCAAGTAAATACAGGCCCAGTATCGCTGATATCAATAAAGAAACTGATACTTTTTCATATTTAAGCTTCATAGATCCAAAGGATCCAAAAGACCTAGGATAGAATTTCGCCAAACATTGTACGTGACAACAAAATACTTTATTATCACAATCAAGATTTTTGTTTAAAAAATATCATTCAACACAACTTAAAACAAAATGTCCTGAGGTTGAGGGCTGACTCAAGGAGAACGCTGAGTGGGCAGGCCAGGCTGAGCCTACCTGCATGCCTGTTGGCTGGCGCTGCTGAGCCACGTGATGGCGCAACAACAAAAGACCAGAGGGGGGAGGGTGTGCTGCTCTGTGTTGTGTGACACAGTGCAGCGCTGCTCTTACAGACAGAGAGCAGACTTTGATGAAGATGGGATAGAAATGGGAGAGATGATGGGAGAGAAATAAAGCTTGAGTATCGATCTTTTTAAACGAGGATCGTTCAATATCAATACCAGCGTTGGTATCGATATTATCGATATTAGGATCGATCCGCCCACCTCTACTGTGTGTTACAGATACAAATCTGTGTCCTCGGAGCCACGGAAATTTGCGGAGGAAAAATGCCACTCAAAGCGTAGCTGTTGTGACAGTTGTCATAAAGCGGGACTGGTTGGTTACTGCGACGATGCTGTGTGGCTCCTGCAAGACGCTTAAGATAAACGTAGCATGTGGATATTGTTCTCAAGTTTTTAAAAGAAGAATTTTGCAGCATGTCTGTGTCACGGAGCGACATCAGACAGAGAGAGAAGATGGCATGAAAGACTGTTTGAAAAAGTCTGATAAGGACAAAAATCCGTGGAATTGTCACTGGCTTCATCAACACACCTGAAAGATGAACAGAAAAAACAAACTGTGCCATCATGAAACACGGTAAGAATTTTTTCTCTCCCTGGAAATAAACATTGTGCTGTTCAAACAGAGTTTTAGACAAGGTTATGTGACATTTTTTATTATTAATCTTGACTTTCATTGAAAAAAGACATTGTGGCATTGAATGGATTTACAGGAATTTACACAAGAATGTAAATGAGTTTTTATGAATGTAGACTTTTTTTCATGGGAAAAAAGACTGTGAATTTACAGGAATTTACTATAAGGTATGTTATTGATATTTTACCTTGATTTTCAAAATATTCTTCAAGCTTTAGCTGTGTTTTTTGGGTTTTTTTTTTAAATATTTTAACAGTCTTTTCAGTCTTCATGAATTTCATGTAGTTTAATTGTTCTGAGTTAATGCATAATTTGGTTTACAATTAAAAGGAAAATCATTCCAGGTCCTACTTCCACATCATATTCTGTTATTTCTACATTATCATTGACAGTTCAAATTAAAGGTTGAGTCTAGGATCATTTAAATATGCACTTCTTTTGAGATTTTTTTTTCTCCCAGGAGATGCTTTTGTATCATTAGATACTAAATTTGTTTGGTTTCTGGGGCCCCGCAGGCCCTAAAACCCTGGCTCACCCCCCTGCAAATTTTCCTTGGATTTCACAATTTTCATTTCACAGCCCTGTGTGGATGTTATCCCAAACACCACACAGCAGGTCTGCACCCCCCCCCCCCCCCCAACCCAGTTTGTGATCTAAAATTTCACAATAATATCATGAAAATTGTTTGTGATACTATTACAAAAACTTCCTATATTTCACAGTGGTATCACAAAGTAATAGATTAAAACATGGGTTCATGATGGCATCACAAAATGCCAGTGAGATATGGATGTCCTTCTGAAGTCCACTCCTCGTATTGCTATTAAGTCAATAGAGACCAAATACCATGTGCAGCATTTGTGCAAAACAACCTAATTAGAACTATCTAAAACAAACTAATATAACCTGTTGTGTGGGCCGCTGAAGAGGAGGTACTGCTGGCCCACCACCACCAGAGGGCGCCCTGCCTGGAGTGCGGGCTCCAGGCACCAGAGGGCGCTGCCGCATCATGGGAGTAGCCTGGGTGACAGCTGTCACCCATCACCAGACACAGCTGTTCCACTCAGCACAGAGGTATATCAGGAGGACGGCGTCTCCACCTCAGTGCCGAGATATCGCCTAAGACTAAGGTAGTATTCTCTGCATTTATATATATTAACCAGCTAAACCTATTAAACCTTTTCAGGACTGGTGACTACAGATAGCTTCACTGTTTTGGATAAGTACTCACCTTCCTGCTGTTCTTTGACAAGAGGTGGAGGCGGCTTCTCCCCTCTCCGTTACTGGGTGCGGTCATCCACGCCTGTGTGTTGTCGCTCTCTCCTGCCAGCAGTACCGGATCCGACGAGCGGAGGCAGTGGCCACCTGGGGATTCGGGACTTGGCGGTTCCAGTATTTCCAGGGTTCGGTGGCAGAGGAGATCTGGGTGGTTCCGGTTCGACTGAGACGGACGTCTCCTACCTTCGAGCCTGCCCACACGACACCAGCGGATTCGACCCCAAATTGTGTTTGTTATATTAATTGTGCCTGTTTCACAGAAGTAAATCTTGTTATTTACCTTCTCCATTGTCCGTTCATTGCGCCCCCTGTTGTGGGTCCGTGTTCCAACACTTTCACAACAGGATATCTCGGCCAGCGTCATGGACCCCGAGGGGCGTCAACCGGCTGTTGAACGGCCAATGGAAGACCAAGGCGCGGCGGAGGCTCCGGGAGGGGTACTCGGTGAGTTGCAGCGGATCCTCACCGCTTTCACCTCTCGGATCGATTTAATGACCGAGCAGTACGTTCTCCTAAACCGCAGGGTGGAGGCTCTCGCCGCACAAGTGGAGGCGCGCCCTTCGGGCGCCGCTGCGGCTTTCCCTCCCGAGGACCCTGCGCGCGAAAGTGACGTTCCACTGGTCGTTCAACGGTCCCTTCCTCCGTCCCCAGAAGCATACATAAGCCCTCCAGAACCGTACGGAGGCTGTGTGGAGACGTGCGCGGACTTTCTGATGCAGTGTTCGCTCGTCTTCGCACAGCGTCCCGTGATGTACGCGACTGATGCTAGCAAAGTAGCTTATGTGATAAATCTGCTTCGCGGGGAGGCACGCGCTTGGGCTACAGCGCTCTGGGAGCAGCACTTGCGGCTCCTTCATACATACGATGGGTTTGTACGGGAGCTCAGAACGGTGTTCGATCATCCCAACAGAGGAGAGTCCGCTTCAACCGCACTACTGTCAATAAGACAGGGGCGTCGGAGCGCAGCTGCCTATGCAGTCGTCCCTCTCCCTTCCGGGTCCGATCGAGCTCCGCCCTCCCCACGCTCCTCTGTTCCTGCGCTCCGTGGGGTCACAGCTCCCCCTACTGACGAAGCTAGGGACACGAGTAGGGCAACATTTAGGGCACCAGATGCACAGAGGAGATGGACCCACGGAGCGTGTCTTGGTTGTGGTTCAATGGAGCACCATGTGAGAGACTGCCCTGAGCGGTCAAACGCCAACCGCCCGCCCCTAGAGACTGGGCCAGGGGTGGGCCAAAACATTCGCGTGGGACACACCCACATTGCTACACGACTCCCAGTCACGATCCTGTTTGAGGATTCAACCCTGAAGGCCCCAGCACTGGTGGACACGGGCTCTGAGGGGAATCTGCTTGACAGTAGATGGGCCAGGGAGATAGGGCTCCCTCTGGTGGCTCTTACCTCGCCTGTGCAGGTTCGGGCGCTAGATGGCTCCCTACTCCCACCAATCACACATAAGACACCTCCAGTAACTCTGGTGGTGTCAGGTAACCACCGGGAGGTGATCGAGTTCTTTGTGACTCAGGCCACCTCCCGTGTGGTTTTGGGGTTTCCCTGGATGCTAAAGCACAATCCCCGGATCGATTGGCCGTCCGGGGTAGTGGTTCAGTGGAGCGAAACCTGCCATCGGGAGTGTCTAGGTTCCTCGGTTCCTCCCGGCTCCCAAGCTAAGGAGGAGGTCCGAGTCCCGCCCAATCTGAAGGCGGTGCCGGCGGAGTACCATGACCTCGCTGACGTGTTCAGCAAGGATCTGGCTCTCACGCTTCCTCCCCACCGCCCGTATGATTGTGCCATTGATTTGGTTCCAGGCAGTGAGTTTCCGTCCAGTAGGCTGTACAACCTCTCACGGCCGGAGCGTGAATCAATGGAGACCTACATCCGGGACTCATTAGCTGCCGGGTTGATCCGGAATTCCACCTCTCCGATGGGTGCTGGTTTCTTTTTTGTGGGTAAAAAGGATGGCGGGCTTCGTCCATGCATTGATTATAGGGGGTTGAACGAAATCACGGTTCGCAATCGATACCCGTTGCCCCTGTTGGATTCGGTGTTCACCCCCTTGCATGGAGCCAATATCTTCACCAAACTTGATCTTAGGAATGCATATCATTTGGTTCGGATCCGGAAGGGAGACGAATGGAAGACGGCATTTAACACCCCGTTGGGCCATTCTGAGTACCTGGTCATGCCGTTCGGTCTCACTAATGCTCCCGCGACCTTCCAAGCGTTGGTAAACGATGTCCTGCGGGACTTCCTGCACCGGTTCGTCTTCGTGTATCTGGACGATATACTCATCTTTTCCCCGGATCCTGAGACTCATGTCCGGCATGTCCGTCAGGTTCTGCAGCGGTTGTTGGAGAACCGCCTGTTTGTGAAGGGCGAGAAGTGTGAGTTCCACCGCACTTCTTTGTCCTTCCTGGGGTTTATAATCGCCTCTAACTCCGTCGCCCCGGATCTGGCCAAGGTTGCGGCGGTGAGAGATTGGCCCCAACCTACAAGCTGTAGGAAGCTGCAACAGTTCCTCGGTTTTGCTAATTTCTACAGGAGGTTCATCAAGGGCTATAGTCAGGTAGTCAGCCCCCTGACAGCCCTGACCTCTCCAAAAGTTCCCTTCACCTGGTCGGATCGGTGCGAGGCCGCGTTCAAGGAGTTGAAACGGCGCTTCTCATCTGCACCAGTTCTGGTGCAGCCCGATCCTAGCCCCCAGTTAGTGGTTGAAGTGGATGCCTCGGACTCAGGGATAGGAGCGGTGCTCTCCCAGAGCGGGAAGACCGATAAGGTCCTTCACCCGTGTGCCTATTTTTCTCGCAGGTTGACCCCCGCTGAACGGAACTATGACGTCGGCAATCGGGAACTCCTTGCTGTGAAAGAGGCCCTCGAAGAGTGGAGACATCTGTTGGAGGGAACAGCCGTGCCATTCACGGTTTTCACTGACCATCGGAACCTGGAGTATATCAGGACCGCCAAGCGGCTGAACCCCAGGCAAGCCCGCTGGTCACTGTTCTTTGGCCGTTTTGACTTCCGGATTACCTACCGTCCCGGGACCAAGAATCAGAGATCGGATGCATTGTCCCGGGTGCACGAAGATGAGGTCAAAACGGAACCGTCGGATCCCCCGGATCCCATCATCCCGGAGTCCGCTATCGTGGCCGCCCTCACCTGGGACGTGGAGAAGACCGTCCGGGAGGCCCTGACCCGTGTCCCGGACCCCGGAAACGGACCAAAGAACAGACTATACGTCCCACCAGAGGCTAGGGCTGCAGTCCTGGACTTCTGTCACGGTTCTAAGCTCTCCTGTCACCCAGGGGTGCGAAGGACCGTGGCAGTCGTCCGGCAACGCTTCTGGTGGGCATCCCTGGAGGCCGACATCCGGGACTACGTCCAGGCCTGTACCACCTGCGCCAGGGGCAAGGCCGACCACAGGAAGACCTCAGGGCAGCTACAGCCACTGCCCGTGCCTCATCGCCCCTGGTCCCACATCGGCCTGGACTTCGTCACGGGTCTCCCGCCGTCCCAGGGAAACACCGTCATCTTCACGATAGTGGACCGTTTCTCCAAGGCGGCCCACTTCGTGGCCCTCCCAAAGCTCCCAACGGCCCAGGAGACAGCGGACCTCCTGGTCCACCACGTCGTCCGTCTGCATGGCATACCATCAGACATCGTCTCCGATCGCGGTCCCCAGTTCACCTCACACATCTGGAGGAGTTTCTGCCGGGAACTGGGGGCCACGGTCAGCCTCTCGTCTGGGTACCACCCCCAGACCAACGGGCAGGCAGAGCGGGCGAATCAAGAACTGGAGCAGACACTTCGCTGTGTGACAGCCGCGCACCCGACGGCCTGGAGTACCCACCTGGCCTGGATCGAGTACGCCCACAACAGCCAAGTGTCATCAGCCACCGGCCTCTCCCCGTTTGAGGTGTGCTTGGGGTATCAGCCCCCCTTGTTTCCGGTGGTTGAGGGAGAGGTCGGTGTGCCCTCGGTCCAGGCCCACCTACGGAAGTGCCGTCGGGTGTGGCGTGCCGCCCGCTCTGCCTTGTTGCAGGCCCGGACGAGGGCGAAGAAACATGCAGACCGGCGGCGAGCCCCGGCCCCCAAGTATCGTCCTGGGCAGGAGGTCTGGTTGTCCACCAAGGACATTCCTCTACAGGTCGACTCACCAAAACTCCAGGAACGGTACATCGGACCGTATAAGATCCTCAAAGTCGTCAACCCCGCCGCAGTGAGGCTCCAGCTTCCGGCCTCACTGCGGATACATCCAGTTTTTCATGTTTCCCGGATCAAGCCTCTTCACACCTCACCCCTCTGCACCCCGGGTCCGGCGCCGCCTCCTGCCCGGATCATTGATGGGGCGCCGGCTTGGACTGTCCGCCGGCTCCTTGATGTCCGTCGGATGGGCCGGGGTTTTCAGTATCTGGTGGACTGGGAGGGGTACGGACCCGAGGAGCGCTCCTGGGTGAAGAAGGGCTTCATCCTGGACCCGGCCCTCCTGGCCGACTTCTACCGTCGCCATCCGGACAAGCCCGGTCGTGCGCCAGGAGACGCCCGTTGAGGGGGGGGTCCTGTTGTGTGGGCCGCTGAAGAGGAGGTACTGCTGGCCCACCACCACCAGAGGGCGCCCTGCCTGGAGTGCGGGCTCCAGGCACCAGAGGGCGCTGCCGCATCATGGGAGTAGCCTGGGTGACAGCTGTCACCCATCACCAGACACAGCTGTTCCACTCAGCACAGAGGTATATCAGGAGGACGGCGTCTCCACCTCAGTGCCGAGATATTGCCTAAGACTAAGGTAGTATTCTCTGCATTTATATATATTAACCAGCTAAACCTATTAAACCTTTTCAGGACTGGTGACTACAGATAGCTTCACTGTTTTGGATAAGTACTCACCTTCCTGCTGTTCTTTGACAAGAGGTGGAGGCGGCTTCTCCCCTCTCCGTTACTGGGTGCGGTCATCCACGCCTGTGTGTTGTCGCTCTCTCCTGCCAGCAGTACCGGATCCGACGAGCGGAGGCAGTGGCCACCTGGGGATTCGGGACTTGGCGGTTCCAGTATTTCCAGGGTTCGGTGGCAGAGGAGATCTGGGTGGTTCCGGTTCGACTGAGACGGACGTCTCCTACCTTCGAGCCTGCCCACACGACACCAGCGGATTCGACCCCAAATTGTGTTTGTTATATTAATTGTGCCTGTTTCACAGAAGTAAATCTTGTTATTTACCTTCTCCATTGTCCGTTCATTGCGCCCCCTGTTGTGGGTCCGTGTTCCAACACTTTCACAACATAACCTTTGATTTAAAAAAGAATGGCATGATTATGAATGAATTGATATTTTGAATATACAGTGGATCCAAAAAGTATTCTTTGCAAAAAGTATTTCTTTGCAGTCACTGAATCCAGCAGGTGATTTCACTAATGAACTCCTCGCATCACCCTCTGTCATCTCTGCTGTAGGTACACTGTTTGTCTGTCCTCTGTTGGCTTCATGGGCACCCTCCTGAGGGTCTGGTTGCCCCCTGTCAGCCACATGCCTGGATGTTTTTTCTCTGTCCCATCCCATTGCCCATCCGCTTGTTTTTTGATGTGCATTGGTGGTTCTTTTCTTTTTCCTGTGTCTCTCCGATGTTTGTGTGAATGTTGTATGCTTTTGCCCTGAGATTTATAGTGTTTTGATTTCTTGCTGTTGAACCTAATCTTTCCTCTTGTGTAGTTTTGAGACTGACTGCCACTTATTGAGCACCGTTGCTCATTACTGATTGCTTTTCCATGTACCAACCTCTGCTCCATCCCTGGCTCTGGCAAATAAAGCTGTTTTTATGCCAACCCTTGCTTTCTCTGTGTTGGGCTCGCAACATCCAGTCACTCGTATCACCAGGTTGGGGGAATGGTTGGGAGAATTAAAAGTCAAGGCATATCCATTGTGCAGCTTTGCAAATGTTTTTCAAAAGGTATATTTATTTAACATTCCAGTAATAACAAATAAAAAATAGTAATAAAATTCCAATCCAGTAATAAAAAAAAAAAGCTTTATGTGAAAGAAAGCAACATTCATATAATCATCATTTTTAATGAATTATTCTGGGTTTGATGTTAATTGCTAATTAAATACTGCAAAGTGTCATTTTTTGCAGCAATAACTACCAATAATATAATGATGCTGTGACTATGAGCTGAATATATTTAATACCTTCTTGGATATGCATTCGAGACATGATTTGGTATATTTTGAAGTTATTGCTATAGGTCAATGGGATTCATCTGCATAATCTGTCAACAGAATCATTGAACCAGGATGGTAATTTTTGAGTTTTCTGTAATTAAATGTCTTTTTCATTCACAATTATTACTTTTCCTTTTTACTTCATCCTTGTTCCTGTGTACCATGACATGTACAAAACTAACGTTTACTTGACCTGTAGTGTATAATTTATCCTCCATATGAGAGCAGACAAATACTGTATTTTGATGCCAGTATTTGTGTTATACTTTGTTGCATTTGGCTCAGCTTTTTGCCCTCATCCTCACAGCATTAAATACTGACCTTGGTGTGATGTGAGCAGGTTTGACAGCTAAATTATAAAGAATATGAATGAGAAGAATGCAGTATTTCTGTATAAAGCACCAAACCACAGACATCTTCAGTGAGTAGCTGGGCTCATGCTTCAATTTATTATATTATAATAACCAACACTGAAATAATTAAACCACAAATGTGCTTTGTTGGATTTGTTGGATGTTGCAGCATCATGGGGAGAGGTTGGAAGTACATCTGGCTACCCACCACTACCTGCATGCAATGGACCTATACAAAAGTTCAAACTGATGAAGTGAAAATGAAAAAAATAACTCCTTTAAAAATTAAGGGCTTACTTTAGTAAGAACCCATCTGAGTGCTAACCACAGCCTTACTTTTCATGAGGGGTTGAAGAACATTTTGTGGGTGATTTACAAAGAAATGTAGAATAGTGTTAGATCTCACAGGAAGACTCAGATTTAAAAGGTTTCATTCAGATTCATCTAATAGCAACTGTGTAAGCTTGATTCTGGCAGATCTCAGAAGCTACGTAGAGTGGGTCCTGGTTAGTACTTGTACAGGAGACCTCTTTGGAAGACCAGGGGTTATGTGTTTCCCTCCAGGTAAGACTGGATTCGCATCACAAAGGCCATCCAGTGTAAAACTTGTGCCAAATCCCAAATCAGATCGGTGCTGGATCCACTGTGGTAACCCTGAAGTAATGGGAGCAGTCGCAAGGCAAACAACAACATTCAAATTCACCCACTCACTAACAGCTGTATCTATGAAGCAGCTAGTCGTACTTTTAGTCTGGGGCAACTTGTTCATAAGGGCGATTTGGGCCACACACTGCCAAACGGGAAAAGGAGGGATTTTTTTTTTTTCTGTCTGAGTCTACCCCTGGTACAGTGGTTATCAGTGTTCCAGATCTGCTTCTGAATGTCATTGTCCAGTCAGGTGTCTCACATTCTATTGTGTTTTCAGTTAGGATGAAAAATCACTCCACTACATTTCTTCCAGACGCGAATGGGAAATCAATATTTGTCACAAAACAGAGCCTTCATTGTGATCTTTATGGGCTCCGGGTGTGTGCAGCACATTACGTGATTAAATCATATGCATCTGTGAAAATCACGGGTTGAACTAACAATGTGCACAGTTCTGAAACTACAAAACTTTCATGTAATTTTAAATCATGTAATATCACACAAACCCGCTGGGCTTGCTGGTGATTTTTCCACAGTTTTGGCAGCTTGATAGAAACTGAAGGCAGGTGTCAGGTCCTTCATGATGCCTCTCATATTTTCTTTGATTTGTGTGGACTGAAATAAATGATGTATATTTCACCATATTGACTGCGTGATACCTCAGTGATATTGAAATAATTTATGACTGAAAATAAAATGTGAATTGTTCTTAACAATGAGTTTTGTTGTTCAGCAAAAAAAACATAGTTCTTCTGGAACACTATCAGGATCTCCAAGATTGATGCCAGCCAATATTTCTTTGAAATCCTGGGGAAAAAAACAGAAATTGCTGCAGTGAGGCCGGCGACCGTCTTATATTGCACACATCTCTGCATGTTGCTGTTGGACTGACTAAAATCCCCCATATATATATATATATATATATATATATATATATATATATATATATATATAAAAACACCTTTTGCTCACAGAGACTTCATATTTGGTGGGTATTTGCCTTGGAGGAGTACTTCACATGGGTTCAAAGGCCAGTGACCTTGACCTACTTTTGAAGATCACCAATGGTCACAACTGTCAAATCCTTCACCGAAACATAGCTTCGCACCTATTGCTCACAGAAACTTCATATTTGGTGGGTATTTGCCTTGGAAGAGTACTTTGCATGGGTTCGAAGGCCGGGGACCTTGACCTACTTCTCAAGGTCACAACTGTCCAATCCTTCGCCACAACATTGCTCTGCATCCATTGGTCGCAGAAACTTCATATTGGTGGGTACATGCTTTGGAGAAGTACTTTGCATGGGTTCAAAGGCTGGTGACCTTGACCTACTTTCCAAGGTCACCAATGGTCACAACTGCCAAATCCTTTGCCGCAACATAGCTCAGCACCTATTGCTCACAGAAACGTCATATTAGGTGGGTACATACCTTGGAAGAGTACTTCGCATGGGTTCGAAGGCCGGTGGCCTTGACCTACTTTTCAAGGTCACTAATGGTCACAACTGTCAAATCCTTCACCTGAAATTTGTTCACCACCATGTGCCTCGGCACCTATTGCTCTCACCTGACATTCATGAGCTCCTGATTATTAGCCAGCTATTTAAACTCTGGCTCTGAGCTCAGTCTTTGCCAGAGTCTTGGTGATCCTGACTTCACGAGAGTATTCCATGACTTCGTGACCCTGTCCAGCCAGATTCGGCTCTTCCGTGAGCATTCCATGAGGAATCCACGACCTTGACCATGTCAGATTCTACACATCGTCATTCATGCCGCTTCAGTGCGCTCTCACGACTGGGCTTTCCACAGCTTATTTCCAAGGTAACCTGGCTGGCTCTAATTTCCGTATTAGAGCTTGTTGATTTCTCTGGTGTTTCCAGACACTCTCCTGTGCGGCTTCCATGACACATATGTTCCTGACTCCATGACTATCGCAACCACATCACTTTGGTACTCTCCAGCACTCAGCTGCAGAGCATGTAGCTCTGCCATGCTTCAGTTAAGTTCCTGCATGTTTGTGAGATCCCGTTTTCATGCTTCTACTCATTATGACTGTGCATGACTAAGAACTGTTTCCAAGGACTCGTACAAGAAACAAGTCGTTAAAGCCAAGTCCTGCTTAATTGGAACTGCATCATAAGACGCGCAGCATCTGATCTCTGAGGATAATTCTTGAACTGTGAATAGAGCACCTTGTTTCCTAAATGGTGAACTTTATTCCTGGACCTGAGAACATTCCTGTTTAAGCCTTCAGTGAACTGTTTGTTGGCTAAGGCTGCCAGTGTTATGAGTGCAATCACTCACCTCTGTTCTCCTAGTTCCTGTCCTCGGCTCTGTGCATCCTCCTGGCACTGCTTCCAGCTCCTTATGCTCAAGGACTCCAGCTGTTCTCAGACTCCCAAGTCTGTCCTGGTGTGCACTGCAATTCCTGAACTTCCACCGCTACATGTGGGCCCTGTCTCGGCTCAGCGGGCTTTCTTAGCTCAGCACATTTGTTTATTTATTTGGTATTGTAATAAATCTGTTTTCATTCACAAGCTGTTCTGGTTCTTGCTCCCAGCGTTTAAGTCCAGCACCTTTGTAACGGTCCAGTCCCATCTGGACCTCTAAGCACAACATTAGATGCCCATGTGTTTGTCCACTTATTTGCATGGTTTAAACAAGAACACCAAATCAGAAGTATTTATTTTTTTTAAATAGTAGTAAGAAATCATACAGTCAGCACACTCACAGTGCATGGGTACGTTTATGTAGTTAATCCAGCCTTGTTAATGTTTCCTCTTGCTAAGAGAGACATTAAGGTGAAGCTCACAAAAAAATACTTTTCATACCCAAATTAACTTTCTTTAATAACTGTCATTGTTCTACTCAAATGTGGAATTTTGTTTACTTGCCAACACATTTGACTATAATGATTGTTAATTAATCAGGCGTAAAACTGTTTAAAAATGTTTGAACTATTATGCTTTTCATCCAGATTTTAATGTTCAATGGAATGTTAATGTTCATTTCATGCGGGGTGGGTGAGGTAATTTCATGTCTGGATTTTTGTATTCACTTTGCTTTGTGTTTGTCTAACTGCGCTCTCTTGCCTCCCATCTTCCCTCATCTTTGACCTCTTATTCTGATTTAGTCTACTTTGGGTTTGTCTAACTGCACTCTTTTCCCTTCTGTCCAACCACACCCCCTTGCTGAATGTTCTCCATGCCTGTGTGTCATTTCCCTAATCACCACCTGTCATTTAAGTCTCGTGTGTTTTGTCCTTCTTGGCCAGGCTTTATCTTATAAATGGGCAAAGTTTCAGTGCAAAGAATGACAGTCAGTGATACAAAGGTGACACAGAGACATGAGGCAGAAGCGTGGTGAAAAAACAAGTGAGGTTCAAAATAAATAATTTATAATAATTTATTAATTTATATAGCGCCAAATCACGAGTAATTGCCTCAAGGCGCTTCACAAGCATTTAAAAGCAGAATTGTTTCTGTGTAGGCTCTCAGTTGTCCAAGTGGTTTCCATAGTAGAGAAGCTTGAATCTTCGACTGGACTGGGTTGCTTGACGCGAGGACGTTTCGCTTCAAATCGCAGAAGCTTCCTCAGCTAAAATTCTTGCTCTGGAAGTCTGACTTCTGTCTGACTCTTGTAGAGAAGAATAAAACAGAAGCCAACAAAAGCTGGAGTTTTAAACCTAACCAGACCCCTCCTACTGAGAGGCAGACTGCTATAGGCTAGTGACTAAACAATAGCTCGAATTAGCAACTATTGTGCTCTAGTTAGCACACCTAATGACAGGACAGCTGTCCCTCTAATGATGGGATGGATGCCTTTCTGACTCATCGACAGGCAGACATACTACAGACTGTACCCTGGGGACGCCACTCCGTGCATCTATGGACTGCCCAAAATCCACAAACAGGACGTGCCACTCAGGCCTATTGTATGTAGCACAGATTCCATCACGTACAATTTGGCCAAGTACCTCAAGTGGATTTTGGCTCCTCTAGTGGGTAACTCAGACCACCATGTGGAGAACACACAAGATTTTGTGAACAAGATCAAGGACCTACAGCTGGAGGCAGATGAAACTATGGTGTCATTTAATGTGACATCATTGTTCACCTGCATCCCCACTGCTGAGGCCGTCTCAGCTGTGAGGCAGAGACTGCTGGAGGATGTGTCTCTACTTGAAAGGACCAAACTCACACCAGACCACATCTGCCAACTCTTGGAGATCTGTCTCAACACCACGTATTTCCTGTTTAGGGGGAATTACTACAGACAGATTCATGGTTGTGCGATGGGGTCTCCGGTATCCCCCATTGTGGCCAATCTGTACATGGAGCGAGTGGAGAAGACAGCCTTGACGTCTTTCATGGGTATCTCTCCCAGTCACTGGTTCAGATATGTTGATGACACATCGGTTAAAATCAAGCAACAGCAAGTTGAGGACTTTACAGAACACATCAACTCGGTGGACGCCAATATCAAGTTGAATGAATGAATGAATGAATGAAAACTGTTTATTTCGAACATTTGATACAACAACAATTACAAGATAGATCAGTAAAGACAACAACAAAAAAGTTCCTACTGTGTACCCAACATGTCCGAAAAGGGGTAGGGTGAAGCATCAGCTTATTTATCCCTACCCCTTCTTCCCCACAACCAGTAATACCCTTTGCCACATATACACATAAATTCCTACACACCTAAACCGATAATATATATATATATACATATATATACACACACATACATATACACATCAACATACACATATATACACATATACATATATACACATATATATACACAAACATAAATATACACCTACACATACCTACTTACATACAAAATACTATATATTTACAAGCCGAAGCAAACAACAAAAACACCCTAACCCTCATTACCCTTCCTCCTCCCTATACCCAGAAAAAAACATATTTTTGTACCGCTGTTTGAACTGGTTCATGCTTGGACATTGCTTGAGCCCCACTCCCAATCTGTTCCACATCCTCACCCCACAGACAGAAATACAGAAACCTTTTAATGTTGTTCGTGCCCACTGATGCTTTAAATTAAATTTCCCCCTCAGACTGTAATCCCCTGATCTGTTAAAAAACATATTTTTAATATTTGCTGGAAGTAAATTGTTTATTGCTTTATACACAATTTGTACTGTTTGAAAATGAACCAAGTCTGTGAATTTTAAGAATTTGGATTGTAAAAATAGTGGATTTGTATGATCTCTATAGCCAGTATTATGAATAATTCTTATAGCTCTTTTCTGCATTACTGATAGTGATTGTGTTGTACCTTTATAAGTATTACCCCATACCTCTGCACAGTACTGTAAATATGGTAAAACCAGTGAGCAGTAAAGAATGCGGAGTGAGTTGTGGTCCAGAATATGTTTTGCTTTGTTTAGAACTGAAATGCTTCTTGACAGTTTACTTTGTATATGTTTTATATGAGTCTTCCAGTTTATCTTATCATCTATTATCACCCCCAGAAACTTATTTTCATGTACCCTTTCAATATCTACCCCCTCGACTTGTAACTGAACCTGTATGTCTGTATTACAATAGCCAAATAACATGTATTTTGTTTTACTTAAGTTTAATGATAATTTATTTCTGTCAAACCATATTTTCAATTTTCCCATTTCTATACTGATCCTCCTCAGTAACTCCTGCAAATCCCCCCCTGAACAAAAAATGCTTGTGCCATCTGCAAATAATACTAATTTTAATATTTTGGAAACATTGACAATATCATTTATATAAATTAGAAACAGTTTTGGACCCAATACTGACCCCTGTGGGACGCCACAAGCATTGTCCAAGCATGATGATGTATATTCCCCCAACTTCACAAACTGTTTTCTGTTACTTAAGTAGCTTCTCACCCAGTGCAACACCAACCCCCTAATCCCATACTGTTCAAGTTTATTGATTAATATGTCATGATTAATTGTATCAAAAGCCTTTTTAAGGTCTATAAATATTCCAACTGAATGTAATTTGTGGTCTATGGCGTTTGTAATCTCCTCAACTGATTCTATTAATGCAAGTGATGTTGAACTATGTGCTCTGAATCCATATTGACTATCAGTAAGTAATTTATGTTTATTTATGAATTTGTCTAATCTATTATTGAATAACTTTTCTAATAATTTGGAAAATTGTGGAAGCAAAGAAACAGGTCTATAATTTGTGAAGTGGTGTCTATCCCCAGTCTTATACAGCGGCACAACCTTAGCTATTTTCATTTGATTGGGAAATTTACCGGTTTGAAATGATAAGTTACAGATGTATGTTAATGGTTCTACAATCCATTCAATGACCTGTTTTACCACCACCATATCAATTTCATTTAAATCGGTAGATGTTTTATATTTACAATTATTCACAATGTCTATAATTTCATTTCCATCCACTGCTGTGAGGAACATTGAACAGGGATTTCTTTCTATGAGATTATTATCCCAATCCTCAGGTTGGGAATCGGGAATTTTTTCTGCCAAGCTTGGTCCAATATTTACAAAAAAATTATTAAAACCGTTGACTACCTCATCCTTATTTTCCTTCTTGACATTATTATCAATTAAATACTGAGGGTAACTCTGTTTTTTATTACCATTTTTGATAATGCTATTTAATATATCCCATTTTCCTTTAATATTGTTTTTGTTATTATATAATATGTTACTATAATATTCCTTCCTACATACCCGTATAATATTAGTTAATCTATTTTTGTGTTTCTTATATCTATTTTCTGCCTCTTTAGTCTTTAGTTTTATGAATTCTCTATACAGTGTATTTTTCTTATTACATGCATTTCGTAACCCTTTCATCATCCATGGTCGAGCTTGGATTTTTTGTTTTCTGTAGTCTTGTTTAATTGGACAATTTTTATCATATAATGATGTAAATATTTGTAAAAAAGTTTCATATGCACTATCAACATCACTTTCACTGTATACCTTTTCCCAGTTTTGCTCCTGTAAATCCTTCTTTAGTGTGTTCATGTTTTCCTCTGTCCGCACTCGCCTGTATTTTATTTTCTCCTCTGGCTGATTCTGCCGATGGTTTCTATTATAAACGATGAAAACTGGTAGATGATCACTAATGTCATTGATTAATAATCCACTCACAGTGTTATTCTCAATATCATTGCTGAATATATTATCAATTAAGGTGGCACCATGGGATGTAATTCTGCTTGGCCTGGTGATTTTTGGATATAAACTCATACTGTACATTATACTGATAAATTCATCTGTTATTTTATGCTTATTTGGATTGAGCAGATCAATATTTAAGTCACCACAAATGAACACAGTTTTTTGATTAGTTTTTGAGAACATTTTTCCCATACAGTCAGTGAATGTTTCAATACTAGATCCTGGTGCTCTATATATACAGCTGACTAATACATTTTTGCTTTTTTCTTCACATATTTCAATAGTTATACATTCTAATAAGTTATCAATCACAGTTGTCATATTGTCTACTATTTTATAATCCATGTTCTTATCCACATACACAGCCACTCCTCCTCCACTCTTATTTTTTCTGTTTACACAATTAAATTCATATCCATCCAGTTCAAAATCCATTCCTTTATCTTCATTGATCCATGTTTCTGATATAGCAATTATGTTAAATATTTTTTTAAACTGACTTAAATATTCTTTAATGTTGTTAAAGTTTGCATATAGACTTCTGCTGTTGAAATGGATTATTGATAATTTGTTATCCGTTTTAATGATCCGATTAAACTGTTCATCTGTATAATAGCAACAACTGTCATTGATATTTGAGAAGAAATTATTGTCCGGGTCTATATCGTGCTCCAAGTCCAGTACATTGTGGTCTGTGTATTTAAATGTTCTCAGTTCTACTTTTCCATGATCAGCAATCCTTTGAGTTATATCCTTCTTGTCTCCAGATGTAGATGAATAGGTAGTAGATGAATAGGTTCCTCTGGTCTGTGTCATGGTGTTGTGATGTGTTTGTGTCCTCATACCTTATTGGTCATATCTGTCCAGATCCTCGCTTTAAGAAACACTATTGTTCATATTTGTCCAGCTCCTCGATGTTCCTTATTGCCATGACTTTTGCTTGTTCTGGTGATCCGTTCAGTTTGATTAATATTTTACAGTTTGAAGTCCATGTGTGCTGGATTTTTCCCTGTTTCTTCAAGAAGCGTGCTTTCCTGGCGATGTCGGCATTCCGTTTGGTGAGATGTTCATTGATGAATACGTTTGTCCCTTTCAGTTTTCTTCCTTGTTTTAACAGTGCTGTTTTGTGTTTTCTGTTGATGAATCTCTGGCAATCTCAAGTTCACACGTGAGATTGCCAGAAACAACCATTTAGCCTTCTTGGACTGTGATGTTACGATTGGAGAGAACAGGCAGCTCCAGACCTTAAAGATACTAACCACACATTTGAGGACAAGGAAGTTAAAATATTAGCCAGAGAGAAGAAATGGTTTGAGAGAGGGGTCAAGGAGGCATTCTTTGTGAAATGTTTGAAACCCAGCCTTAACCGGGGAGGGGGTCTGAGACACACTTTATCCCCTGTTTACAATGGGGTACTCAGGTCAAAGGAGTTTCAGTCTTTTGTTCATGGTAATGAGTCATTCACGTCATCAAGGGAGCCATCAGAAAGGCATCCATCCCATCATTAGAGGGACAGCTGTCCTGTCATTAGGTGTGCTAAGTAGAGCACAATAGTTGCTAATTCGAGCTATTGTTTAGTCACTAGCCTATAGCAGTCTGCCTCTCAGTAGGAGGGGTCTGGTTAGGTTTAAAACTCCAGCTTTTGTTGGCTTCTGTTTTATTCTTCTCTACAAGAGTCAGACAGCTGTCCAGCTGAAGATTCAAGCTTCTCTACTTAAAAGCAGAATAAAATGAAATAAGATTAAAATACAATAAAAAATTTAACCATAAAAAATTAAAAGAAGTAAAATAAATAAAACGTATAAAAAAAAAGACAATAAAATACTAATGATAAAACAGGGAGAAGAGATGTGTCTTCAACCTGGCTTTACAAGTCTCCACAGAGTCCGACTATCATATTTGTGCAAGCAGATCATTCCACAATGCTGGAGCGCGGTGATAAAAAGCTCTGTAACCCGCTGACCTTTTCTTCACCCTCGGGACACACAATAGTCCTGCACCCTGTGAACGCAGAGCCCTTGCCGGCACATAGGACTCAACCAGGCTGGCCAGATAGGGAGGCGCCAGTCCGTGAACAATTTTATTGGCCAATAGTAATACCTTAAAATCCGATCTCAAGGAGACCGGAAGCCAGTGAAGGGATTCCAGAACCGGCGTAATATGATCAAACCTTCTGCTTCGTGTCAGAAGTCTGGCAGCAGCATTTTGAACCAGCTGAAGACCCCTGATGCTGGACTGTGGTAAACCAGAAAACAAAGCATTACAATAGTCCAATCTAGAAGAGACAAACGCATGAACCAGAGTCTCAGCATCAGCCATAGACAGGATGGGATGAATCTTTGCTATATTTCTTAAATTAAAGAAAGCAGTCCTCGTAATGTCCCTAATGTGGAGGTCAAAGGACAACGTAGGATCAAAAATTACCCCAAGTTTCCTCACTTTGTCAGTATGATGTATAACACATGAACCCAGGCTAAGCGCCAGCTGATCAAATTGATGCCGATGTCTTGCTGGACCAAGAACCATCATTTCAGTCTTATCAGAGTTCAAAAGTAGAAAGTTGTTAGACATCCAACGTCTCACTGCTGCGAGACAGTCCTGTAAAGATTTTATGTGGACAGGATTTCCAGCAGCTATCGACATATACAACTGAGTATCATCAGCATGGCAATGAAAAGCAACCCCAAAACGCCGCAGAATGTTCCCAAGGGGTGCCATATACAGGGAAAAAAGCAGGGGACCCAGAATGGATTCTTGCGGAACCCCGAACTTCATGCCCTTAAAGTCAGAGGTAGTGTCGTTGCACAAAACACAGTAGGAACGACCAGACAAATAAGACGTCAGCCATGCAAGAGCAGATCCAGTAATCCCGAAACAGTTTTCTAGCCTATCAAGTAGAATGTGAGATACTGTTAAATTCCGTGAATCTAGGTAGCGCCTCAGTAGTAGTCCCCAGCTCAGTAGCTGGATACAATGACTGGACCAAAGTATGCTGAGATGTGCTCAACCTAATATCTTCTATTTTCTTTTCGAAATAGTCCAGAAAGAACTGTGCTGAAAAAGTAGAACGACCAACAGGTGGCTGTCCATGAATAAGAAATGCCACCGTATCAAACAAAAACTTTGAGTTATGCTTGTTTTTGTTTATCAATTCAGAGTAATAGGCCTGCTTTGTAGCCAATAAAGCATGCTTATAATCTAAAATAGCTTCACGCCACACAAGGTGGAACACCTCTAGTTTGGAACTATGCCATTTCCATTCCAACCCTCTAGCCTTCTGCCTAAGGTCACGCAAATAACTGTTAAACCAAGGTGTCTGTGCCTTGGGAAGGCATGGCCTTAATAGAGGAGGCGCAATCTTATCAAGTGTGGTTTTTACCACTAAATTCAGGCTATCCACAACACTGTCTACCGACTGAAAATTCATCAAGCTTGAAGTTAAGATTTCTGGTAGTCTCGCTTCGAGTTCAGTCAAAGTTGAAGGTTTAATTCGTTGCTGCAATGATAGACAAGGTTGTTGCTCCACTAAACGCGGCAGCGTAATTGTAAACCTAATAAGCGAGTGGTCAGAGACCGCTGATGCAAGAGGCAGGATGTCGATATTTGTGACAGCAAGGCCACATGCAAGAACAAAATCCAGAGTATTACCACTGATATGCGTTGAACCATGAATGAACTGCCGGAATCCTAGTGCATCCATGATTTCCATAAATGATTTACCAAGGGGATCAGAGGGCTTATTTATATGAATGTTAAAGTCACCAATAATCAAAATGTTGTCTACACTAGTTGAAAGACTAGAGCTGAACATGCCAAATTCATCTAAAAAATCAGAATATGGGCCAGGAGGCCTATAGACAGTGACAATATAACATAGCTGATTTCCAGTTTTATGACCTTGACAGTACTTAGCATCATGGGCATAACGGAGGATCAGATGCTCAAATGAATTATATTTATGACCCCCAACAGTTAATAAAGTAAACCTGGATTTATAAATAAAAGCAACACCCCCGCCTTTCCTCACATCACGTGAAACATGACTAAAAGTGTACTCCGGTGGGCAGGCCTCATTCAGAGGAAGGACAGCTGTGGATTTAAACCAGGTTTCACATAATCCAAGCATATCCAGACGATGATCCACAATTAAGTCATTAACCAGCAATGACTTCAGAGACAAGGATCTGATGTTAATGAGACCCAAACTAAGGATCTCGGTGGAATCAGCAGATTTTAATGAAGTCATGTGGAAGTTCAGCTCCTCAGCAGCCAGTGACGCAGCATGTTTCAGCAGCCGGACGAGCTCAGGTGAAACACCGCGTCTGCGAGCCCACAGACGACAGCACCGGCGTAAAAACTCCGCAGCCCGGCGAGAGGCAGCAGCAGGAAGCTGCGGCAAAAATGGGCATAGCTTTAACGGAGCCAATCCGTTCATTGGAGGTGTCAGGAAAGATGACTTTAAGCTTGCTTTCAGCTTGTTTTCATCTTGGAATATAATACGAGCCATGGAATTAATATACATGCTGTTGGATTAAACTGCACAGTTTTTGGTACCTTCCAGGAGTAAGTGAGGTCATACCGGACTTTTCCATTGTAAATGGGGAGGCCCACGGAATGAACTCGGTGGTGAAGACGAGGGAATATGTCTAAAAATGATTCTAACATGACAAGTATGATCAAATGGAGTATTAATGTGTTAAAATTAAGAGTTGATTAGAAAAAGTATGTTACGAATAAGTGAAATGAATGATTATATGAGTTGTTTTTCATAAAGAGTGCAGAGTCAGAGAAAAAGAGGAAGTGAAGAAGATGTTGCAAGTGGGGCAAGAAAAGCTGATGTTAAACAACTGATCAAATGATTAAGATGTTGGTAAAAAATGAAATGAATAATAAGGAATGAGAATGTTTGTATATGATCATATGAATTGTTTTTATGTGAAAGAGAGTTGTAATGAAATGATTGAATATGGTTGATGTGATTTTGAAGAAATGATTTAAAAGAATGAATGAAAAGCTGAAGTGTTAACAGAAAAGAGGAACTTGATAAATAAGTTACTGGTAGGGGCTGCAGAGATTTCCAGTAAAGCAGAAGGAGAAGGCAGGAGGTTTTGAGTCAACAGCGTCCCCATGGTAACCAAGATCATCTGAGGACGACTGGAGTCAAGAACATATATAACTTGTTGAAACACCAGAAAACGGGGTTATTCTTCCAGGGAGAGGTGCTGTTGCCACTACTCCCCTGCTACGAGGAGATCACAAGACTTGACCATCTTGTGAGCAGGAATTGGAATTGTGGAGTGAGAGGACTGGAGCCATAAAAGATCATTTGAGAGAGATTTCAACTCCCACTCAGGCCGTCCAGTCACGGAGTAGAAGAACAATGGAGGATAACCACTGGCCTTAAGTCTGAGTGGGGAATGTTCAACGATTTCTCTCTCAGGGAATATCACAGCATACCAGAATGGATTAGATCAACTTTTGGTTGATTGAAGACGGAATAAATTCTTATGTGGATTAACTTCCTGAAGGATTACAATATCACACAAGGATCGTGGTCAGCTAACGACTAATAGCTGATGAAGAGGAAATCAAGTTCATCAAGCTGGGGACCCTAACCTCAAAAACCTCCTTCCCTCACTCCTAGAAACAATTGTTAAGAAGTCAATCCAGTCCCAGTCAAAGTAAGATCAGTCAGAATTATTGAATTAAAAACAAAAATCTCTGCCAATCATTATTCTAATTATACTTGAATTACTGTTGTGAAATTATCACCATATAACCTATTTTGATTATGTTATCGGCACTTGCAAAACCTGCAATAAAATTCCAAGCATGCAGTTAAAGTGTTAAGGCTCGGACATTGGATTATTGATGCTTCTTAAGGTGTAAAAGTTAAGTTTATTAGGTGTACAACATCAAAAGGCTCTAAAAGGTTAGTCTGGTTTTCTAATGAAAATAACACATCCTGGGGACTCGCTGTACGAGTCACTAAATTTAAAATCTAGCAACATTCCAAGAGCCCTGATCCATAAGAGGAGAGCTGCCATTAACGGGCATGGCCGGTTCGTATCCTGGTTTCTGAGAAGGCTATTCGCCCGGGGTGCGGGATCAGCTTCAGCGGGGTGGACGTCCAGATGGAGGCAGTGAGCAGCTAGACGAATCTCCTCGCCACCAGCTTGAACAGCCTTTGTGCAGCCCTGTCGGGTAATACCCACGGAGACACGAAGGTCGGACCCCAGAGACGGAGAGCTGGTTTTTACACAAACACACTCATCGGAGGGTGAGCGTGTGCCGTGTATCTAAAAAGCGGGATCTGTCAGAGGGGACAGTCCAGGAACCAAAGGACGAATTCAGCAGCCTCTCGTACACAGCGCGCGCTCCCATGCCCAAAAATATTGTCCATCCCACAGGAGGCGAGGATCAGACCCTCTAGTAAAGGCTGCCAGGTAGAACTTAAATTTCACCAACGCACCGCTCCGCTTTCCGCGCCTTCTAAAGCGCCTCCTCCGGAGAGGAGCGCAAGGAAAACGGAGCAGGTGCAGGGGGACCTCCGCGAGCACAGGTGGCAGAGCAGGGTGGGGCCCTCCCAGCCCGGACCCAGACGACAGCAGCGGCTCATAAAGAGCATTAATGTCCAAGAGAGACTGATGATAATACACAAGCAAGGCAGAGATGTCCCGGCAGAACACACAGAGCAAAAACACAGCAACAAATAAAAAACTCAACGAGCGGTAAAGACAGGGCTGATGGCATGCCAAACACACAGGCGCCATCTTGCCACCCCCTTTCTCCAAAATCACAGATTGACACAGTATATGGGCAGAGACAAAAGCAAGGCCAAAAAAACGGAACACGGTAAAAACATGGAAAGGCAAAACAGGTCAAGGATAAAGGATGGTACAAGGACTCAAGAATCAAAGATAGGACTAATATTTTGGAGAAAATATGGATTTTATCTTACAATAGTGAACAATGGACATTGATAATTAACTTCTGGACTCACAAGCCATTCCAGCATGGGGCAGTAAATCATCTATTTATTAAATCCAAGTGGCCTCTGTGTATGCTAATAACTTCAGTCATGGACAAAATGGGAAAGATGATATTTGCCATTTGGAATGCTTATATATTTTGGGTAAAGGATGAATGGCGCTAAAACAGAATGTTGATAGGGCTAATATTTTTGGAAAAAACTATGAATATTAGCTCACAACACTGAACAATGGATATTAATAATTATATAATAGACTCATACACCATTCGAACTCATTACAGAAACTTTGCATAATTTATTACCACTCTTGAAATATGTCAGCTACCTATTTTATAAACATTACCCAATCTAGAGCAGTGGATTTCTTCAGCCCGCACGAAAAATTGTGACAGAAACTTTTGGGGCTTCTAATCCGACAGCAGTTGTACTTCAGCTACTCTTGTCCTAGCGAATACTACATATGTCTCCAGATGGTTTACTGCATACTGATAATAATAATAATAATAATAATAATAATAATAATAATAATAAGCTTATTCAAATTGTTATCTGTCGCAACAAACCCCGCCATGTTTGTTTTTAGTTAAGCGCCGTCAGTGCGAGTGTGAGCGTGCCCAGTGGCCATGGCATGCATTAGCACAATATGTATAGTACCAAAACTGCACTTTAAATAGAACCAAAACTGCATGGTAAATGGAACATGATGGCAAATGGTATGAATAATCCATGTCGTGTGACATAAAAACCACCAATCAAATGACAAGGATCATCTATTCAGGCGTACATAATATTAATTAACTGATAAGTGGTGGGTATATTGACCTGCTTTGCTATGAAGGCCCTAATAATTACAGTAACACAAGTAAATCACAATTTTCACAGCCAGTTTTCTTTATACTAGTCAGGGTATGATTCATGAATATTTCTAAGTCACTGAATATGTTTTATGAATTATTCAGAAATACAAACAGTATAGTGCTCTATGACTAAATCTGTCTGGATTAGACACTGCTCCAAAACTGAGTAACCATTTAAACCAGATTTGATCTGTTTTGTTTCATTGTTCAAGCCAGCCACTGACTGCAGCTGTAAACTTAACAAATTATCTTGTACCACAGACAACAGACAGATAAGACTTGAAGGGCGTGCAACTTATTTTAAAGACTCTGTCATTTGCTTTCCCACAATTCTTTTACTATCTCCATCAAACCTTGGACATGCATATATAGAGCTGTCACAAGCAACACGTTTCAGCTGTTGTTCAGTCCAGGAGTGTGTGTGAGACAGTTATTTCAGTTGGCCACGGAGCACCCAGCCAGAAAAACAGATGATCTGTGCAGGTGAACCCAACAGCCTATTACAAATAAAAGTAGTTTGCTGGAGAAATGTATTGTAATGCTCCAGGTTTACTTGGTATACTCACATCCACAGAATGTCTGACAACAAAGATGAGCCTGCAGCTGTAGCCATTTCCACATTTAGCAACTTAATGTACATTTAATAACCCAACTGTTCACCACTGCTGTTTAATTAAACTTTTACAGAGCAAAAGCACTGTGTGGTTCTCAAGGTTCTCATGCATTCTTTGTTATTTAATTAAAATTTAACTTCAAATAAATTTTTCAGTTGCCCTTATGAGTACAATATACCAGGAGTTTGTGATGGTGTGATGAGAATTGTGAGTTTGTGATTAAAGTCAATGAATACAGTTCATGTTTTTGAACTTGAAGGTATACAGTAGCTAAACTTACTTCTTTACTTACTAAAATTACTTCTCATTCTCATTTTTTTCTGTTCTAAATCAACACAGTTATGTGTCCCGGTCGATGAAATAGAGGAGACACAGAGTCAAAAGCAACATGTAACAGGTAATAAAAAGGTATAAAATGTTTGAATCTCCGCTGACCTGCTTCTTTATGGATTTCACTCCCTTGAAATGGAAATTCTGGCTTTGAAAGCAATATGAGAGAGTAGAAAACACACTGACTTGGAAAAAAAAAATACATGAAACAAGAAACAGACCTAAAGGAACTGTTCAGCTGGCTCCATTTTTTTTTCCTTCCATCTATAATGGAACTAAGAGATGTGTCCATCGATATATTTTGACAAGGAAGGGCCAGATTGCCTTGAAAGCAGTGTACTTGTTGATCCTCCATACACAATGAAAAATTATCCTGTGCACTGGTGAGGCAGTGAGCAGGGTATTGGTTTCTCTGGTGTGTGTGTGTGTGTGTGTGTGTGTGTGTGTGTGTGTGTGTGTGTGTGTGTGTGTGTGTCTGTGTGTGTGTGAGTGGACAAATTACTTAAAAATGTGTGTTAATGGATTTCCTTCAAACTTGGTGGGAATGTTACCTCAGATAATCTCAGGGTTTCGGTCCTATCCTTCCAACAGAAGTTTTTCTGTTAATGTAGGACAGTACTCTTCCTTTGTGTCTCCTCTTGAATATGGCGTACCCCAGTGCTCAATTTAGCACCACTTCTCTTTGCTTTGTACATGATCCCTCTTGGGTCTGTTTTTAAAAAGCACAAAGTCTGTTTTCATTGTTTTGCAGACGACATTCAGATTTACCTTCCTGTAACTTCCTGTGATACCCAGGCTGCCGTAAAAATACTACAGGACTGTCTGAATGATGTACAAGTCTGGATGAGAACTAACTTTCTGAATGTTAATAAAAATAAAACTGAGATTTTAGTGTTCGGGCAAAGTAACCCTTTACAAGGACAAGACAGTGTTATTGGTCCTCTGTCCACTTTTTGCCACCCTTTTGTAAAAAAAAAAACTAGGGGTGATAGTTGACCCATTATTCAGATTTGATAAGCACATCAGCTTTGTCATCAGGGCCAGCTTTTTTCAGCTGAGGAGTCTTTCCAGGATTAAATCTTATTTTACTCGAGTTGATTTTGAAAGAGCTATCCATACATTTATAACATCACGTCTGGATTATTGTAATGCTCTCTACATTGGGCTGGACCAGCGCTCCCTACAGCGCCTGCAGAGTGTACAGAATGCTGCAGCCCGCCTTTTGACTAAAACAAAGAAGCATGAGCACATCACCCCTGTGCTCTGCACCTTACACTGGCTCCCTGTCGGCTTTCGTGTTAAATATAAAATTTTGCTGA
Organism: Thalassophryne amazonica; assembly: GCF_902500255.1. Taxonomy (NCBI): domain Eukaryota; kingdom Metazoa; phylum Chordata; class Actinopteri; order Batrachoidiformes; family Batrachoididae; genus Thalassophryne; species Thalassophryne amazonica. The sequence goes on from NC_047112.1 coordinate 80,274,222, forward strand.
TTGTTTTTAATTCTGCACTGTATAGGCCCAATGTATCTGAGTGAGCTCTTGCTCTGTACACTGTACACTGCACATAGGGCTCTGAGGTCAGCTGACCAGCTCCTAAAGCCAGGCTTAAATCCAGAGATGACAGAGCCTTTTCTGTGGCAGCGCCACAACTCTGGAACGATCTTCCACTTACTGTCCTTCTCCCTGGCTTTCAACACTGGCTAAGTGGTATATGCTTTGCTCTGCTATTTTGCCTTGTATTTTTAGATGTTTTTTTTTATTATTATTCTTTTCCTTTGTTAATATTTTACAGTTTTATATTGCTATTATTGTGAAGCACTTTGGCCAGCTGCAGCTGTGTTTAAATGTGCTATATAAATAAACTTGAATTGAATTGAGGTGATTTGACTTTGGAATACTTTGTCTGAAAATCAAAACTCAAGTAAAACATGGTCTAAAAACATTATTTTTTGTAAATCTCAACAACGAAGAAGACTCAATGGATCATCTAATGCATAACAATGAAGAAGACTCAATGGATCATCTAAAGCATATATTGTTTGGCAAAAAAAGCAAAAATAATCGGTAATTGATTGGTATGAATGACTTAATTTTGAAGTCACTGAGATGTCATATGATTAAGTAGTCAAAAACACCATGACGAACACATTTATTTGGACATTTATATTGTGGTGTGTAGAAAGCACCGGGTATGCACCAGCCTTCTGATTCCTTTCATTGTTGATTCTTATCTTATTTACTGATTTTGGTGGCCCCTTGACTTTACATCAAGGCTGACAACCTCATCAAATTCCCAGGTGGCAAAGAAATGTTTTCCTTGACATCTTTGACAGACATATAAAATACTGCAATACTGCTGCTCATGCACACAAATGCTCTTAAGAGGAAAATAACCTCCAAAGAGGGAAATAATAGGGAAATAATAATGTTTGGTGTCCTTGTGACTTTTACCCAGGTTCTATCATTTGACCAAATTGTCCAATTGTGACTGCTCAATGAGTGGCTAAGTGGGATTTGTATTAAGTCTTCCTCCAGTGAGAGTTGTTAAGTATCTTAATGCCTGCATGACTGTTTATTGAAAACATTATACATATATTCTTTAAAACAAAAGTAAAAAAACAAATTATCATGTCTCCTCCTTACCTCTTCGCTCTTCTTATATACGTCTGAAGTGACAGAAAACTGATAAACGGTAAAGTCTCTGTAGAAGCAAACACATTAAAAAAAAAACATTCATTCATTTATTCATTTTCCATTGTGTATCATGGTGGCAACAGGCCAAGCAGCTCATCCGAAACTTCCCGACACAGTTAATTTTGCAGAGTAAAATATACTCTGCCAGGACAACATTTGGTCCCAGTCCAAATAGAGGTAAATGCACTCTATTATAGTGTGAAATCAGTTCTACCGCCTTGTCAAATCAAGTTTTTTAACTCCAGTAAGAGTCATTCACAGCATGATACAGTTGAGTTTACACTGTGAGAGTATATTTAACTCTATTTGGACTGCAACCAAATGTAGTCCTGACACACTATATTTTTACTCTGCAAAATTTACTGTGTACGTTCAGCCAAATCCTGTCACTCTTCATGGGGGATTAAACACCTTTCCAAGGCACATGGGTAATATGATCCCTCCATCATGTCCTGGCTCTTCCACAGGGCCTCCTTCCCATTGGATGGACCAGGAAGACCTCCATGAGGAGATGAGCCAGGGTAATCCTCACCAGATGTCTGAACCACATCAGTTGGCTCCTATTGATGCTAAGAACCAGTGGTTCTAATCTGAGTCTGTCTCAAATATTTGAGCTTCTCACCATGTACCTGAGTGTATTCATATCCAGTGGAAGATTCTCATTTTTGCTGCTTGTACACACAACCTCATTCTTTTAGTCATTACCCGAAGTTCATGTCCAGAGGTGAGGATAGAAGTGTAAATCAGCTGGTAAACCAAAAGCCTTGCATTCTTGCTTAGTAATTTCTTCACAACAGCAGTTTAATACAGCATCTGCAAGGAGGTCCAGCAACAAGTGGACCATGGGGCACCAGATAAGGCACTTTTCTACTACACAGAACCACCACTACTCGGCTCTACTCTGTTTGGTTCCAGGCACGTCTTTTTCTACTACAAATAGTACCTCCTCAGCGTGGGAGGGGTCAGCAGAGCAAACTGCAGTGATGTCGTTTTATACGCGACATAAACATAAACAATGGCGGACTCCATGTGTTTACTGCTCTGTGAGTTTTTAAGAGAAAGCTGCTGGCGGTGAAACAAAACACGCTTGAAAAGTACAGAAGACTTTGGGAATTCATACAACAATATGAAGATGAAGACAAGAAGATATAAGCTGCTCGAGATGAAGAGACAAAGCATGACGGTAAGCTAATTGTTAGCTTCCTAAGTAGCTCGTAAGTAAGTAATAACTGCAGGCTGTCACTATTAAGTATTAAAATTGTGGCTGTCAAAATAAAGCTTTAATTTAGATTAATTAATTACAGCACCTATAATGCCTTCAGTCACACTTTGCTCCATTTTGACTTGGTCTGTAAATAAAGACACGTTTCTGAGAGCAGTAAATGTCTTAGATGTCAATACTTTTTATACCAAAGTAATTTGCTTTGATAACTTATTGTTAAATCTCAGATGTGGGAGTTTGTGCATTTACTGATGTTCATGCACAAAATGTTGATTCAGTTTTAATGACCGTTAATTAACGTCGTTACTGAACTAGAACAGGCTTAAAACCCATTAAAACATTTGATTTGTTTTTCATCCAGATTTTAATGTTCAATGGACAAATTTAAATATGAAATCTAATAAGATAATTATTAAAGGAGTCACATTGTGCAGAAAGAATCAGCCTTCAAACTCCCGCAATTCTGTTTTTATAGGCATTCTGTTGTGTGTTGGGGGGGGCGTGGCTGGATGTTTTGGTGTTCTTTTCTTTTCTTTGCTCTCCAGGTGGCATGAGGGTGCACAGATGCAAAATTACATAGGTAAATCAGGCTGTGTCCAAATACTGCAGTGTTGGGACTGTTTACACAGAGACTGCTACCTGCTGCTTTGGACTTGAACTAAGTCTTTTTCAAGACTTTTTTACTTTTTTACTTTTTAATTTTTTTTTTTACTTTTTACTGTGCTCCAACGCCTAAGGAAGACCTCTAACGGTCGAAACATCGTGACGGAGCACTTTTATCAGCTAACTTTCATTAGCGTTGGCAGGCTAACTAGCTTGCTAACGCTTTCGTTTTTATTTTTTTTTATTTTTATTTTATTTTAGCACCGTTGTCATGCGTTGCCTGTGCTGCTTCATGGCCTGTTTGGTGCCTTGATTGGGGCACTCCTTCTGCTGAATCACCTCTGGATTATTTGCACATTATTCACTTTGTGTGTTTTTGGGAATCCGCTAGCTTAGCGTAGCTACTAGCTCTTAGCCAATTAGCATGGCGGCTTCTCCTGTCTCTCCCGCACTTTTCTGCTCTGGGTGTGAAATGTTTAGTTATTCCTCGGCCTCCTTTAGCAGTAACGGTACTTGTAATAAGTGCAGCTTATTCGTAGCTTTGGAGGCCAGGCTGGGCGAAGTGGAGGCTCGGCTCCGCACCGTGGAAAATTCTACAGCTAGCCAGGCCCCTGTAGTCGGTGCGGACCAAGGTAGCTTAGCCGCCGTTAGTTCCCCCCTGGAAGATCCCGTGCAGTCGGGAAAGCAGGCTGACTGGGTGACTGTGAGGAGGAAGCGTAGCCCTAAACAGAAGCCCCGTGTACACCGTCAACCCGTTCACATCTCTAACCGTTTTTCCCCACTCGACGACACACCCGCCGAGGATCAAACTCTGGTTATTGGCGACTCTGTTTTGAGAAATGTGAAGTTAGCGACACCAGCAACCATTGTCAATTGTCTTCCGGGGGCCAGAGCAGGCGACATCGAAGGACATTTGAAATTGCTGGCTAAGGCTAAGCGTAAATTTGGTAAGATTGTAATTCACGTCGGCAGTAATGACACTCGGTTACGCCAATCGGAGGTCACTAAAATTAACATTAAATCGGTGTGTAACTTTGCAAAAACAATGTCGGACTCTGTTGTTTTCTCTGGGCCCCTCCCCAATCAGACCGGGAGTGACATGTTTAGCCGCATGTTCTCCTTGAATTGCTGGCTGTCTGAGTGGTGTCCAAAAAATGAGGTGGGCTTCATTGATAATTGGCAAAGCTTCTGGGGAAAACCTGGTCTTGTTAGGAGAGACGGCATCCATCCCACTTTAGAGGGAGCAGCTCTCATTTCTAGAAATCTGGCCAATTTTTTTTGGATCCTCCAAACTGTGACTGTCTAGCGTTGGGACCAGGAGGCAGAGCTGTGGTCTTATACACCTCTCTGCAGCTTCTCTCCCCCTGCCATCCCCTTATTACCCCATCCCCGTAGAGACGGTGCCTGCTCCCAGACCACCAATAACTAGCAAAAATCTATTTAAGCATAAAAATTCAAAAATAAAAAATAATATAGCACCTTCAATTGCACCACAGACTAAAACAGTTAAATGTGGTCTATTAAACATTAGGTCTCTTTCTTCTAAGTCCCTGTTGGTAAATGATATAATAATTGATCAACGTATTGATTTATTCTGCCTAACAGAAACTTGGTTACAGCAGGATGAATATGTTAGTTTAAATGAGTCAACACCCCCGAGTCACACTAACTGTCAGAATGCTCGTAGCACGGGCCGGGGCGGAGGATTAGCAGCAATCTTCCATTCCAGCTTATTAATTAATCAAAAACCTAGACAGAGCTTTAATTCATTTGAAAGCTTGTCTCTAGTCTTGTCCATCCAAATTGGAAGTCCCAAAAACCAGTTTTATTTGTTATTATCTATCGTCCACCTGGTCGTTACTGTGAGTTTCTCTGTGAATTTTCAGACCTTTTGTCTGACTTAGTGCTTAGCTCAGATAAGATAATTATAGTGGGCGATTTTAACATCCACACAGATGCTGAGAATGACAGCCTCAACACTGCATTTAATCTATTATTAGACTCTATCGGCTTTGCTCAAAAAGTAAATGAGTCCACCCACCACTTTAATCATATTTTAGATCTTGTTCTGACTTATGGTATGGAAATAGAAGACTTAACAGTATTCCCTGAAAACTCCCTTCTGTCTGATCATTTTTTAATAACATTTACATTTACCCTGATGGACTACCCTGCAGTGGGGAATAAGTTTCATTACACTAGAAGTCTTTCAGAAAGCGCTGTAACTAGGTTTAAGGATATGATTCCTTCTTTATGTTCTCTAATGTCATATACCAACACAGAGCAGAGTAGCTACCTAAACTCTGTAAGGGAGCTAGAGTATCTCGTCAATAGTTTTACATCCTCATTGAAGACAACTTTGGATGCTGTAGCTCCTCTGAAAAAGAGAGCTTTAAATCAGAAGTGTCTGACTCCGTGGTATAACTCACAAACTCATAGCTTAAAGCAGATAACCCGTAAGTTGGAGAGGAAATGGCGTCTCACTAATTTAGAAGATCTTCACTTAGCCTGGAAAAAGAGTTTGTTGCTCTATAAGAAAGCCCTCCGTGAAGCTAGGACATCTTTCTACTCATCACTAATTGAAGAAAATAAGAACAACCCCAGGTTTCTTTTCAGCACTGTAGCCAGGCTGACAAAGAGTCAGAGCTCTATTGAGCTGAGTATTCCATTAACTTTAACTAGTGATGACTTCATGACTTTCTTTGCTAACAAAATTTTGACTATTAGAGAAAAAATTACTCATAACCATCCCAAAGATGTATCGTTATCTTTGGCTGCTTTCAGTGATGCCGGTATTTGGTTAGACTCTTTCTCTCCGATTGTTCTGAGTTATTTTCATTAGTTACTTCATCCAAACCATCAACATGCTTATTAGACCCCATTCCTGCCAGGCTGCTCAAGGAAGTCCTACCATTATTTAATGCTTCAATCTTAAATATGATCAATCTATCTTTGTTAGTTGGTTATGTACCACAGGCCTTTAAGGTGGCAGTAATTAAACCATTACTTAAAAAGCCATCACTTGACCCAGCTATCTTAGCTAATTATAGGCCAATCTCCAACCTTCCTTTTCTCTCAAAGATTCTTGAGAGGGTAGTTGTAAAACAGCTAACTGATCACCTGCAGAGGAATGGTCTATTTGAAGAGTTTCAGTCAGGTTTTAGAATTCATCATAGTACAGAAACAGCATTAGTGAAGGTTACAAATGATCTTCTTATGGCTTCGGACAGTGGACTTATCTCTGTGCTTGTTCTGTTGGACCTCAGTGCTGCTTTTGATACTGTTGACCATAAAATTTTATTACAGAGATTAGAGCATGTCATAGGTATTAAAGGCACTGCGCTGCGGTGGTTTGAATCATATTTATCTAATAGATTACAGTTTGTTCATGTAAATGGGGAATCTTCTTCACAGACTAAAGTTAATTATGGAGTTCCACAAGGTTCTGTGCTAGGACCAATTTTATTCACTTTATACATGCTTCCCTTGGGCAGTATTATTAGACGGTATTGCTTAAATTTTCATTGTTACGCAGATGATACCCAGCTTTATCTATCCATGAAGCCCGAGGATACACACCAATTAGCTAAACTGCAGGATTGTCTTACAGACATAAAGACATGGATGACCTCTAATTTCCTGCTTTTAAACTCAGATAAAACTGAAGTTATTGTACTTGGCCCCACAAATCTTAGAAGCATGGTGTCTAACCAGATCGTTACTCTGGATGGCATTTCCCTGATCTCTGGTAATACTGTGAGAAATCTTGGAGTTATTTTTGATCAGGATATGTCATTCAAAGCGCATATTAAACAAATATGTAGGACTGCCTTTTTTCATTTACGCAATATCTCTAAAATCAGAAAGGTCTTGTCTCAGAGTGATGCTGAAAAACTAATTCATGCATTTATTTCCTCTAGGCTGGACTATTGTAATTCATTATTATCAGGTTGTCCTAAAAGTTCCCTAAAAAGCCTTCAGTTGGTTCAGAATGCTGCAGCTAGAGTACTGACGGGGACTAGCAGGAGAGAGCATATCTCACCCGTGTTGGCCTCTCTTCATTGGCTTCCTGTTAATTCTAGAATAGAATTTAAAATTCTTCTTCTTACTTATAAGGTTTTGAATAATCAGGTCCCATCTTATCTTAGGGACCTCGTAGTACCATATTACCCCATTAGAGCGCTTCGCTCTCAGACTGCGGGCTTACTTGTAGTTCCTAGGGTTTGTAAGAGTAGAATGGGAGGCAGAGCCTTCAGCTTTCAGGCTCCTCTCCTGTGGAACCAGCTCCCAATTCAGATCAGGGAGACAGATACCCTCTCTACTTTTAAGATTAGGCTTAAAACTTTCCTTTTCGCTAAGGCTTATAGTTAGGGCTGGATTGGGTGACCCTGGACCATCCCTTGGTTATGTTGCTTTAGACGTAGACTGTGGGGGGGTTCCCATGATGCACTGTTTCTTTCTTTTTTTGCTCCGTATGCATCACTCTGCATTTAATCATTAGTGATCGATCTCTGCCCCCCTTCTCGGCATGTCTTTTTCCTGGTTCTTTCCCTCAGCCCCAACCAGTCTCAGCAGAAGACTGCCCCTCCCTGAGCCTGGTTCTGCTGGAGGTTTCTTCCTGTTAAAAGGGAGTTTTTCCTTCCCACTGTGGCCAAGTGCTTGCTCATAGGGGGTCGTTTTGACCGTTGGGGTTTTTCATGGTTATTGTATGGCCTTGCCTTGCAATATGGAGCGCCTTGGGGCAACTGTTTGTTGTGATTTGGCGCTATATAAGAAAAAAGTTGATTGATTGATTGATTGATGAGGGCTGATTTGTCTGTGAAGAAGGTGCTGGCTGAAGAGTCTTCACCCTCATCAACATCATGGAAAGCACCTGTGATCGGTGCTCACGTGCAACCTGGACGACTTGCAGCTGAAGCAGATAATTGGATGGCGTTCTGCATTTAAGTCATGTGTGATTCAAGCAGAACTGTCAATTTGTCATCCGGAGCCCTATGCGGGAGACGTCGAAGCTTGTGCTTCGTTTCTGATGCAATGTTCTCTGGTTTTTGCTCAGCGACCGGCTTCCTTTTCTTCTGATGGAAGTCGTGTTTCGTATGTGACAAATTTGCTCCGAGGTGACGCCTTAGCTTGGGTCACAGCGTTGTGGAGTAACAACTCGCCATTGTTAGGGTCCTTTAAGGATTTCTCCCGGGAGTTCCGACTGGTTTTTGACCATTCGGTGAAAATGAATACCGTTGCTCAACGGTTGCTGAATCTCAGGCAGGAGAGGCGGAGTGCGGCGGAGTATTCCGTGGACTTCCGGATTTTTTCTGCTCAATCAGGTTGGAATGCCGCAGCATTACGGGGCGTGTTTGTAGACGGGTTAAATGAGTCATTAAAAGACGAGCTGGCGGTCCGTGATGAGCCAAACGATTTAGACGAGCTAATATCGTTGGTGATTCGTCTAGATGATCGGATGAAGGAGCGTGGACGCGAGAGAGGATGCCCATCAGAGCGGTTTTTTTTTGTCTCGGGGCTTTCCCCGACACAAAGCTGGGCCGCCTCTTCTTCGCCCCACTGAGGCTCCTCCGACGGGACCTCCGGCTCCTCCTATTGACGAGCCCATGCAGCTCGGACGAGTCGAGATTCCTGTATTGCCCCGACACGTAAGCGTCAAGAGAAATAACGGTGACGTAACTCCAAGTGTTCTTGGACAGGCAAAAGAACCCACATAAAAAAAAAAATAAAAAAAAATTTTTAGCACACGTAAATGTTTTGTTTTCTTTAATCAGGGGTTATACTTGTTTGGGGAGGTAGGGGCGTATCTGGTGGAGTGATAGGCGGTTGGAAGCCCGCCTGGGCTCACTTACCTGTCAATTTTGTATGTGTTTTTAGGTATTTTCTGTTTGGGTTGTTGGGTCGTTTTTGTTTTGTTGTTTTTATTTCTCTACATTCCTAACCCCACCCTCACTTGCCCTTAGACCGCTTGTCTTGTGGGTTGTGGGGTGGTGCAGGTTGGTCACGCTGAGCATTCTCAGAAGACCTCTGCACCTAGGGGGGGGTGTTAGAGGCGTTCTTTTTGGTTTGGTTAAGGCCCGGTTCCACTCCAGCCTCGGTGAGCCGTTGGACCGATTGTCATGGGTGTTGCCGGGGTGTGGTGCAGCGGAGACATGCCTCAGTCGGAGGGGTGGGCCGATCTGTTGCCGTTTGCCATTTCGGTGGTTCCACCCCTCCCGAGTGGCTGGGGTATGGTCGAGTTGGGGCGCCGGACGTATTTCCGGTTCTCCGCTGCGCTTTGGGGTTGGAGCTGGGTTAGTTTTTACCTGTTCCCTTCTCCGGCTTAATATTTTGAGCTGTTCGCCAAAATAGAGCCGCCAAAGAGCTCTGGGAGGGACCTGGGGTCTTTCGGGGTGCCGGGGAGGGCAACGGGGTTTATGGTCGTTTTATATCCCCCCAGGGTTGTTTTTGGTTGTCCTCCGGGGGTTGGTTTTTGGTTTTATTTTGTTTCCTTCCGGGTTCCGCCTCCAGGGTTGATGGGACGGTCCTCTGGGGGGGGAATTGGCTTGGGACCGACCGGCCAAGTGTGACCGGATCTGGGGTTCCGGGGTTGTGGGGAGGGTGCCTCCTGGGGTTGATGATACGGTCCCCTGGGGGGCACCGTTTCACTCCATGTATACCTGGGGACCTTTGTGGGATCACGGTTTTGGCTGTTCCTCCTGGAACTGGCAATGAAGGCCTTCTGAGGGGGGGGTTGGGCTCTGCAGGTCATTCTGGGGGGGTTGTTTGTTATTTTTCTTTTATGCATCTGCGTTTGTACTGTGTTGTGGGACTGTGTTGGGTTTTTGTGTTTGGGAGTTTTTCTTTTCCTCCCAGGGTTTGATGGGACGGTCCCCTGGGGAGGTTTTGGGTGGGTTTTATGTTTTTTTTTGTGTGAGTGGACTTGTTCTGGGGAATGTTTTGGGGCTTTTGTTGATTCCAGCCGGCCTTCCAGCTGCGGTGCCTGTCTTGCCATCTGCTTCCTGACGTGGACCCCGGAGGGAGGGGCTGTTCTCGGGCCTGGTCTGTTCGGTCGCCGGGAGGCTTCCCGTTGATGGGGGGGTACTGTTGTGTGTTGGGGGGGGCGTGGCTGGATGTTTTGGTGTTCTTTTCTTTTCTTTGCTCTCCAGGTGGCATGAGGGCTGATTTGTCTGTGAAGAAGGTGCTGGCTGAAGAGTCTTCACCCTCATCAACATCATGGAAAGCACCTGTGATCGGTGCTCACATGCAACCTGGACGACTTGCAGCTGAAGCAGATAATTGGATGGCGTTCTGCATTTAAGTCATGTGTGATTCAAGCAGAACTGCCGGGAAATCGACCTTGTGACGTTCGTTTGTGAGACGCTGAGGACCGCGCCTGGGTTTGACACATCGAGCCCGTGAAGCAGGGAGGGGTGAGGACACATGCTGTCAGCACACACGAAAGGTAATTAAGTGTTTAGGTACTTGTTGATAGTAACTTGGTGTTTTGTTACACAGTATACTGGAATTGTAAAGAGAATTGCGCAGTTTGCTTCTCACTGCTGTGGCGTGAAGGATAAGTGATCCTCCACTTGTTGTGAGAAGCTGCTCATTTGCATAAAGTAAAAAAAAGGACACTGACCTGAGTGTGTTGCTGGCAGCGTGTGTTTATTGGAAGATATAGTTGTATCTGTTGACTTACCTCACCGTCTCTTTGCTTCACAGAGAATCAGTTTGTCGTGTCCACCTGGGGGGTGTTTGGCGGTGGTAGGAAGTCCAGGAGCGCCGGCTTTAATCCTTGCGGGCGCTGGAGAGCGAGCCGCGGATCACTCCACCAGAGGGACGTTGTTTTTTATGTTTTTACACTTTTAAACACAGGTGTATAATAAATAGTTTTTGTTTGGAACCGCTTTCTGGTTATTTTTAGCACTGGGTCCTGTCTGACGCAGGTTCGCTCCTCAATCCGCATCGACACATAACACATTCTTTATAATACAGCCTTTTATTGTCATTGTACACATACATACAATGAAATTTGTCTGCATTTAACCCATCCAAATTACAGTTAGACCGTTCTCCCAATTTAAGATCAATTTACAGCTTGTTTAATACCTGCTTGATGTGTAACAGATATAATCCAGATCCTTTTTTACCAGATTATTAAATGCCCCAAACACACACAGAACTGAGTTTTTTTTTTAATATACCTGCAATTAAATGAGTCATTTAGATTAACTAATCACAAACCCTGTAATCAATTCCATTATTGTTTTAATAACCTGACAGCACTAATTAAAATATGTCTGCTGTGTGTGTGTGTTTCAGATGGTTTTCTCAGAGTCACCGCTGCAAAAGTTCATGCCACGGAATGGGACACCTTTGTCATCATTGGCCTACATGTTATACACCGGTTATGTTTCACTGTGAATTTTGAATAAATGTTTGTACTTTTTGCTAAAATGTCTCCACTTTTGTGTAACATCAGTTTGATTTGTAAAACTTAATAAGGTTTACTGATTTAAAGTTACAGTTAAAGTTACAGTTTAAAAAGTTGCATAATCCAGTAGTAAAATAAGTTTTACATTTAATGGGGTCATAAATGTACAATGAACTAAACAGACAGTAAAACTGGTTGTTCAACATTCCTTGATGTAATGGTGCTATCACTGAAGTGACTAAACCGTTTTGTTTATGTTAAATACCATTTGGTAAAATCTCAGTTGAGACATGGTTATTCCAGCATCTGTGTTAAGATTTAGCCAGGTGTAGTGTGCAGTGTCTTCTGGAGTGGCAAATCCCAAATTAAAAATTCTTAGAAATGAACCTTCATTGCACCAAAATGACACACAATGACAAAATGTTTTTTACTGTTGACTCAGCCTGAAATGACAAATTATGATACAATCACATAAGTCAAATTGTTTACTGCAACTAAATGAAGAGCAAATACAAAAAAAAAAAAAAAATGCAACACAAACTATACAATCAGCTAGCTCACTGTGTCCGCATACATGAGACAACAATGTTACTTTAACACAAGTTTAGACTCAAAATCTTCATTTGTTAAAGTGCGCTTCCCACCAATGGGATAAGTAACGTTAAATGGTGCTTTCAAGCAGACTACAGACAAAGTCTCAAAAACACTTACCATCTGTCCCCTCCAACAAAGCCATGGTCGAGTCGCGGTCATCCTGCCTCCGGGTGCTCGCTGGTCGGTGTCCGTAAACAGCGTTCCTATGGTTGGCCTTACAGCCCTTACAGTCTGACCTACTCCAGCTGTTGTGGTCCTGTAATCACTTTTAAGCTTTTTCAGCTGTTCTCTGCGTTGCTCTAATGTTAGGTACCGGTGAGCCACCAAAGACTGGGAGATTTTCTTATTTCGGATTGCTTTATCCACCTCTCTGTATTCTCTCCTCTGCCACCAAACACACAAATGTCTGCAATTCATCCATGGACCACGGTGTGGTTTTGTGTTAGTAAAAAAACTCGCCGTGAAATGGAAGAAAAGGACAGTCGCTGTAACACCACTGTGAGCAGGGCCGTATATAGGAATGTGAAAGGGGGGTTTCAAATCCTTCAGTTGGGGGTCCAGTGGGCCGCAGGGCCCCCGGTGGGGTCGAGGGGCAACGCCCTTGTGGGAGGCTCAGGGGGGCGAAGCCCCCCGAAGCAGAAGCTTTTTGAGGATTTCGAGGGGTAAAAAGCTACATAAATTTCATTTGAAACCCAAAATGTATCATTTTAGGAAACACATTTTTATATACAAATAGTCCTTGCTTGGGATTGGATCAGTTGCCATAAGAACCACCCAGGAAGAACCAAGATAACATTAATGCAAACTTTATACCTGCCTGTCGGTTGCGAATGACGCAACTGACAGATGTGAAAAAACTCACGCATGCGCACGAAGGTTCAAGCTTGGCTGATGCAAGCACACATGATTCAAATCCATATAGTTTTTGCAAAAAATAAAAAGGTCGGATAGTTTTCTAACAGATCTCGTATTTAGCTGTATTAATATTCGCGTTTACATTATGAATATGTACGTATATGTATGTTATGTATTAAAATAGCGGTATTTAATTTGGCGACCTTGTTTAACTCACAAAATTCGCATAATAAATCCCACGCGAATATTTGCACCTATACAGTATTTGCAACAGGAAGGAGAAGCTCCCTTTATTTCTCAGCTTATACATACAAACATGTTTTTACAAACTAGACAAGTGTAATTGTGTGTCTACATGGGTATTTACAAGCCTACTAATCTGTTTGATATCAGAGGAGAATAGGGACCAGGGAGCAAAAATTCTCAACCCCCATGGGAAAAGTTTATCTAGCAGTTTCCCCTTTCATCACTTAAGGGATTACTCTGGCAGAGGAAATTGAAACTTGAGGGTGTGTGATAATAGGTGTGTAACAGTTAGTGCTTGTTGCTTATTATCAATGAAAAGAAAATACATAACGTTGATATCCAGATCAGAAAAAAATCAGCAGAATTCTCAGGTGGGGGGTTCGGTTGAACCCCCTGAACCCCCTCTATATACGGGCATGGTGAGTATTTAAAAATAGTGGGTTTGATTCTAGTCTCAGACGGCACAATCATGAATCATCCAGTGACGACATTCTCTGTCCAATCAGTGGCCGGCAGCCTGTTGACGTCACATTTTAGTATCGGCTTGGCTCGCTTGGAACCGCTTCTGAGCAGGTACCAAAAAAGGTACCAGGTACTAACCGTAATGGAAAAGCAAAAAAAAAAAAAAACGAGTTGAGTCGAGCCGAGTATTGCTACTTTTGTGTAGTAGAAAAGCGCCTTTAGTGACCCTGACTCAGTTACAGCACAGCAACACATTTAACAATCTCCAGTCTGACAAGCATTATGCAAGTCAAATAAACCTGCTCATGTAGGGCTTGTGAAATAGGATAAGTTGGGTCACCAAAAACAAGATTTTATTCATTTTTTATGCCTAACCAACTGTGGTTGTCAGAATAATCCTGTTAAATATACATAAATCAATGCATGCATATACATGCAGCTAATTCAGTTGGCCTTTGAGATGGCGCTCAAGTTCTCGAATGAATGGAAGTACCAAGCTGAATGACCTGCAGTACTTTTTGAAGTTACCTTAAAAACTGTTCAGGGTTTCTTCAAAATTTGGAAAATGGAAATTTAGCGAAATGTACTTTGTCAGGCACATAGTCATGCATGATGTCATCCATTTTGATATAAATAACTTCAGCTTTCCTTTTCTGAAAAGAGTGTGTGATTAATATTTGTAATGAGTTTTGTCTGGAACCACAAATTGTTATACATATTTAAGATATATTATCAGCAGATCTTTGAGTTAAACTCATGAAAAATGGGAGCAAAAACAAAAGTGTTGCATTTATATCTCTGTTCAGTGTGTGTATGTATATACGAGGTCTGTAAGAAAAGTAATGGACCTTTTTATTTTATGCAAAAAATATATGGATTTGATTCATATGTTTTTACGTCAGCCAAGCTTGAACCTTCATGCGCATGCGTGCGTTTTTTCACACCTGTCGGTTGCATCATTTGCCTGTGGGCAGGCTTTGAGTGAGCACTGGTCCACCCCCCTCGTCGGATTTTTATTGTCAGGGAAATGGCGGAATGATTTGGGCTTTGCTGCATCAGAATTTTTTCAGAAACTGTTAGAGACAGGCAGCTGGAAACCATTCGGAAAATTCATTTGGCTTTCAGTGAAAATTTTTTGGGCTTCACAGAGATTAAGGAGTGTTACTACCGCTTTAAGGATGGCCCACAATGGCGCACGGCGCGCTGCGCTCCGAGCCGCTATCGACAGGCAGAAACGACCATTTCATTTCTAAACGGATGGCTGTATGGCTCCGGGACCATCGTGTGCAATTTCTCTGGTTATCACAAGAGCTGGACATCTGCCATTTTCTGGCAGATTTCACTTTTAACAAGAGATTTTGTCATGGAAAGCTGCACAGAGGCTTCACGCGTCACGACGGATTCGCTGATGGAGCGAGACAAAGAACACCTCCGTTTTGGAGTGTCAGAGGACAAGTTGGGACATGCCCAGCTCTCCACAATTTCTCTTATACTCACTCGACTGGTAAGCCACTGAAAGCCAACACTCTTAACCCAGATTTTGTTTTAACTTAAATTTCTGAGTTATCATTAATTATTCTTTCGTGTTTTGTAAAAAAGCATTCTCATTACTAAACTAAATTAGTTGATTGCACTATTCAACTGAAATTTTCGGTGCAATGATCATGTTAAGCAGAGTTAACTTTTTGTCTCAAGTTTCTGTAAGGGAGGGGAGGCGCCCATTTTAAATTCTACCTAGCAACCATGTCAAGTGTGAAGACTCCACTCATCCTGTTGCTTCTGCTCATGGCTTGCTGTGCTCAAATTCAAAACCTGTGGATTTTGAGAGCAACACATAACTTTCTGGTCAAAAGACGGTTCATTGAAAATAGCTTAGTGTTTAAGTGCTGCTTCTTCTTTTTTTTCTCTCCGCTGTACGCAGTGTACACTTGGCTGTGGGTTTTTGAAAGAAACACTGACTTAAAGTGGAATGTAGGCTTCAAGTTAGTTATTTGTTGATAACTTTCTGGAAATTAGTTTCGCCCAAAGAGTGGTCTAGTGAGAACACATTAGCTAAACTGAAGTTATTTTTTGGCAATATAACTCATCATTTGGTGTGCTATTACTAAATCAAACACATTTCAACTGTTGCTTTTTTTAACATGCACTTACTTTTTTTGTTTAGGTTTAGTTAATGTATTAAATACTTTTTAAACAAAATTGTAGAACTTAAAATCTGTTCATTTTTATTATGTGTCACTTTGTTGCCTTTTTTTAGTAAACATTTGTCACATTTTTTACAGTACAATTTTAATGCATTTTTTTTCTGTTTTTACTTGTCTTTTGGTTGACAAGGTGTTCATGAGGTGTTCCTTCGTAATATTTTTTTAAATAAAAGTCTTTGGAACATTTAAATGTATTGTAGCAATCGCCAGGCCGGTTGCTAAGACTGTGAACTGTTATGCTGCAGTGCATCATGGGAGTACAGGGTTTTGAGAGTTTTAAGTGTTGTTAATGTGTTTCATGTTAGTTTAATAGTGTGGTTAGTGTTACTGATTTATTGTGTTCAATAGTTCAGTTGAGTTAGTCAAGTTTAGTTAAGTGTCTGTTGCCACCATAAGTGAAAAGTGTATTGCGTTTGATGCTTTCCACCATTTTCTGTGTTGTTGGGGTTGCAAATAAAACGGCACTTCCTTGCGGCAGAGTGCAGAAAAGCTCAGAGTGTCTTGTTCTTCCATACCACTCGCCACAGTATTCTTTAATTACTTCCCTTCCATACACATTTGTTGAAACAATGCATTACAATCTCAAAATAAAGATGGAGTAGTTAATTAAATTACAAGAGAAGACATTATTTATATTAAGAAATAGTTTTAACTATTGATTAATAATGTTTATTATGTTATTTGTTATATGTTTACGTATGTTTAACTTAAAATAGTTATTTTATACACCAATGAGAAACCATTTATGTGAACTAATGATTTTGAGTAGCAACTACTACTGTGATTTGTTAATACAACTTAACCTGATTAGTTTTAGCTTGTGTAAAAACTAAAGCAGTTTAAGGCAACGGGTTTCCACGCAATTTTCTAGTAAACTCAACTAATTCAGGTTAAGAGTGAAGATAGGCATGTCCCAACTTGTCCTCTGACACGCCAAAACTCACGCATGCGCACGAAGGTTCAAGCTTGGCTGACGTAAAAACATATGAATCAAATCCATATATTTTTTGCATAAAATAAAAAGGTCCGTTACTTTTCTAACAGACCTCGTATTTGGTTTTACATTTTAGATCAGTTTTCTAATAGCTGCATCTGAAATCTCTTTTTTCATGTCTTCTCCATCCTTGGGTGGCTCAGAAATTGATCCGATCCACCATCATGAAGAATGTTCCAATTGCCTTAATTGTGCTACAAAGATCGAGAAGTAAGGATGGAGGAGGGAATCTGGAGGATTGATGATTGATGATACAACACACCATCCGTGGAAGTCTTTAAATGGAACAACAGGCTGCTTTATTGGTTATCTGTTAACAATTGGATGCTGAAGCACATCAGGCTGCTGAAACAACACAAACAATACAAGCAGCCAATCAGCACAGACCCATATGTAACATTATTCATGGCTTATATTGAGATGGTGTTGTTTTCTGATTTAAACTATATTGAAACTGGGTGGTTATATATTAAATGGTCATCTGGATTTATTTGCCCCTGGTGTGCATTCTTTTCTGCAATTATGTGAGGGCCCTGTATTGTAGTTATATGCCCCTAAATCAGCCTGCCAAGTACAAAATAAAACCAAAGATTTTATTGCCATGACCCATGTTAATTAATGTCTTTTCCCTTTTCCTTGTGTGCTTTGTTTCCTCCTTGCATTCTCTCTGTTTGTGTTAGCAGTGTGGGCATACCCACCATTTTCCTGTCAAGCTGAATCTAATCTGTTCTGCTCACCTACACCCTCTCAACACCCCATAAGGGCCAGTGTATCCGCTGTGGCTCATTAACCATTCTTTGCTGGTACATTAATCACAATTGTACAGTTTGTATCCATGTTTCTGGTATTATTTAGACAAGAATCATAAATTAACAATATTTTCTCTAACATTACGATCACATGTTGGCTCAGCTTTTGGATCAGGTCTCTATACCGCATTATGAATCCACATTTAGAAGAAGAAGAACAAGGGCATCATCAGAGGGAGTTTTTCCTTACCACTGTCACCTGTGTGCTTGTTCTAGGGGTTGGTAAGGTTAGACCTTGTGTGAAGCTCTTTGAGCCAGCTTTGTTGTGATTTGGTGCTATATAATATGAAATAAATTGAAGGGTCTTTATTGTCATTGTACATACATGAATACACACACACACACAGATCTTCAACCGCTTATCCAAGATCAGGTCATGGGGGCTTGAAGTCTATCCCAGAAGTCACAGGGGCTGAGGCCGGGTACAGGATGGACAGGATGCCAGTCTGTCACAGGGCCACATATAGAGAAACAAAGACAGTCACACCTGCACGCACACTTACAATTTAAAGTTTCCAATTCACCTAACCTGCATGTCTTTGGTTGTGGGAGGAAGCCGGATCTCCCGGAGAGAGCCCACACAAACGGGGAGAACATGCAACCTGCAAATGTCACACAGAAAGAATCGATCCCATGACCTTCTTACTGTGAGGCAACAGTGCTAACCACTACTCCACCATGCCATGGGTGTTTTGTTTTTATACCTCAGCCATTATTGTATTTTTATGAAAATGATATGTTAAACAAAAATGGTGATCCATGTTGTGTGGAACTTTTGTACTCATGCCAAAAAAGATGGCCGAAGGAAAGCAGTTCGGCACAATGTGGATCCACTACAAAGGATCCAGGGTACTGGATCCACTTGTAAACCCTTGATCCTTATCTAGCTGAGGTATACCGGGGCTTGCAAAAGTATTCAGCCCCTTGGTATTTCATGCATTTTAATTTGTTTATGGCATTTCAAATGCAAAATGTAGATTAATATAAAAGTTTCTAAAATTATCTTCCTTAGACTCAAACTGAAAGTAAATCTGTACAACTTGATATAAATTAATAAAAAAATATAAAAGTCAAGCTCATGGGTTGCATCAATAACCTGCCTCTTTGGTATAATACCTGTAAATAACCAGTTTAATTTCCAGTTTTCTTCAGACAAGTCAGAGGATGGATACATGAACATTTCCAAGTTAATGAATATGTCATGAACTTTATTTATATGGTAAATGGTAAAATAGTAAATGGACTGCATTTATATAGCACACATATATATATATATATATATATATATATATATATAAACTAAGAAATCACATGTACATAAATATTCACACCCTTTGCTCAATACTTTGTTGATGCAGCTTTGACAGCAATTACAGCCTCAGGTCTTCTTGAATATGATACCACAAACTTGGTGCACCTACCTTTGGGCAGTTTGCCCATTTCTCTTTGCAGCACCTCTCAAGCTCCATCAGCTTGGATGAGGAGCATTGGTGCACAACCATTTTCAGATCTCTGCAGAGACATTCAATAAGTTTCAGGTCTGGGCTCTGACTGGGCCACTCAAGGACATTCACAGAGTTGTCCTGAAGCCAATCCTTTGATACCTTAGCTGTGTGCTTTTGAAAGATGAACCGTCATGCCAGTATGAGGTCAGGACAGGTCTGAAGCAGATTTTCATCCAGGATGTCTCTGTACATTGATGCATTCATATTTCACTAATTCCTGACTAGTCTCTCAGTTCCTGCTGCTGAAGAACATCCGCACAGCATGATGCTGCCACCACCATGCTTCACTGTAGAGATGGTGCCTGGTTCCTCCAAACATGATGTCTGGTATTCACACCAAAGTTCACACCAGAGTTCAATCTTTGAATCTTTGTCTCAGCAGATGAGAGAATTTTGTTTCTCATGGTCTTAGAGCCCTTCAGGTGCCTTTTGGCAAACTCCAGGTAGGCTGTAATGTGCCTTTTACTAAGGAGTGGCTTCTGTCTGGCCACTCTGCAGCAATCTACTAATCATGCCCGTATGGCAGAGATGGTTGGCCTTTTGGAAGGTTCTCCTCTCTCCACAGAGGAATGCTGGCGCTCTGGCAGAGTGGAGCATTGGGTTCTTGGTCGCCTCCCTGACTAAGGCCCTTCTCCCCCAATTGCTCAGCAGCCAGGTCTATGAAGAGTTCTGGTGGATCTAAATGTCTTCCATTTATGGATTTATAGATTTTCCATTTATGGATTAGGGGAGGTGATGGTCTAAAGTTTTGGGCTTGAGACTAGAGGATCCTCGGTTCAAATCCCAGCCTGACCGGAAAATCACTAAGGGCCCTTGGGCAAGGTCCTTAATCCCCTAGTTACTCCCGGTGTGTAGTGAGTACCTTGTATGGCAGCACCCTC
Source organism: Thalassophryne amazonica (assembly GCF_902500255.1). NCBI lineage: Eukaryota > Metazoa > Chordata > Actinopteri > Batrachoidiformes > Batrachoididae > Thalassophryne > Thalassophryne amazonica. The sequence goes on from NC_047112.1 coordinate 80,294,216, forward strand.
ACATCGGGGTGAATGTGAGGCATTATTTGTAAAGTGCTTGGAGCGTCTGATGCAGATGGAAAAGTGCTATATAAATGCAGTCCATTTACCATCTATGGATGATGGATGCCACTGTGTTCATTGGGACGTTCAAAGTAGCAGAAAAGTTTCTGTACCCTTCCCCAGATTTGTGTGTCGAGACAATCTTGTCTAGGAGGTAGACAGACAATTTATTTGACTTCAGGCTTGGTTTGTGCTCTGACATGCACTGTCATCTGTGGGACCTTATATGTATGCCAATCCAAATCATGTTCAATCAACTGAATTTACCTCAGGTGGAGTCCAATTATGCTGTACAAACATCTCAAGGATGTTAACACAATGCTCAATTTTGAGCTTTATGGAAAAATACTGATGTACATGTGATTGCTTAGGTTTTTATTATTATTTTTAATAAATTTGCAAAAATCTCAAAAAAAGAACTTTTTTTATATTGTTATTATGGGGCATTGTGTGTAGAATTTTCAGGGAATAAATTAATTTCATCGATTTTGGAATAGTGGGGGTAAGATAACAAAATGCAGAAATTGTTTCCTATTAACAAAAAGAAACTCATCATGTGATGGCACCTTCATAGCAATATGTGTGCAGTTAATCGCTCTGATTACATTTTGGAAACTGAGTCTCGCTACAAATTGCACTTTAATGTTGGAATGTAGCTGGATGAGATTCGGATGATTGCGTTCCACACAGCTGGCATGGCTGAGCACAAGGTTAACTGTTACACACCTGACTGATCAGCCATTAACTCTGAGAACCAAGTTGATTCACTTTAGTTGTGGTTTTTAGGGTGGAGACTTGAGGTCTGATGTCAGCATCTGAACTGGGTTCGACAAGGTCATAGGTGTGGTGACTTTGATGATTGCCTTTGAGCAAGAATTTGGGGCCAGTAAACCAGTGGTGAACCAGTGGTGAACATGAGCTGATGTGCAGGAACAGATCGTGTTACAAGATCTGCAGGATTGTGATCAGTGGGGACATACTGCCATTGGTTTTCTCGTGAGGACCTCCTTATCCGAGCCACACGATTGCTGACATAGGCATAAAAGTGGCTGGTCTCGTTGTAAATATAACCCAGGACCACTTTACTGTCTGTAAAGAAATGAATATCATTCAAATGAATGTCCAGCTCTCCTGAGACCAGATCCGCAAGCTCAACTGCTGGCACAGCAGCACAAAGTTCTAGTCTGGGGATGGTTTATTCAGGACGTGGTGTTAGTTTAGCTTTCCCCATAATGAAGCCAATTTCACAATTCCCACCTGCATCAGTCACCTTCAAATAAGCCACCGCTGCAATGGCTTTTGTCGACTCATCACAGAAGATGCACAGCTCTCTGTATGCAGCTTCTGAGGGTGCGATATTTGTGTATGTTCTGGTGATTGAGAGGTTAGACAGTACATGCAGTGACTCTCTCCAAAGAACCTCCATCCCTTGGGGCAGTGAAGCATCCCAGTCACCATTATCTGCAGTGAGCTTTCTGAGGATGAATTTGCCATGGGTTGTGGTGGATGCTATGAAGCCTAGCGGGTCATACAGACTGTTTATAGTAGATAAGACACTGCGTCGAGTGAAGGGTTTTGTCTGATCAGACACATTAAAGGTGAAAGAGTCTTTCTTAAGGTCCCAAAGGATACATAGGCTACGCTGCATGGGCAATGCATCCGCTTCAACATCTAAGTCTTTAAGGTCTTTTGCATGATAATGGGATGGGAATGCTTCCAGGATCTCTTTCCTGTTGGCTGCAATTTTGTCCAACCCCAGGTTTGACTTGGCAAGGACATCACAAGTCCTTTGCAGCAGATTCACGGCTGCTTCAATAGTGGGATGGGATTTAAGGCCATCATCTACGTAAAAATCCCGTGTCACAAACAGCTGGACATCTGTGTCGAAGTCTGTCTCAGAGCACTGGACAGACTGGTGGAGGCCAAATATCACTACTGCAGGGGAGGGACTGTTTCCAAAAATGTGGACCCACATGCGATACTCTGTGATGTTGTTGCTGAGGTTGTTGTCTCGAAATCACAAAAACTGAGAAAGTTCCTGTCCTGTTGTCCTGTTTTTACTGTTTCTATGTGCGGGAGCACATAGAAACAGTAAAATATCTGCTCAATGTAAGCTGTAAAGGCTACAGCTTCTTTTCTGAAGTGCATGAGGACGGAGTGAGTTGTTGAGATCTGGTCATTAAGTGACAGTCCATTGTACTGAGCACTACTATCAAACGCAACTCTAATTTGTTTGGGCTTTCTGGGGTGATAAACCACAAACAGAGCCAAGTACCACCTCTCTTCATCTCCTTTAACGGAGGGGCAACCTCTGCATGGTCATTTTGGATGCATAGCTTGTGGTCTGTTATTTGGGAGTGGTGATTTGAACGGTAGTAGAGCTGTCCAACTCTTGTTTGCATCCTTTTTCATCCCTTGTTCCATTATTTTCATGAAGGCATTGTCTTGAACAGATGGGGAGACTTGATTGTCATTTTTAGTTTGTTCAAACACATAACACCCAAGGTGGTCTGATTCACAACCAGATCTGTCACTAGGTTGTAGGAGATTTGGACCCCGCAGGGTTTCTCTTTCACATTGAATAGATTTGGGCAAGGCTGGAAACATGTTGGTCGACCTCTCTCAGTTGCGTTTGTGTAGAAGGTGTTTACTGTTACTGTTTTGTGAACGCCACTCAAACACACATTTCCCACTATAACCCACCCCAAGTATAATTTTTGTGCAAAGGGTGCACTGCTGGGGCCACTTATCTGTTTATGGACTTTGTGTACCTTGACAATGTCCAATCCAAGCAGCATCAGTATGTGGGCATTTGGGTCAAGCTCTGGGATGATATGTATGACACTCTTTAAATGCGAGTGATGGAGTGCCATGCTGGGCGTCGGTATCTCCTCCCTGTTGTTGGGAATGTCACTGCACTCGATCAGACTGGGCAGGGGGACACTGACTGTGCCATCTACAACGTAACCAGTGGCTCTCCTACCCATTGTCTCTTTAAGACCAGCGCATGTTCTTAATGAGTAGGGTGAACTAGGGCCATTGTCATTAAAAATCTCAAAAAACTCTGAGCGAACAAGAGATCTGTTACTCTGTTCATCATGAATTGCATACAGCCTGACCGCCTGGTCTGGGTGGCCTGCTGGGTATACCTTTACAAGATTTTTTAACATGACCTGTCAGTAAGGTTTCCACCACAGACTTGAATGCATTTAGAGGTGATTTCACTGGGCAGACTAGCACCCTGCTCCCTGCCATGGTCTACATCAGGGTCAGAATCTTTGCTCCAGGGGGCTGTGCCTGGGTGAAGAGCTGTGTTGTGATTCTCATTGCCACATTCAGAGCATTGCACTTTAGCCTTACATTGTTTAGCAAAATGTGTTGAAGAGGCACATCATCTAAAGCAAATGTTGTTCTCTTTCGGAAATGTTCTGCGTTCAATGGGCTTCTCATGAAAAGCTCTACATTTTAGAAGAGCACGGGGTTTCTTGTGTACCCGGCACAGTTTTTACAATCATCTGTCATTTATTAATTTGTTTGTGATCCATATCTAGGGTTTGTAAGTACCTCTGTTTTGTGTACTGACACTTGTCACTGTTTGTTAAATTTTCAAGAGGGTTTCTCAGATCTGGGGGCTGTGTCAAGATGAGAGGTAAAGTCAAAGCTTGGGTTATTTTTGATATTAGCTTCATGACTGACAAAGTCTACAAAAACACAAAATGGGGGAACAGAGACCCAAAAGTCATGTTTGTAGTTTGCACCGACTGAAACCCACTTCTCTTGCAGGTAAAAGGGGATTTTTTGCACAATTGGGTTTAAACCCCGTGCTGAGTCTAGGAAAGTGAGGCCAGGGAGGTCTCCCTCCTTCTTGGCGCTCTGGAGCTCCATGAGTATGTCACTGAATTTTCTCAGCTTCACATAATCTCTGTTTGTTATCTTTGGAAAATTGTTAATTTGTTTAAACAGACCATCCTCAACTACCTCTGCTGAGCCGTAGCATTTGGTTGAGTCTCTCCCATATCATTCTTAACCCAGCATCTAGATGGTTGATGTGTATGGCTCGGATTTGTTCAACATGCTCTGCAGATTCTTTCCCAAGCCACTTAAGTAACAAATCCATCTCCTCACTTGCTGTCAAATCAAGGCCCCTTATTGTATTTTCAAAAGAATGTTTCCAGGCTCTGTAGTTCTGGGGCCTGACACTGAATTGGAAGCCTGTTGCTACAATTTCACAATGAGCAAAGTGTCTCACAAAGTATGTTACAAACTCACTGATATTTCCATCACTGTGGCTTGACGGCCTGGGGTTGCAGGCGGGAACATAATAGCTGTCTCTTTGGTTTTGTTGTGGCCAACCATGATTTCCATCACAGTTGTCTGGAGGTGGATGGGGTGGCAGGTGAGACAAAGAAGTGGTTGGCATGTGGTGCTTATACACAGGTTGTTCAGCTTTTGTTTCTAATGATGATCCACAGTTTATAGAGTTGGTGTGTGAGTGATGAGCATCACAGGGAGGGTCGACTATGACAGCTGGAGGTTTATCAAATGGTGGAGGCTCTTTCTGCATTGTAGCAGCTTCATTTTTTAATAACTTAGCCTGAGCCATAACATAATTTTTAGTCCGTAGTGAGCTTTCAAGAGAAGGGAGATCTAAAACATGTCCATTACTTTGTCCATCCATTTGTGATAGAACAGCAGCCTCTAAAACTTTTGCTTCCACTGCAGCTGTAGCAACCTCTTTCTCACATTGGATGAGTTAAATGGATGCTTCAGTTTGAGCCTTTTCCAGTTTAACACTTACTTCGTTTTGAGTGAAGGTGAGACGAACCTTTGCTGCCTCTGCTCTGGCTCTTGCCTTGGCTGCTGCTGAACCATTAGAAGAGCATGAGGTCAGAGATCTTGTATGATATGATTTTGCAGATATGATGGCTTCTGGTGAGACACTGGCATGCTAGCCATCCTTGCTGATGCATTGTGGCGTTGCATCTGTAGCCCTGTCAGCGCTACCTTGTCCGCTGAAATGCCAGCATTTCACTGTTCTGTCCTCAGTGCGTTCTAGCACCTATGACAGACAGCTAAACACTTTACTCCAATCAAAACTCTGCGTTTCCAAGAGGTTTTTTTGTTGACACAAAGTGTGAAACTAAAAAGGAAATAAACAAACAATATTCAAACTTGGAATATTGTATGCCCAATAAATGCACAAGGCATCAAATCAAAGAACTTCACGAAGTACAGCTAGCTTAAAATAGCATAGCTAATGCTAACAGTATGCTAGAAAGAAATGCGGCTGACATGAGACTCTAAAGGGCTTACAACATAAATTTAGCTGCTTTAACATAATAAAAAATATAAAAACATATCAATAATACATAACGACAATGCAAGCTTAAACAAGATGTGTGCTGTAGTGGCTGATTAAACATGATGAGCTGCCCGCTTCTCAGTTCCTCAAAGGTTTTGTTTTTCCTCAACTCAAAAAAGACAAAACTGCGGAACTAAAATTGACCAGTAGATGGTGGTATTGAGCTTTAGAGTTTCCTTCTCTGTAAAAAAAAACAATGAAATTAATGAAACTAGTAGATACAGGAAATGTTTTTTTTTTTTTTTAAACTTTAACACTGAATATTAAGAACTAAAACAGAACAACATCCCATAGAATTATAAGATACAGGGCTTCCTAAACTAGCAGATAAAAAATGCAAGTTGCAGTAGGAATGACAGATGCATTCAAGGTGGAGGTGGTATTACATCAAGAATTGGCTCTGAGCCACGAGTTGCTTACAATGGTGATGGACAGGCTGACAGGTGAGATCAAACAGGAGTCTCCATGGACTTTAATGTTTGCAGATAACGTTTTAATGTTGTGAGAGTCGAGAGCAGGTTGCGACTAACATGCAGAGGTGGAGGCTGTTCTGGAGAGAAAGGAAATTAAAGTTAGTATAAGCAAGATGCAGTATGTATGTGTATAAATACGAGGGAGACCCTGAATGACAGCAGCCGAAGGAATGAGGTATCTTGAGCTCTGTCTTCTGTCACTGGGTTTTCATCAGAACCTACTTGAACAGTAGTAGAGGGTATGAAAACAAATTGCTACTTTATAGGTATACTATTAGTAGTATTAGTATTACTATATTAATCCCTTAGAACTGTTTATATTTCATTTATTCTTCCATTTAATGTGTCTGACAGCATTTTTCTGAGAATAAGTCACAAGTCCTTATGTGTCATTCAATCCCAATAGTAATAATAATAATAATAATAATAATGATAATAATAATAATAATAATAATAATAATAATAATAATAATAATGAAATGGAACTGGCTGTTGAAATTCAGAAACAGCAAGCTGACACACAATTTGTTATACAAGTTTTCACCTCCCACTTCCAGGAATAGCGTGGTATTGTGCTGAATAAAGTCTGTGAATGTGTGAATCTGTCTGCTTTCAGTTTTGGTCAAAGTTTGTGCATGTCATGTGACTGAGAACTACTGGAACAAAAAAGGCAATTAGGCAGAAGGCCTGCACGCACACTGATACTCCAGTATATGTTCTAGCTTCAGTGAAAATATGAACAGTATAAATGTGTTGAATTAAGCAAGAATGTCCTAAAGGGCGGTGGCCAAGTGGTTAGTGTGCTTAAGCCCCCGTCACACATAGCAAGAATGTCAAAGTTTTGATTTGGTATCATTTTCAATGTGAAATATCACAAGATATTGTTGCATGCCAAACAATCATTGTTACAAATCAAATCAAATCAACTTTATTTATAAAGCACTTTAAAAAACAGCTACAGCTGAAACAAAGTGCTGTACACGAGGGAAAATAAAAAGCAACAAACCACAAAGTACAAATAACAAAAAACAAGTCCAAAAATTAAAACTGAAACAAGTAAAATCAGTTAAAGCAACCAAAACAGATCGAGATCTCATTCCGGGTTAAAAGCCAGTGCATAAAAGGGGAGGTGATGGTCTAGTGGTTAAGGTGTTGGGTTTGAGTCCAGAAGATCATGGGTTCAAATCCCAACCTGACTGGAAAATCACTAAGGGCCCTTGGGCAAGGTCTTTAATCCCCTATTGCTCCCGGTGTGTAGTGAGCGCCTTGTATGGCAGCACCCTGACATTGGGGTGAATGTGAGGCATAATTGTAAAGCGCTTTGAGCGTGTGATGCAGATGGAAAAGCGCTATATAAATGCAGTCCATTTACCATTTTTTACCATAAAAGTAAGTTGTAAGATTGGTTTTAAAAACAGAAAGTGAAGAGGCCTGCCTGATGTGGAGCGGTAGATCGTTCCACATCTTTGGAGCCACAACAGAAAAAGCTCGGTCCCCTCTGAGCATACGCTTGCACCTCGGCACCTCCAGGAGGAGCTGATCAGCTGACCGGAGGTGGCGAGCGGGGGCGTAAAGATGAAGCAGCTCAGAGAGGTAGGGCGGGGCAAGGCCATTTAAAGATTTAAAAACAAATAAAATAATCTTAAAATTACTTCTAAAATGCACAGGCAGCCAGTGGAGGGAGGCCACGACTGCTCTTACATGCACCAGTTAGCAGACGGGCGGCAGCATTCTGAACCTTAGCTTTCCTACTTTTATGCAAGACCTTGTTCTTTAAGTAAGTACCTACAGTTTATGACCACACGTGAGGATAGGAGTGCAATTTGACTGGTAATACTAGAGCCTCACCTTCAGGCCAGTCTCAGTTTTTTTTTTTTTTTTTTTTTTTTTTTTTTTTTTTGCCGTCACAAATTGAGTCAAATTTTCATGATTTTTTAAACTCACTATTACTAACCCTACTCCAACCCCCAACCCTAACCTTAACCATAACCTAATCCTGGTCCTTCCCCCCACCCTAACCATAACTACACCCGACCCCCCTTCACTTTTAATTTCATGCAGCCATCATGGAATGAATTAGAATGAATTTGTGTTGCCGTGACAAAAATGGGGCACTTTTCGTCACAATATCACAAACCAATAGATTAATGTATATTTCATGCTCCTGAATTACGACTTGCCGTGAGACAGGGTTATGCATTTTACCCTGACTTGTGAGCAAAACCCCACAATACTTGAACTCCTTCACTGAGGGTGGTATATCTCCCCTGACCCAGAGGAGACAATGAAGATGCTGATCCTCATCCCAGTCACTTTACACTCATCTTCAGACTTGCCCAATGTGCATCAGAGATCATAGTCTTTTGAGGTCAACAGAACATCATCTGTAAGTGTCAAAGATGTGATACTGAGGTCACCAAACTAGATACCCTCCAGTCCTGGACTGCACCTTGAAATCTTATTCATGAAAATCAAGAACAGGACTGGTGACAAGAGGCAGCCTTGGCAGAGTCCAACATTTATTGGGAGCATGTCTGTGATGCTGGAAATGCAGACACATATCCTACTTTGGTCATATAGAGACTGGATTGTGCATTGTACATGTTCTACTACTGGTAGGATAAAAATGTAAAACAAAATCTAAAAAAATCTAAAAATCTAAAAAATATCTGACACCTTATACAACAAACAAGGCAAAATTCTTCCTCTTGGTATACAAGGTGCCTTCAATAAGTTTTGAGACTTTTTTCGTAGGGACACTTTTTTCCTCGGACAAGCACGAAACTCTAGTCCCCTTCAAGTACTCCCCTCCAGATGCAATGCACTTGTTGTATCGTTCCAACAATGTCTGGAAGGCCCCCTTGAAGTCCTCTGGTGTGAATGTGTCCACGACCCTTGTCACAGCCTCTTTCATCTCCTCAATGGTTTCAAAACAACTGCCTCTAAGGTTTTCCTTGAGCTTGGGAACAACCAAAAGTCACAGGGAGCAAGGTCTGGACTGTAGGGAGGGTGAGGAACTGTTTGGATGCCCATCTCGGTCAAATAGTTGGAAACACGGATGGAGTTGTGGACTGGTGCATTGTCCTGAAATTTGCACAAATCTTCTGCACATTCAGTTCATCATGAATAATTGTGTGCACAGTTCCCACACTGACTTCAAACTCTACACTTATTGGGCCTCATGTATCAACGTGCGTACGGCGATATTTGAGCGTATATGGGGTGTACGCCAAAATGGCTGCGCTACTTGGCATTTATCAATGTGGTCGTTGGCGTACGCTGCGCTGAAAATATACACCAGGTCGAGAGGTGGTGTAAATTATACACCAAAATGAACCAGCTCTGGAATCCACATAAAAATTAAAATGATCAACATGATAAACAGTGCCATTATACAAATCAATGCATATGTTACATAAATAACACTTTCCTGATTATACTACATAATAATCAATACAAATCCCGCTTTTGCGGGATTGCTAGTTTATCGAGCACAATCCGTGGCCACAGCGCTGACTGCAAAGAAAGCACTGCTCACCTTTTTCTCCAGACTTCGAGCCTGGAGCCAAAGCAGCACTGAGCTTAACTTTATGTGGTGTGATCATTTTAGACAATGAAATTGATAATTACAACTGTAGTGTTGTCATTCCCTTCGCCCATGCTGCAATCAGGTTGTGTCGTCTCCATTCGTTTGTCACAATAAAATAAATAAAGAAATACATTTTAAGAATAAAGAAATCTGAAAAATTAGGCGTCTTATTAATTGAGCGAGCAAATATCCACGTCAAGAATTATTGACATGTGAAAAGAGAATACAGTGGTCCCTCGCTATAACGCGGCCTCGCCATTTCGCATGCCTTTTTTTTTTTACAGTGTTCTGTGTTCTGCATGTCTGTTTATAAGAATCTTCTCGCCCAGAAGAAAAAAGAGCGCCAACAACTACTCTTAACTGTGTTTGTCACTCGGAAACAGACACCTGCAGCCAGGTGTGAGTGGAAAAAGGCGCGGCGCCAGGACGCAGAGGCGCGATCTGTGAAATACTGGACAGTCACTATTAATAATTTCTTATGTGTCCAACCTCGTACGTTGATCGTTAAAATTAAATTTGTTAGTTCTAAAAGCCATCATAATTATTTATAGGAAAACGTTCTATTTTTATTTCTCAAACAAATGTTTGGGCCTGAAAACAGTTTGGTCTTATTTTCTACTAAGGTTTGAACTTTGAGAGTGTTTACACATGAGAGAAAAGTGAGAAAATGTTCATGCCTGATTGAGAAAGTGTATAAAGTGGTTTTACAGGGGTTTTACAGCTTTGAAACATCTATAATAATTGTAAAAAAATAACGCTGACTACATCGCGGTTTCGCGTATTACGGGCTATTTTTAGAACGTAACTCCCGCAATAAACGAGGGACCACTGTAACACTTTTTGATTATACTACAAAACAATTGATACGACGCCCGCTTTTGACGCTCTATTGGCACGCATCGTGATTGGTGGAGTTCTTTTCTTTGCCGTCTTCCTGGCTTCCATGTCTAAAATGAGGATGTGTCTGAAGCGGAGTCTGAATATTTATGGGCGTGTTTATTATAATTACAATTGTTTTCACCCTCCGCATTTATCAAGGTCACATCAGGCGTACGTCAGAAATGGGCAGGTGCGCACTGCTTGATACATGTCACGGCAGCTTTGGTGTACTTCAAATTTACACCGTAAATTTACGCCACAAGTGCGCAACTTTGATACATGAGGCCCATTGTCTCTATTGACACTCAACGGTCTCATCTATAAAGTATGAATTTCCCCCACCAGCTCCAGTGTTTTGACTTCCCTCTCCCTCCCACACCTCTCCATCGTCTCTCACAGACTCTCTGCCCCCTTAACCTTGTTGTGCCAACAAAACACAGATACTCTGCCCATGCAATTTAATCTATAAGCAGTCTGAAGCAGTTCAAAAGTCTGCGTAGCATTCTTTCTGAGCTTAACACAAAATTTTATAGCGTATCACTCTTCCAAAGTGTCCTCCCGTCCCGACTGCATTTTGCAAAAAAGTCAGCTGTGACGAGCGTCTCTTTCTACCTGGAATAACAAAAATTGGTAGATTATCTCCTTAGACATATGGTAATGACATATCAAAATTACAAGCGTGTGGGATGATTATAACTGCCCTACAAAAAAGTCTCAAAACTTATTGAAGCCTCCTTGTAATTATGTTCATATTTGTAAAACTTTGTCAAGGCCTAACGAAAGAAAGAAAGTCTTTGAGATGAGGGGACAGACAAACTGACACTAAACCCTCTTTATTGCCAGCACACACATTTCATGAAATCATGTTATTTGAGTGACTTTCCACAGGATTGAATTGGTGCTATTGAAATCCAGTATCTCATAATACATCCACATATGAGACATACTCACTCCAATACAAAAAAGAAAATAAAAAAACCCATCCATGTCACTTGATAAGGAGTACAAGTTGTATCAATGCCCTCTAAGTCAACACCTCTCAGCTCTGCTGCATTTTTCCTGGTGGAGAGAGATTTGTGATAGGGATGGAACACTTTCAATCCAGACAAATGGAGAGCTGTTGTATTGACCAGAGGATTAAGAGGAGGCTCTGTCCAGCAAGCTCCATGCAACATTTATCAGCTCCCCCAGCAGCAAGAGAGATGAGAAAGGGGGTGGTGGAGGAGAAGGTACACTGAGGACCTCCCAGCTGCTTCAGAAGCCTGTGTTCAATGTTTGCAAGCCCTCCATTAATGTGTAAGCCTTGTTTTAACAACCAGAAAGTGAAAAGGTAGCAACAAGAGAGAAAGAGGGAGAGAGATTGAATGAGAGGGATGTGGTGAGGACAGATTTCTGAAGCTGCAGTTTAATCCCACAGACTAAATTTTGCAACAGTGACTCTTTGTGTTAAACGTGTTACTGTAACCTTGATAATGTTGCCACTGTGTTTCAAATTAATAATCCATAGCATTGCTCTTGCACTCTAAAAAATAAACCGCTGTCTCGAGAAAACGTGATGTAACAATTTGCATTTTTGTAAGTTATTTCAATTTAACTATAGTTATTTCAACTTAAAGGCTTGTGGTAGTAAATCAGTTGAAACTTGAAATAACTGAGTTGAAATAACAAAAAAAAAACTATGCAAATTGTTACATCTATTTTGTCATTGAGACAGCAGTTCCTTTGTACGTCTGCCAAGGGCGTAATAAAACCATCTGCGTTCATTCACTTATTTCTGTCTGTCTGTCTGTCTATCTGTTAGAAAGATTACATCAAAACTACTGCACAGATTTTGATGACATTTTCACCAACAGATACAGATTAGATCATGGAAGAACCTTGAAAATTTTGCAGGTGATCTGGATCTGTATTCAGTCTCTGGATCACGTTTCACTTTATATAGACTTTGAAGGATTACTGTTAGCAGAATTACGCCAAAACAACTAGACATATTTTGATGAAATTTTCAGATACACATTAGGTCATGGAAGACTCCATTAAACTTTGGAGGTATTGTGGGTTCGAATCCAGATTCTTGATCAAGATTCACTTAATATACTATACTTTGAAGGATTTCATCAAAGTGACTTCAGATTCTCACCAAATTTGCACCACAGATCGATATTAGGGTATGAAGACTCCACTGAATTTTGGAGGTGATCTGGATCCGGAATGGCAGACATCATAAATCAATGATTGCTCTTGATTAGAATGTAGTTATCAACAGTGTTAATAAAAACTTTTCAAAACTGTTGTTTAGACAGAGCTCTACATGGAGGGTAACATTAGGACTTCACAGCAGGCCACAGAGCAGGTGATGAGAGACCCTGCAAGGTTTATGACAAATGTGGGTGTGGAATCCATTAGCTTAGCGGGGCAATTAGTGCAGAAATTCCACTATGGTGATAGTGCAGTTTATCTGCCAGGGAGAGAAATTCAACAAGTTGAGATTGTGGTCTGCTTCCGTAGATGTGGCCATAAAAATCATAGAGGGATATGCTTTGCAACCTAATAGCCATTACTACATTGGATGATGCTGAAATTGAGGATGGCCCATTGGCTGTTCCAGCAATATCAAAGATTTCATGTCTGCTACCTACAACTTGTGTGGAATGTCTCACACCTAAACCTACTTCCAGGTATCTTATATATATATATATATTAATATATATATATATATATATATATATAATATATATATATATATATATATATATGCTTACTCTGGAGCCACCCCTAACCCAAACAGTCTAACCATCAACCCCACTGAGGTCCTTAGTCTGGTTCTCATTAACATAAGATCACTGTCCTCAAAATCATTGTTGATTAATGATCAAATTATGGATCATCACTTAGATATAACTGGGTTATGTGAAACCTGGTTTAAAACCTACAGCTGTCCTCCCCTTAAATGAGGCCTGCCCACCAGCATATACATCTAGTCATGTCCCTCGTGATGCGAGCAAGGTGGGGGCGTTGCTCTTATTTACAAATCTAGGTTCAGCTTATTAGCTGTTGGGGGTCACAATATAAACTCGTTTAAGCATCTGATTCTCCACTCTGCTCAGGATACAACGTATTGCCAAGGTCAGAAGATAAAAATCAGCCGTATTATTTTGTCATTGTATATAGGCCCCCTGGCCCGTACTGTGACTTCTTAGATGAATTGGTGCGTTCCTCTCTAACTTGTCGACTTGTGCAAATAACATTCTGATTATTGGTGACTTTAACATTCATGTAAATAAACCTTCTGATCCCCTCTGCAAATCATTTATGGAAATTGTGGATGCATTAAGATTCATCAATGCATCAGCACTTGACACACATTAGTGGAATACCCTGGATTTGGTTCTTGCATGTGGTATTGCTTTCACAAATATTGACCTCATGCCTCTTACATCAGTGGTCTCTGATCACTCACTTATTAATTTTACAGTTTTGCTGCCGTGTTTAGTGGAACAACAACCTATTTATCACTACAACAGTGCATCAGCTCTTCAACCCACGACTAAAATCAAAGCTAGACTGCCTGATATCTTAGCTTCACATTTGGAAAATGCCCAATCAGTAGACAAGTCCTGTGGATAGTTTAAATTCAGTGCTCAAAACTACACTCGACCATATTGTGCCACCTTTGTTTAAACCACACTCCCCCAAAACACAGTCACCTTGGTTCAGTGATTACTTGCGTGACCTCAAGCATGAGGCTAGAGGTCTAGAAGGAAATTGGTATAGTTTCAAAATTAGAACTGTTCCACCTTGCATGGTGTGATGCTACCTTAGACTATAAGCATGCACTACTGGCTGCAAAGCAACCTATTACTCTGATATAATCAACAAAAACACGCATAACTCAAAGTTCTTGTTGACACAGTGGCAACACTTGGCAATACATGGACAACCACTTGTAGTTCGCTCTCCTTTTACAGCACAAGATTTCTGGATTACTTTGAGAAGAAAATAGAAGACATTCGGTTAACACATCCCAGCACGCCTTAACCCAGCCACTACACCCTGCTATTGAGGTTGGTGCCATTAGTGAGGTATTACCTAGATTTACAGAATTTGACAGTATCTCACAATGCATGCTGGTGAAACTCATAATGTCAACAAAAAGCACAACCAGCTTATTTGATCCCATACCAGTGAAACTGTTTAAGGACCTTTGGCCCATTCTTGGGCTGACTGTGCTGGAAATTATTAATCTCTCATTAACTTCTGGATCTGTTCCTAAATGTTTCAAATCTGCAGTGATTAAACCATTACTTAAGAAATCTAATCTTGACCCTAGTGTATTGAAAAACTATAGGCCAATATCAAATCTATCATTTTGCTTTAAATTCTGGGAAAAGTGGTTTCACGGCAGCTCATGGACTACCTTTGTGAGAATAATCTTTTTGAGCAGTCTGGTTTTAGAAAATATCATTACACAAAGACATCTCTCACTAAAGTGGTGAACGAACTTCTGCTTGCAATGGATTCGGACACCACTATGGTTCTGGTGCTGTTAGATCTCAGTGCTGCATTTGATACAGTGGATCATCATGTTCTACTTGATAGGCTGGAAAATCATTTTGGAAATACTGCGAGTGCCCTTGCATGGTTGACATCATACTTAACCAGTCATTCTCACTGTGTTTTGTACAATAACACTACCTCTAACCATAGTGACATGAAATTTGGGGTTCCACAGCAGTCTGTCTTAGGCCCCCTGCTTTTCTCCCTTTATATAGCAACCCTTGGACACATATTGCGGCGTTTTGAAATTACCTTTCACTGCTATGCTGATGATACTCAGTTATACATGTCGATAACTGCTGGTAATCTCATCCACATAGAATCCTTAGATGACTGCGTTCAAGGGCGCAATTAGAACTAGAAATTTGGGGGGGACAAAGTGCGAGGCCCGCAGGGCTGAAGCCCATAGGCTGGGGGTCTGGGGGCCGCTTTAGGCCCCCAGAAGCCATGGTTTCTAGATAAGCTCAGATGCATTCTGAGCATCCAGAACAGAATTTTAATGTTTGAGAAAACCATAAAGTGGACACATTTTGACTTATGCAATTTAAACCTGTGGATATAAGTACTTTATTCTGAGACAGCCAGCATTGATTTTATTAACAGCCTGGTGTAAATAAGGGTATCACCACATGTGTAGAACTCAAAAGAATGATAGGTTGAGTTTTCATTAAAAAACAACTGACAATGTGGTAAAATGTATTTATAAATATGAAGAACAGGCTCTTAATAATTACTAACTATTGCATACTGTATTTTTTTCTCAAGATTTGTTTTTGCATAAGTTTGAAAAAACAACCGATCATAAGTTAGGAATAAATACTTATCATGAATTTAATTTCGAAGTGGCACTAATGACAACCACTCATACTGAACATAATTCGCTTGCATAGATGATATTGGGATCAAACAATAATTGCAGATGGGCTTTCTGAGGTCCCAGATAGATTTTCTCATTTCCTTTTCTAACTTTCAGAATTTAGTAGATTAGCATATGCTCCACTGATACTTATGTGTAGACACTAGTCCCTAGAGGCAAATATTTTTGGTTTCAAATCTGGGCAAATGCAGTCCCAGAAAATTCTGAATGTGACAAACAAGAAACAGGTGTTGTAACAAGTCAATGCTGTTAAAAATACAAACTGCAGAAACAAAGATACTATTCTGACATGGTTTTGCACATAAGACTAACATGGTTTCCACATAAGACTGGCATAGCATGTTTCAAGTACACACATATATGTCAGAAGGTGGGGGAGACATACCATATTCTGTCCCCCCTGGATGAAAAGGTGGGGGCCATGTCCCCCCTCCACCAAATTGCACCATGATTGCCTTGCATCAGTGAGAAGCTGGATGTCTAGAAACTTCCTACTTTTAAACTCCTACTTCCCTACCCTAAACTTCCTGACTTTTTAAACTCCTACTTCCTACTCCTAAACTTCCTACTTTTAAACTCTGTCTTTTTTAAACTCTGCTACTAGCCTATAAAATTGTTCATCGACTGATCACTTCCCCACCTAACTGTCCTAATTAAACCCTACGTACCGGCTCACGCTTTGCGTTCTCAGGGTGCAGTACTGTTTTTGTCCCTCGGGTAAATAAAAAGTCTGCATGTCATAGAGCTTTCTCTTATCATGCCCCTATTCTGTGGAATGATCTCCCTGCATCAATAAAACAGTCAGGTTCTGTAGAGACCTTCAAGTCCAGATGTAAGACACACTTATTTTCCCTTTTTGTATGGCTACCATACTGGCATAGTATAATTTTATGCTTTTTCCTCTTAATTTGTTTTATTAGGAAATGGAGCATGGTGCAACCTCAACTTATCTAAATTCTGGGTCTTTTAGTGAAGCTTAAGGCTAGTGGATGGCAATCACCTTAGTATTTCTTGTTGCTTAACACTGACAAATTATACTGTATTTCTTGTCTTTCTGATGTCTGATTCTGATGTTTACTCTCTGTTTAAAGTGTGGCTCCATCCAGAAATGTGTGTGGTATCTGTGCTGGAGACCCTCCTGACCAGTGCACCAGCAACATTTCCTGTATATTCGTTTTGTGAATTGTTTTGTAATTTATGTCGGTAGCATGGCCCAAGCAGAGGGTCACCCCCTTGAGTCTGGTCTGCTTGAGGTTTCTTCCTCAGAGGGAGTTTTTCCTTACCACTGTCACCTGTGTGCTTGCTCTGGGGGTTAGTAAGGTTAGACCTTACTTGTGTGAAGTGCCTTGAGGCAACTCTGTTGTGATTTGGTGCTATATAATTGAAAATAAATTGAATTTTAAAAATAAATTGAAACGTTTACTGAATATTTACTGTGATATTTTCATGAAATAGATGGAAAATTAAGTACTTCATTTCTGATTTGTTTTGGAACCATGCAATGGGGACTCATTAGGAACATTAATAGTCACCAAAGGGCTTATTATTTATTTATTTAGTAAAGCTTAATATGATCAAAACCTAAACAAAAATTAAAATGCTAAGCTGCACTTTTTCAAGATAAAGTGCATTCTTCAAGGCGGAGGGGAAATAGGGAAATGTAATTCAGTAGAACAAGCATGATACAATATTTTATTCATATTGTATAATGAGGTACAACTGTACTCACATAGTGGGTGGTGGAATAATAGCTGTGGTTGTTTGCCAAGATGAGGGTATTAAGGCAAATACTGATAGTACCAAACCATTAGCTTCAAGAGTCAGAGAATGGGAGAGTAAACATTTAGAATAATTACATTTTCCACTCTGCACTTACTACAAGTGTTAACCTCAAGACTGAGGCTAAACCCATTACATGGGAAAACACAGAGTGAAAGAACTATAGAAGCTCAGGATGGAGGAAGAGAGATATGATCAGCAAAGTCTATTGCAACAAAAGAATAATTGAGTAAAAAAAAAAAAGCATTTGTGTGTTTGTTCCCAATGCTTGCCCTTGAATGTGACCCTAACAGATGAAGAGATCTACAGCCTGAGGACAGTGACAGCCATCGACTGTATTACTGCGGCTCTGTCCCTTAATCTGCTGTTCAAGGCACCAGGATCGTAGTCCATCATCATATTGGAGCACTCTGGGAATCACAGTCACTATAACACAGCATCGCTCTGCGTTAAGTGATTGACAAACAGTGCACGCACCATGTTCACAATTCACACTTACATGCACACCACTGTAGAAAATTCATCAATGCAATGTCACAAGTGACAGATGAGACTAAATATCAGACCTAACAGGGTGTACAGAAGCTTAAAATCTCTATAATTATTCGTTACAGAGAGAGAGAGACATTGAGAGAGGAAAAACAGAGAGATTAAAGAGACTGAGTTGTTGCTCAACAAAATCAGCAGGATCAGCACCATGGACAGCGTCTTAGAAAATTGTTCTTTATAATGTTGAGCATGACACCTTTTTATATTACATTACCAATGTAACTTTTAGGGCCAAGTGGTTACTGTGCACAGTAGAAGGTTCCTGGATCAAGGCCACCCCTGCCTATTTTCCATGGAATGTAGAGTTGTGTCAGCAAGGATATCCATCACAAAAAAAATGTGAAAAATCAACATCTACCTTGGATCTGCTGTGGTGACCCTGAGTGAAACAAGGCAGAAGCAGGAAGTCCTTACTTTTTACAAATGTAACTTTTAGATTATTTGGTGTGAATGTTCTTGTATATGGTTGGTGCTGCAACATTTCTTTCTTTGCATGTTTGGCAATTGTTCAAATTTTATTTTGCTATTCTTATTATAGCCACAGCAAATTGTCACCCCTCTAAATCTGGTCTGCTTGATGTTTTTTCCTGTAGTAAAAAAAAAAAGAGAAACACCTAAGGGATTTTTCCTTTACCACCTTTGCCAAAGTTCTCACTCTTGGCGGTGAGAAAGGTTAGATTTTACTCTTGTTGAGCACCTTGGAAAGACATATGTGTCATGTAGTGCTGTACATTGAATTGAAATATATTTAAATTGAATTGAACAATTTCTAGTTAGCAGTTATAAATAATATATATAATATAATACAAATTAATAATAATAAATAAATAAATTCATAATTAATTGAAACTGAATTGAATTGTGTTAGGATGGCCAAAGCAGATGACCTCACCGATTCTGGTCTGTTTAAGGTGTCTTCCTATAATTAAAAGCAAGTTTTTACTTACAACTGTTGCCAATGTGCTTGCTCATTCGGGGGGTAGGGTTCAAACCTTATTCATGTGTAGCACCTTGGAGTCACTCATGCTGTGTTTTGACATTGTATCAACAAATAGAATGTAATGATCCATGTAATGCTGGTCCAACTGTTATCCAACAGCGACAGCTGTTTTTCATTTTCATCAGCCAAACATGGGACAACCTCCCATAATTACAAATATAAGATTCATCATTAATACTTAATGACATCCCATTATACTCAATGACTGCTAAAAGTATAAATAAAAATAAACATCACCAAAAGATGAGTTTCCTTCCCTGAGATGCTTTGCAATGCCATTACTGAAGCCTTCGTCTGTTGCTCTTTGTATATGGACCTGTCTGTCTTCACTTTTATCTTCACTTTGTGAACAATATCAAGTTGTATTGGGTTGAGATCAGGTGACTAATTTGGCCATTGAAGAATATTTCATTTCATTGCCGTCAGAAGGTGCTTTGCTTTTTCATAAGATCTGCAGGGCCGGCCCAAGCCTTTATGGGGCCTTAAGCAGAATTTAATTTGGGGGCCCCCCTACCATCACCTCAGCACCAGATGCCTCATTATTCCATAGGCTACACTGTTATGTGTGCAACGTACCCACAATCATTAGCATCATGTGTAATTATCTTACATCATACAGGTGTCACTCTTGTTTTTAACCTTAAAGGGGTAGCAAACTCATAAATATGTTTTAATTAACTTCTACATACAGAGTGATGTATAAGTATGGCTCATTAATTTAACTATTTGAAAGTAACATCAGCGGGCAGGAGACTGCATTTATAGTAAACACGTTAAATAGTTTAATTTCTTTCAGATGTGCAGTAGTGTGCAAAATGTTCAATATACAAATACAAAATAGAATCAAATGACATTCACATTATCTTACAGAAAAATAAAGTTGTAATCAAAATTAAATACTTAAATAATAAATACAATACTTAAATAATCACCAAAATGAACATAGAGATCCACAACATAACAGCAATGTGTGTGCACAGCAATGCACAAACATTGCACTGGGGGCTATTGCTTTAACTTGGCCTGCAAACCATTGAGCTGAGCTACTTTTCCCCACCTTTTGCACCAAATTAATCTGAGGAGTTGATCTGCCCTGCTGTTTAACTCTAAGTTTTTCTTCGTAAGGAAGACTATCAAATGGCTTCGCCAAAATCCGGTCCACAACAAATTGTCTGCCATTATGTGCAGCTTGCTACCTAGCTAGCTCGCTAGCTGGGACTGGCGCGAGGCTAGTGTGAAGTGTGTCCGCCTGTGAGTGCTTTGTGACGGTGGAGGAGCTCAGCAGCACCCGCTGCTCGGTAGGGACAGAAAGTGCAATAGAAGTCAGAAAGAGTGATAGAAGTCAGTCTCCAAACACAAGCAGCTACAAAAAAAACACACACCAGAAACAGAAGCTCGATTTGTCGCTAGTCGTTTTTAACAAAGACAACGCCGCTAAGAGGATTAGGAAAGTCTTCGGTTCAACTCAGAACAGAATGAAAATGCTCCCACGGATGTTTACACCAAAAGATCGCTGATTCGCTCATTTCACTGTCAATCAAAAAGGGATTCAGCCTCAGACAGATCATCCAATCATCATGCAGAAGCTGAGCGTCCGGGCCAGCCGAGGCCAGCCACTGCCCCATAGACCCCAGACACGCTGAGCGTCCGATGGGCGGGACAAAGCCCAGATTTATCCAATGACTCGTCTCGTTTCGCTGCATGCTTTGTGTCGCTATTGAACTCTGTGGACGCTAAGCGACACCTAAAGCACTTTACACTAAACGAACGGAGCATTTCACAAATAATGACAACAAAAATTGTAATATTGGACATGCAAACCTACCTTTGTCTTGTTGTTTTTCTTGTCTTCCAACTTCTTCTTTTTTTCTTTTCTCTGCTCCAGAGGGATAATTTCTTTTCTGAGACATGACTTGCACTCACTTCATTCCTCATGATTAGTCATCGACCACCTGACCCAAGCGGTGCATCTAAATGTGCCCAACGGTGGCAGCAGCCAACAGGAGGCATCAATTAACCTAGTATTGGTATTTTGTCAAAATGAATTTATTTTTTTCGGGTGTAATACAATTTTGTTTAAATTATTCAATATTATTTTAATTTCATGTATATATTTACTTTTTTATCACAACATCTCGGTGCTCTCGGGGCCCCCTGGTGGCATGGAGGCCCTAAGTGACCACGTAGTTGGCGTATGCCTTGGGCCGGCTCTGAAGATCTGTTCTCATAGCACTGTTGCCTCACAGCAAGAAGGTCTGGGGTTCAGTTCCACCCATGCCAGGTTACTTTCTGTGTGGTTTGTATTTTCTGGGTGGGTTTCCTCCAGACACTCTCCTTTCTCTGCCGCTGTCCTAGACAGCATCTCTACATCTCGAGGTGGTCCCCAAGCGCCGGACTGTGGATGCCAGCTGTGCCTATTGTGTCTAATTTAAAATGGGTTAAATGCAGAGGACAAATTTTGTTGTATGTATTCATGTGTATTCATGTCATGTACAATGACAATAAAGGCTCCTCCTTTTCTTCTTCATCATCTATCATCCATCTGCATGGCAAAGCTCCATTTGGCAGCATATGGTTGAATGTGATGAGACAGTATAGCTATATGCATTTCAGAATTCATTATTCTACTTCCATCAGCTTTCACATCATCAATAAACACCAGTGACTCAGATCCATTGGCAGCCACAACTGCCCATGATATAACACTGCCTCTGCCATGCTTGACAGATGATGAAATGTGCTTTGGATTGTGAGCTGTCCCTTTCGCCATACTATTTCAATAATTCTGGTACAAGCTAATTATGGTTTCAGATGTCTAAAGACTCTTGTTCCAGAAATGGGCAGGCCTTTTTAGATGTTTTTTGAGCAAAGGTTAATCTGACCTTTCTTCTCTTGAGGGTTACCTGTGGTTTGTACATTCTCCTAGATCAGGGGTGGGCAACGAGGGCTGAGACACTACAGGTTTTCCTTGCAACCAAACACCTCAGCAGATGGGGGGTTCTATCCTGGGACCCATCCTCTTTGCTCTTTATCTCCTCCCACTCAGAGAGATTTTTAAAAAAACATGACGTGGCCTACCATTTTATGCTGATGATTGTCAAATCTACATGCCTATCATTAAAAACAGCCTTTGACCCCTGACACACCTACTCGACTGTATGTGTGATGTCAGGGCTTGGATGCCACAGAATTCTTTGAAACTTAATGAGGTTATGACAAGACAGAGGTTATGTTGTTTGGAAGTGCCCTCGTTGACTTGGGACCTCTCAAGGATTTTGTACGTCCCAAGGTCACCAGCCTTGGCGTCACTATAGACAGCGATTTTAAATTTGATAAACAAATCAATGGCGTTTTGAAATCATGCTTTTATCATCTTCATCTTTTATCAAAGGTAAAACCGTTTTTATCTTTTAACCTTTTTGAACAAGTTGTGCACTCTTTTTCAAGTCATCTGGACTACTGTATCGCACTTTATTCCAGCATTGGCCGAAATAAAGTTAGTCCAGAACACTGCAGCGCGACTTTTAACAGGGGCCTGGAAGCGTGAGCACATAACCCCAATTCTTGCATCTTTGCACTGGCTTCCTATTAATTTTAGAATTGATTTTAAGATTTTATTGTTTGTCTTTAAAGCTTTGAATGGAATGGCACCTCAATACATCACTGACCTCCTACAAATTTACTCTCCAGTGCGTGCTCTGAGGTCTGAGGGCCATTTCCAGCACGTGGTACCCAAGACGAGACTTAAAACCAGGGGGGGGGCAGGGCTTTCTCTGTGGCTGGCCCCAGACTTTGGAATGCTCTGCCCCACCATGTCCGAACAGCCCCCACAGTGGAGTGCTTTAAGTCTCGTCTGAAGACCCACTTTTATTCTCTGGTTTTTAACACTGCGTGAGTTTTGTGGTCCTCTGTTTTATTGGTTTTGTTTTTATTTTGGTAGATTTTATTGGTTTTGTCTTTTGTATGCTGTATGTATGTATGTATTTATTTATTTATTTATCTTGCACTTTTAGTTATTTTTATTGTTAATTTTCTTATTTTTAATTTATTTCTTGACTATTGGGGTTTTATCTATCGTGATTCTACTGTATGTGCAGCACTTTGGAACGTCTTTCATGTTAAGTGTGCTATATAAATAAAGTGGATTGAATTGGATGAGCATAAGCGCCTGATCATCAATTAAATCACCTCCCAAGGTCATTGGTAGCAAGGAAAGCTGCAGTGCCTCAGCCCTTCATGGCCAAATTGTCATCTTTGACAATAAAATGCTTAGTGTAGTTTTGATTTCTCAAGGTTGGGAAGGCTGTTTTCTTCACCAAGGAAATAGTAATTTTGCCATCATCCACTTTCATCATCTTCCATGATCATCCAGGCCTTTTGTTGTTGCTTAACGAGCCAGTTTGTTGTTTGTTTTGATTTTTTATTTTAGGAATGTACCAAATTGTTCATGTCACCACTCCTAAAGTTATAGTAATAGTTAATGTAATGCACAGTGATCAAATGCAAATTCAGCACTTGGAGTCAACTCCAGAACTTTTATCGACTTAATTTGTCATGGATGATGACTGCATGAGCTCTTTAAACCTGATGGAACTCTGACTCAAAATAACACAAACCTGACCTATAAAAATATAGAAGTCCTGCCTGTTTTTACAACTCCAAATCAGAAAAAAAAAAAAAAAAAAATGGAATGGTGTGGAAAATGCAAATTAAAAAAAAAACCCTGCTGTGAATCTTGTTTATTTTGGCTTCTGTTTCACTGCAGATAGATAGACCAAGACATTTCATGTTTTGTGTGATAAAATTCTTTTTTTTTTTTTTTTTAATATGCATCCATTCCTACAGTAAAATCACCACTGTTACATTACCACTGTCAGTGAGCATATGGTCCCACTTTGACCAGAGTAGGACCATATGTACACTGGCAGTGTTAATTTAATACTGGCAGTGTTAGTTTTACACTGGTGATTTTACTGTGTACATTAAGGCCTGCATTTAAAAAGTAGGGATACTAAAGCATTTATTATTTTGTAATGTCACCAATTCTTCTCAAACACTTAATACATGTTGGCACTGAGGATTTCAAGCAATAAAGGTTTTCATGTATTATTCTCTCCCATTCTTCCTTCAAACATATCTTAAGGTGTGGAATAGCAGCCCAGTTTCAAGGATTTTTGTTTGGTTTTTTTGCGCTCCCGTGATGAAATGAGCCAAATTTTCATGATGTTTTTTTTTTTAACTCACTATTTCTAACCCTACTCCTACCCCCGACCCTAACCTTAACCATAACCTAATCTTACTCTTCTCCCCCCACCCTAACCATAACCACACCCAACCCCCCCGCTTCACTTTTAATTTTGTGCAGCCATCACAGAATGTATTAGAATGAATTTGTGCTGCCGTGACGAAAATGAGGTACTTTTCTTCACAATATCACGAACCAATAGATTAATGTATATTTTGTGCTGCTGAATCACGACTTGCCGTGAGACCAGGTTGGGAATAGTATCGGGTCAGCACTGTGTATGTTTCATGCCAGAATTCTCCACCCTTTCTCTCGTGGGACAGGTCAGAATTGCAGGAAGGAAAGTTCAGTACCCATACTCCCTCCTCTGCAGCCATGTGTGCAGAATGCAGTTTTGCATTGTCTTGTTGAAAAATTCATATATGTCCCTGGAAAACATGTTGTCTTGAAGGCACAACACGTTGCTCTCAAATCACCTTTCTGCATTCATGCTGCCATCACAGAAGTGTAAATTATAATAGACAAGGGGCACTGACACACCCCCATGCCATGACAGACCCTGGCTGTGGATGTTTTGCTGATTACAGTCTATAGATAGTCCTTTTGATCTTTGGTCCAGAGCACATGGCATCCACTTCTTCCAAATTAAGATCTGGAATACTGATTGGTCTCACTGCAATACACTACACTGTGTGATGATCTAACCCAGATGCCTCGAAGCACAGAGAAGTGCTGAGTTTTCATCACAGCTGATATTTTCAGATTGTTGACAAACCAGAACTGCAAAATGTCTGATTGAATGTAACTGCTGGGTTCTGTGTTATTGTGAGAACCTGTCTTCTGACGAGGCTTCACAAGAACTGTAATTCTAAGAATAACGGTGACAGATCAGTAAGTCTGGCTAAAATTGCCATGATTTTTTTTTTTATCCAGTGTCGTAACAATGAACATTCACTCCGCGTCTTACTCCAGCCAGACATATGGTGTCATGTATTTTAGAATGCCATTCAAAGCTTTCTGAAAATAATGTATCAGATATAGCCACAGACACATCTTTACAGAATCAAAGTTGCTTTACCAAATAACTGACTGTCCAGACAATTCAAAGGTTGAAATGTGGCAGGTGCTCTGACCTGATGTCATCACTACAGAGAAAGCCTCCACATTCTAACAGAAGTGACCAATCTTCAAGAAACACTATTATACATCAAAGTTTCTTCTGTAACCAGGACGGTTAAACCCAGTTCAACCTGAAATTATTAGACAGTTTAATGAAACCTGTCCAAAGTCAACAGACTCTCCCTACAGATAACAGCTCAATAAACTAAAATCCCAAGCAGCCAGACACAAGTATCAAAGGTCGTAAATGACCCACCTTGGGCTGTAGCGGCAGTGCCACCTGGAAGAACACAGACACACTCCAATGTGCAAATAAACTCTTTACCAAAGTGGGAAATTGTAATTCCCTTTATTGTTGTTATAGTTATCAAAGATAAAATGTATATTCCAGTTTAATCTGTAAACACATTTCTTTCGTGTGATGCCTTTTATAACTGTTAATGTATGTAAATGTTATTTCTTGAATTAGTTATTTAGTTCATGAATTGTCATGGTGAAAAGTGTTTCTTTTAATTGCTTTCCTGTTCTAGGATGTATATAGAAAACTCAATATTCTTATATTTTGTTAGCCCAAGAAGAAAGAAGGTCTGTGCCATTCATTGTATCTGATGTGTGTTTCAAATAACTTTCTTTTGGGGAAGAATCTACCAAATGGGCAGAGCTTATGAACATCAATCAATCAATCAATTTTTTTATATAGCGCCAAATCACAACAAACAGTTGCCCCAAGGCGCTTTATATTGTAAGGCAAGGCCATACAATAATTATGTAAAACCCCAACGGTCAAAACGACCCCCTGTGAGCAAGCACTTGGCTACAGTGGGAAGGAAAAACTCCCTTTTAACAGGAAGAAATCTCCAGCAGAACCAGGCTCAGGGAGGGGCAGTCTTCTGCTGGGACTGGTTGGGGCTGAGGGAGAGAACCAGGAAAAAGACATGCTGTGGAGGGGAGCAGAGATCGATCACTAATGATTAAATGCAGAGTGGTGCATACAGAGCAAAAAGAGAAAGAAACAGTGCATCATGGGAACCCCCCAGCAGTCTACGTCTATAGCAGCATAACTAAGGGATGGTTCAGGGTCACCTGATCCAGCCCTAACTATAAGCTTTAGCAAAAAGGAAAGTTTTAAGCCTAATCTTAAAAGTAGAGAGGGTGTCTGTCTCCCTGATCTGAATTGGGAGCTGGTTCCACAGGAGAGGAGCCTGAAAGCTGAAGGCTCTGCCTCCCATTCTACTCTTACAAACCCTAGGAACTACAAGTAAGCCTGCAGTCTGAGAGCGAAGCGCTCTATTGGGGGTGATATGGCACTACGAGGTCCCTAAGATAAGATGGGACCTGATTATTCAAAACCTTATAAGTAAGAAGAAGAATTTTAAATTCTATTCTAGAATTAACAGGAAGCCAATGAAGAGAGGCCAATATGGGTGAGATATGCTCTCTCCTTCTAGTCCCCGTCAGTACTCTAGCTGCAGCATTTTGAATTAACTGAAGGCTTTTTAGGGAACTTTTAGGACAACCTGATAATAATGAATTACAATAGTCCAGCCTAGAGGAAATAAATGCATGAATTAGTTTTTCAGCATCACTCTGAGACAAGACCTTTCTGATTTTAGAGATATTGCATAAATGCAAAAAAGCAGTCCTACATATTTGTTTAATATGCGCTTTGAATGACATATCCTGATCAAAAATGACTTCAAGATTTCTCACAGTATTACTAGAGGTCAGGGTAATGCCATCCAGAGTAAGGATCTGGTTAGACACCATGTTTCTAAGATTTGTGGGGCCAAGTACAATAACTTCAGTTTTATCTGAGTTTAAAAGCAGGAAATTAGAGGTCATCCATGTCTTTATGTCTGTAAGACAATCCTGCAGTTTAGCTAATTGGTGTGTGTCCTCTGGCTTCATGGATAGATAAAGCTGGGTATCATCTGCGTAACAATGAAAATTTAAGCAATACCGTCTAATAATACTGCCTAAGGGAAGCATGTATAAAGTGAATAAAATTGGTCCTAGCACAGAACCTTGTGGAACTCCATAATTAACTTTAGTCTGTGAAGAGATTCCCCATTTACATGAACAAATTGTAATCTATTAGACAAATATGATTCAAACCACCGCAGCGCAGTGCCTTTAATACCTATGGCATGCTCTAATCTCTGTAATAAAATTTTATGGTCAACAGTATCAAAAGCAGCACTGAGGTCTAACAGAACAAGCACAGAGATGAGTCCACTGTCCGAGGCCATAAGAAGATCATTTGTAACCTTCACTAATGCTGTTTCTGTACTATGATGAATTCTAAAACCTGACTGAAACTCTTCAAATAGACCATTCCTCTGCAGATGATCAGTTAGCTGTTTTACAACTACCCTTTCAAGAATTTTTGAGAGAAAAGGAAGGTTGGAGATTGGAGAACATGCACCAAGCTTTTTTTATAAAGACTCTGAAACAAAGGAGCTCTCTCTCTTTTGGTCTGTTCACAAATAAAGTGATGCGCGGGTGCCGCCCTGTTACTGAGGTGAGGGGATGGTGAACGGCTGCGAACCTTGCGCCGAACTGTGCCAATTTCCTTGCAGATGCCACTTGCAGGCTCTCACAACCCACTGAGATACTACCCTTACTGAATGGTGGTGATACTTGGATGCTAACCAGTGACCTAAGGGGACAACTGGATGTCTTTGGTATTTGGTCTTTGTCAGATCTTTAGGTACTACTGGAATGACTTTGTGTCCAGCAAAAATAAGACTCAGAAGAGGAGGATCACTTGCGTTGTAAGGGGATGTCAAGTGACTACATTTCAGCCATGTGACATGTTCTCTGGGCATGATCCAGCATGCAGTCACCTCAGTGTTGAGGACCCAGTGTCTGCGGAAAGACAAGGGGATGCCCACAATTCAACTGACTGAGCAGATTGATGATAACTTTTCCTGAGGTGGGAGTGGACCAGTTGTCAGACAGGCTGGTTGCCATCCAGGACCAAGTTGGTTCTCTTGTGTGATGGACTTGGTGACATGCAACATCAGTGCATGTTACGAGATGTGAGCTGGCATCTAACATGCAAGCCATGGGTTTTATACTCTCTGAATGTTCATTCTTGTTGTGATATGATTTTAATTGAAGGTGCAAATCTGCAGAAAAGTAGCAGATTCAGGTCAGATGATAAGGCTTTATAAGTTTGCAAGAAGCATTGTCTGAAGCCATGTCAGGCACTGTAAGGAGTGACAGTGTAGTTTTTAACTCTACCAAAGGCTCAAATTTTGGGTGCCCTCTTTGTCGACTCATTCATCACATACATGGAGTGTCAGGGTTAATGAAGCGATGATTTTCAGAAGTAAGTGCAAGGCCGTTTGTGTGCATGTGTCGATTTTGTGCATGGCTGTGTGTGTGTAAAAGAGGGAGAAACTTCTGAATACAAATGTGCAACCCAACTCTCTGTTTCATTGGCTGCAATAACACCCCCACAGACATTTGCAAAGTGCTTTCTCTGATAATTAACTTTGGCCACATCTCCCTGCTCAGTAAGATACACATGCAAAAATGCACACACACACACACACACACACACACACACACACACACACACACACACACACACACACACGTACATCATGATTCCAGTGGGAATCCTTGGCAGTGATCAATGCTGAGAGCTTTCTCCGGTTTCACTCCCCTGATCACTGGTTATTACAGTGGAACAATCTAATTTAATATTCACACATGTATTTTCTTTGCTTGCAGTGCCACTTGCACATATTTGCATGGGCATGTGTAAATGCCTCTGTGCTCTCTCTCACACACACACACACACACACACACACACACACACACACACCACACACACACACACACACACACACACACACACACACACACAACCTACACAAAGAGGTGAGCACAGAACTTATTTCACATCCTGTTGTGAACATGCACATGGCACAATGAATCACTGCAGCCACCGAATCAAAAGCAGATGGATAATTCCATTAATAAACTTTTGTTTGAAAAGCTTGTCTTGAGTTTCTCTATCAATAACTGGAACAATATGTGATGGTCGTGACACACTCACAAACGACACACTCTATAAAGGAAGAATCCACCAAAACTGGCGGCAAGATGCTTTGATTTCCTCGTCAACATTGGAAGACATCAGTTTGAGTCAATGTATAATTTGATGACAATACATTGGGAGTGGGTTTTCTTCTGTTGGCTAAAGTGATTTATATAAGTAATGCTAACAGTTATCAGTCAGATATGTCCTGCATTTTAAGTTGTGAAATCTCCATGAAAATTTATTTCTTCTTTTGGCTGCTGCTTTGTCAGGATCACTGCAGTAGATCATTAATTCTGTTCAGAGATAAAATAATAATAAAATAATCAAAATAATTTATAAGCTACACCCTGAGTGCGGGTTTAACCTCGACACCGTTTCTTTCCTGGGATTCATAATCTCCCACAATCAGGTCAGACCAGACCGAGCCAAGGTCAAAGTTGTCACTGAGTGGCCAGTACCATCTTCAGTAAAGCAGTTACAGCAATTCATTGGCTTTGCGAACTTTTACCGACGCTTTATTCGCGGGTTTAGTCAGATCGCAGCTCCTCTCACTGCACTTACCTCCTCAAAGACTGTGTTTCAGTGGACACCTCAGGCTGACACTGCCTTCTCTGTTCTAAAAGAACAATTCCCCATGGCACCAATCCTCACCAACCAGACTGAACCAGACTGTCAGCTCATTGTCGAGGTTGACGCTTCAGATCAGGACTAGGAGCAGTACTGTCTCAAAGGTCTGAGAAGGACAATTGGGTACACCCGTGCACTTATTTCTCACAGTGCTTGACCCTGCTAAAAAAAAAAACTATGATGTGGGTAACCAGGAACTCCTAGCGGTTAAAGAAGTGCTAGCAGAGTGGAGACATTGGCTGGAGGGGCCACAGTCCTGTTCATTGTTTGGACAGACCATTGCAATCTAGAGTATATCCAGATTGCCAAACGACTGAACACCGGCAAGCCATGTGGTCCATGTTTTTTGGAAGGTTTAACTTTTCCATCTCCTACCGCCCAGGCAGTAAGAATATCAAACCTAACGTGCTGTTTCACCAGTTTTCACCTTCCACGGATCCACCTGAGACACCCGAGACATCCTTCCTCGATCCATGGTTGTGGGGGCACTGACCTGGGATGTCAAGCAAGCCGTCCAGGAAGCCCTCACCCACCATCCGGACCCTGGGGAGGGCTGCCCTGGTCGGCGTTTTGTTCCACCTGAGGCCCGTTCTCAAGTCATTCCAATTCTGCCACTCATCCAGGCTGTCGTGCCATCCCGGGGTCACCCGTACACTGGAGCTCCTTCGTCATCGCTTCTGGTGGCCCACGGTACAAGCTGATGTGAGGGAGTTCATTCAAGCCTGCTTGATCTGTGCCCGAGGGAAGACCTCCCCCCAACCTCCTGTCGGATTCCTGCAGCCTCTCCCGATTCCGGGCCGTCGTGGTCCCACCTCAGGATGGACTTCATCTCAGGACTTCCTCCATCCCAGGGTAACTCAGTTGTCCTCCCAATAATGGATTGGTTCTCCAAGACAGCCCACTTCGTGCCCCTGTCAAAGTTACCAACTGCCCAGGAGACCACCGACCTTCTAGTCTTCCATGTCGTCTGGCTTCATGGCATACCCCTGGAATTGTATCTGACCAAGGGCCTCAGTTTACGTTGCAGTCTGGCGGAGCTTTTGCACTGCTCTTGGGGCTTCAGTCAGCCTGTCGTCCGGGTTTCAATCCTCAGTCCAACGGGCAGGCAGAGCGAACCAACCAGACCCTCGAGCCATCCTACAGGGTGTCTACGCCACCCAACTGACGGACTGGAGCCACACATACCTTGGGTGGAGTATGTGCATAATTCTCAGATCTCGTCAGCCACCGGACTTTTGCCCGTTGAGGCCTCTCTGGGCTACCAACCACCTCTCGTACCCTCCCAGGAAACTGAGGTCTCAGTTCCGTCCATGCAGCTTCACCTCAGGAGGTGCCGTCGGGTGTGGAAAACCGCCCACTCTGCCCTGCTGAAGGCCCAAACACGGACGCAGGGTCATGTGACCGGCATCGGACCCCCGCCCCCGACTATCAGTCTGGGCAGGAGGTGTGGCTCTCATCTCAGGACATCCTCTTCAGACAGACTCTCCGAAATGAGCTCCCAGCTATATTAGACCTCTTGTGATTGAGGGTGGTTAATCCTGGATATTCATCGTCGGGGCTGGGGTTTTCAGTATTTGGTGGACTGGGAGGGCTACAGTCCAGAAGAACGCTCCTGGGTTAAGCGGGGGCTCATCTTGGACCCTTCCCTCATCCGGGATTTCTATCAGGAGCATCCTGATCGCCCTGGTAGGTCGCCTGGGGCTCCCGATTGGGGGGGTTACTGTTGTAGGTTGCCTGCTCCCATTTTCCTGCTGCTGCTGCTTTCCTCCTCTGCTCTGCACAGGTGGTGTGGCGCAAGCTGATCGACACACCTGTTTAATATCTCATCAGCATCTGTATATGAAACTGGGCTCTGCACTCCATCCTCACCAGAAACTTAGTGAACCTTCCAAGGTATATGGCCTCTTTTGTGCGTTTTTATGCAGCGTAACCTCTAGCTAACCTTGAGCTTCCAGGTTCATAAATTATTCTGTTTTTTTCTGTAAGTCGTCTGAGATTATTCCCAGCTCCGGAAATTTTGTTGCTGCGTCTTTTCAGCTTCAGCTTTCATCATCTCTCTGGACCCAGCTAAGACAACTAGTGCATAGTGACTGTGTAACTTTCTGTAAGAACTAACCAGTGCAACCCTGACTCACCTGTGTCTCTTCCCCAGACAGCATCAACAGCTGCAGGCGGCCACCTGGCTTCGAATCCATCCACCGGGACTGACCGGACTGCGGATCCCCTGTTTCCACTGCTGAGCGGGCGGTCCCCATGCAGCTAGACAGTTTGCACATTTATACTCTGTAAATCCTCTGTCAAACAGCTCCGGAGTAATAAATCCGTGATTAATATCTCTCCGCTCCCTGCTTCTGGGTTCGTCTCCCACTCACGCCTGAACTGTAACACTTTGAGCTGCAAATGCTGTTTGCAAGGTGAGACTGTACCCTAAGACACCAATTTGGCAGAGTCTGATGGCACATAAGTCTCAGCCACCCCATAAATTGACAAAGCGGTGATGAGTGGGTATGTCAGGCATGACCTGGGTGTGATGATTCAAAGCAAAACACACCCACAATCTCATATATAGCAAACATATAAGACTAACTAACTTTTGTCTGGATACTTGTCTAATATATTTTTGAAGACTGGGTGGTGCTTTTTATAATATGAAGCTTAGGTTTGGGTTTTAAAAACTATGAGTGACAGAATGCCTCAGTAACCCTGGTATCATCATTGAAGTTAACATCAGCAAGCTATCAATAACTGCTAATTCATGCTAATGGCACTAATGATAAATGGACTGCATTTATATAGCGCTTTTCCATCTGCATCAGATGCTCAAAGCTCTTTACAATTATGCCTCACATTTACCCCAATGTCAGGGTGCTGCCATACAAAGCGCTCACTACACACCGGGAGCAATAGGGGATTAAGGACCTTGCCCAAGGGCTCTTAGTGATGTTCCAGTCAGGTGGGGATTTGAAACGAGGCTCTTCTGGTCTCAAGCCCAACACATTAACCACTAGACCATCACCTCCCCTGCACTAACATACAAATTGTGTAATTCAAAATTTTCACTCAACACAAACACTTGAGCACCAACTTCTTAGATGGCCCGCTAGTACAGCTCACCACACAGCAAGTCATATCATCTCAGATAATTGCAATGAAATATTCAGAGTGGAGAATTACAGTTGAGTCCATGAATGGTTAGCTTGATCTGACATACAGTGAGTCTTTTTTTGCCAGCTTTCACTCGGCCGAGACGGACGCATTTTTCTCTTCTCCCTCCCTCCTTATCTTTCCTGCGTCTGTGACGTGTTGTCTGTGAGGCTGCAGCTTTGCTCTTCTGGAAAACGACAAAAATGGATCTGTTAAAGTGGTCTCTGAACACAATTGACACTATTTTTTCCACAAGACATTCGGGGGCGGAGGACCCGACCTGTCCTGCCGGGATGCATGTGATGGGTTACATGATGGACTCGTGGAGGAGATGGCAGGTCATGTACCTTTACACGCTTTCTGTGGAGGACGTCGAAGATGTGTATATTTGGCTTGGTGGTGACCGGCTTTCTGCTGTGTGGAGCGGGTATGGCGCTGGGTTACCGGAAAATTCTGAAGGTGGAAGCAGCGATAATTGGGCTGTCCAGGCTGCCCCACATGATTGATTCGATTGGGAAGGCAGTGGCTGCGCAGTCAGCGGGTGTTATCCGCATGCTGGAAAACATCTCGGGCAGGATTGCAGCTCTGGAAATCCACTTTGACCGTCAAAGACCACATCCTACATTCAGACGTAATGAGAGCCACCCTGTTCTCAGAACTGTGGAATCTTTCAGGCATCTGCTAATCTGGATATTCATTTGGCTTCCCCAAACACAGCTGCACTTCAAGGCCGCTGCGATAAAAAACTCCTCAAGAAGATCAACACTTAAGCCTCGCTCCCTGGTCATCCCCCTCCCTCAGCTTCTCCAGCTCTGACATTAACTGTGGACAGTGGACTGCTCAGGGCTGAGCCCCTCCCCCTTCCAGGATTGTCGGACAAGGCCGTTGATGGCACCTAATAGGCTGCCTCAGGAGTGTTCTGATAAACTGGACTTTCAAATCTCGGTTGTCATCCTGCATCTTTGTTTGTCTGTGTGATTATTGTTTTTCTGTGCTGATGGGGGTTTTTTTCCCTCATTGCTGCTGTGTAACGCAGTGGCTATGAGGGTTTTTTTTCTCTTCCTTACCTCGTGTGTGCTTTTTATATGTGTTTATGTACCGAGCCGACTTATGTTGTGTGTTATGTGTGTGTCGTTTGTTATGGGTCGGTCTTGGTTTGCTCAGCCCTGCTGTTGACCAAGGCAGGGATGTACATCTGGAGCTGGTCCCCGGGCGCCTAATGGCGACTTCTGCTCCTAACTGGCAATTAGGATGGGTTAAATGCAGTAGACACATTTCATTGTGCAGGGAACATGTTCCTTTGTGCATATGACAATAAAATTCTTTTGAATCCTTTTGAATGCTTGAATTTTGACTCCTTCAATTCTTGAAAATAAGTATTTGAACACCCTGCAATTTTGCAAGTTCTCCCACTTAGAATTCATGGAGGAGTCTGAAATTTTCATCTTAGGTGCATGTCCACTGTGAGAGACATAATCAATCAATAAATAAATAAATAATCCAGAAATCACAATGTATGATTTTTTTTAATAATTTCTTTGTATGTTACTGCTGCATATAAGTATTTGAACACCTGTGAAAATCAATGTTAATATTTGGTACAGTAGCCTTTGTTTGCAATTACAGAGGTCAGGGATTTTGGTCCACTCCTCCATACAGATCTTCTCTAGATCTTTCAGGTTTGGAGTTGCAACTCCCTCCAAAGATTTTCTATTGAGTTCAGGTCTGGAGATTGGCCAGGCCACTCCAGGACCTTGAAATGCTTCTTACGGAGCCCCTCCTTAGTTGCCCTGGGTGTGTGTTTGGGGTCACTGTCATGCTGGAAGACCCAGCCATGACCCATCTTCAATGCTCTTACTGAGGGAAGGAGGTTGTTTGCCAAAATTTCGCAATACATGACCCCGTCCATTCTCCCTTCAATACCGCGCAGTCGTCCTGTCCCCTTTGCAGAGAGCACCCCTAGAGTATGATGTTTCCACCCACATGCTTCATGGTTGGGATGGTTTTTTTTGGGGTTGTTCTCATCTTCTAAACATGGTAAGTGGAGTTGATTCCAAAAAGCTCTATTCTGATCTCATCTGACCACATGATCTTCTCCCATGCCTCCTCTGGATCATCCAGATGGTCATTGGTGAACATCAAATGGGCCTGGACATGTGCTGACTTGAGCAGGGGACCTTCTGCCCTGCAGGTTTTTAAACCATGACAGCATCATGTGTTACTAATGTAATCTTTGTGACTGTGGTCCCAGCTTCTTCAGGTCATTGACCAGGTCCTCCTGTGTAGTTCTGAGCTTTCTCAGAATCATCCTTTCCCCACAAAGTGACATCTTGCATGGAATCCCAGACCAAGGGAGATTGACAGTCATCTTGTGTTTCTGCCACTTTCTAATAAATAATCATAACAGTTGTTGTCTTCTAGCAAGCTGCTTGCCTGTTGTCCTGTAGTCCATCCCAGCCTTGTGCAGGCCTACAGTTTTGTCCCTGGTGTCCTTAGACAGCTCTTTGGTCTTGGCTATGGTGGACAGGTTGGAGTGTGATTGACTGAGTGTGTGAACAGATGTCTTTTATACAGGTAACAAGTTCAAACAGGTTTAATTAATACAGGTAAAGAGTGCAGAATAAGAGGGCTTCTTAGAGAAAAACTAACAGGTCTGTGTGAGCCAGAATTCTTGCTGGTTGGTAGGGGATCAAATACTTATTTGCAGCAGTAACATACAAATAAATGATTAAAAAATCAACATTGTGATTTCCGGATATTTGTTTTAGATTATGTCTCTCACAGTGGACATGCACCTAAGATGAACATTTCAGACCCCTCCATGATTTCTAAGTGGGAGAACTTGCAAAATCGCAGGGTGTTCAATACTTATTTTCCTCACTGTACAAGCTGTTACTCAAACTGCCCACACTTTAAATTTTCTAAACATTGCGGTTTACAATAACTTAAACTGATAAGTCACATATAAATGCCCCATCCTCCACCAAGTATAACTGCCATTAATGGAAAAATGAGCTCAAGACGCAATAGGCATTTTTAATACCAGGCTGTAAATGTGGACATTTTCATAGCGTCATCTGTGGGAAGTGACTTGCTTTTGGAACCATGAGCTATTAAATGAACTGCAAGATTTTGCACTCATTTTTTCAACATCAGAGCTGCTGCTTTGTCACAAATCCACTTATGTAAGGTGTTTCTGATTTGATGTTGTTTAACTACCAGAAATACGCTACACTCAACTCTAGACCACATGTTGTTGCAAACAAGTGTTTGCTGATTGTGTGCACCCTTTTGAGCTGTGTCTCTCTGGGTGGAGAGTGTTGGACTCACCTCATGTTTTCTTCACCGACTCGGTTTGTCGCGGCCACCTGGGGGGTGTTGGCGGGGTCCCTGGGTCCGAACTGCTGTGGCTCCGGACCGTTTGCGCTGCTGACAGCGCGCCGTGTTTTCACTTCACCAGACCGCGGACATTTTTGGTTGTTTATCACTGCACTTATTATGATTATTAAATTCTGTTATCTTTTGAACTGTGCTCTTCTTATTTCATGCTGGGTCCTGCCAAACGCTGGGTCAATGCTCCGACCGCGTCCGACACATAACAGTAGTCTCTGGCCATTTAACAATGGACCAGCGGAAGCAGAGACGGTGTTTTTGCCGGGAAGGCTGCAGCAGATGTTGGAGTTGATCCGGGATCAGTTGCGGGTGCTCTCCGCCCGGGTTGCGCGCATTGGTGCGGCATGGCGGAGTTCACAGCTTGGTTGCGTCGCACCCCGCTGTTACGGCTGTAGCCCCGTCTCTCCCGTGCAGCTGGCTCCAACGCCTGTTGTAGCAGCCCCGGTGGTATTTAGTTTGCACGTTAAGGTGTTGGGTATAACCTGCTGTCATTTACAGCAGTGTGTATTGGTTTTTACTCTGTTACCACGGGGATTTTCTTATTTGGCACTTTGGCTCCCTCTGGTGACAGAGTCACATTACCGTTCAGGTTCAAAGGATGGAAAACACAATGTTTTTCCATTCTTTGCACTTGACGATGTAGGCCAATAGTTTTTTTATTGGTCTATATCTGTTTCTTGTTTTAGTATGAGGTGTTTTTATCAGGGGTTAATTTGTTTTTGTGGGTTTAAAGCACTGTCTGTGGTCTGGAGTTGAAAATGCAGGCTGTCTGGAGCATAGGTTGACCCAGGTGACTTTATGTTAGTGTTGGTCTTTCTTTTTTTTCTTTTGGTTTCACCTCCCAGGGTTTGATGGGATGGTCCTCTGGGGGGTGATGGGGGGGGGGGGTAATTGGGTTGTTTTTTTTTCTCTTTTTTTGTTTTTGTTGTTCCCTCTCTTCTCCTCTGGCTCCAGCCGTGTGAGCCGTACATTGTCGGCGTTGCTGGAGTGGTGCAGTTTGGTTGTGTGGGCGTTTCCCAGGTAACGTCTGCACCCGGGGGGTATTTTTTATTTTTTTTTTCCCTGTCTTCTCCTCCGGCCCCAGCCGTTTGAGCCGTACGTTGGGCGTTGCTGGGGTGGTGCAGTTCGGTTATGCTGGCCATTTCCCAGGTAACCTCTGCACCCGGGAGGTGGGGGGGTTTGGGGTATTATTATTTTTTTTTACATTCCCTTTACAACCTCCAGCCTTGGCGCGCCTCTGTGCCGTTTGCCATTGGCGTTGCTGGGGTGGTGCAGTTCGGTTATGCTGGGGTTTCCCAGGTAACCTCTGCACCCGGATGGGGGGGGTTTAGGGGTGTTTTTCGTTACTTCCCTGTTCCACCTCGGCACCTTCAGCGCGCCTTTGAGCCGTACGCCATCGGCATAGCTGAGGTTTGGGGCAGTGGAATATACCCACAGCTGGTGGCTGGTTTAAAAGTCGGAGGGGTGGCGCCGTCTTGTGCCGTACGCCATTACCGCTGTTCCACTCCTCCGGTTGACTTTTGGGGTATAGTCATGGTTAGTGACACTGGACGTACTTCCAGTTTCCCCTGCGCTGAGGGGGTGGGGTTGGGGTTGTTGTTTTGTTTGTTGTATGTTTTTTTTCCCCAGTTTCCACCCTCAGGGTGTGACTGTGGTGTCCTCTGGGGGGGAAATGACTGTGGGACCATCTAGCCGTAGACGGCTGGGGCTGGGTCTGTTGTTACTCATGGGCGGGTGTCTCCTGGGGTTTGATGGAACGGTCCTCTGGGAGGCGCTGGGAGCCCTCGGAGCCCCCGTGGGTGACTTTGGATCCCAGAGGGACCTCGGCTGTGGTTATTACTCCTGCAGCTGGCGGGATGTCCTCTGGGGGGTGGTCCCTACATGTCGCGGGGGAGGGGGGGGTTAGATTTTTTTTTGCAAGCTTAAATTTGGGTCGTGTTTGGGTTTTTTTCGCCTCTTCCGGGGTTTTTGATGTTTTACTAAGGAGTGGCTTCTGTCTGGCCACTCTGCAGCAATCTACTAATCATGCCCGTATGGCAGAGATGGTTGGCCTTTTGGAAGGTTCTCCTCTCTCCACAGAGGAATGCTGGCGCTCTGGCAGAGTGGAGCATTGGGTTCTTGGTCGCCTCCCTGACTAAGGCCCTTCTCCCCCAATTGCTCAGCAGCCAGGTCTATGAAGAGTTCTGGTGGATCTAAATGTCTTCCATTTATGGATTTATAGATTTTCCATTTATGGATTAGGGGAGGTGATGGTCTAAAGTTTTGGGCTTGAGACTAGAGGATCCTCGGTTCAAATCCCAGACTGACCGGAAAATCACTAAGGGCCCTTGGGCAAGGTCCTTAATCCCCTAGTTACTCCCGGGTGTAGTGAGTACCTTGTATGGCAGCACCCTCACATCGGGGTGAATGTGAGGCATTATTTGTAAAGTGCTTGGAGCGTCTGATGCAGATGGAAAAGTGCTATATAAATGCAGTCCATTTACCATCTATGGATGATGGATGCCACTGTGTTCATTGGGACGTTCAAAGTAGCAAAAAGTTTCTGTACCCTTCCCCAGATTTGTGTGTCGAGACAATCTTGTCTAGGAGGTAGACAGACAATTTATTTGACTTCAGGCTTGGTTTGTGCTCTGACATGCACTGTCATCTGTGGGACCTTATATGTATGCCAATCCAAATCATGTTCAATCAACTGAATTTACCTCAGGTGGAGTCCAATTATGCTGTACAAACATCTCAAGGATGTTAACACAATGCTCATTTTGAGCTTTATGGAAAAATACTGATGTACATGTGATTGCTTAGGTTTTTTATTATTTTTAATAAATTTGCAAAAATCTCAAAAAAGAACTTTTTTTATATTGTTATTATGGGGCATTGTGTGTAGAATTTTCAGGGAATAAATTAATTTCATCGATTTTGGAATAGTGGGGGTAAGATAACAAAATGCAGAAATTGTTTCCTATTAACAAAAGAAACTCATCATGTGATGGCACCTTCATAGCAATATGTGTGCAGTTAATCGCTCTGATTACATTTTGGAAACTGAGTCTCGCTACAAATTGCACTTTAATGTTGGAATGTAGCTGGATGAGATTCGGATGATTGCGTTCCACACAGCTGGCATGGCTGAGCACAAGGTTAACTGTTACACACCTGACTGATCAGCCATTAACTCTGAGAACCAAGTTGATTCACTTTAGTTGTGGTTTTTAGGGTGGAGACTTGAGGTCTGATGTCAGCATCTGAACTGGGTTCGACAAGGTCATAGGTGTGGTGACTTTGATGATTGCCTTTGAGCAAGAATTTGGGGCCAGTAAACCAGTGGTGAACCAGTGGTGAACATGAGCTGA
Source organism: Thalassophryne amazonica (assembly GCF_902500255.1). Lineage (NCBI taxonomy): Eukaryota > Metazoa > Chordata > Actinopteri > Batrachoidiformes > Batrachoididae > Thalassophryne > Thalassophryne amazonica. The sequence goes on from NC_047112.1 coordinate 80,334,258, forward strand.
TGTGCAGGAACAGATCGTGTTACAAGATCTGCAGGATTGTGATCAGTGGGGACATACTGCCATTGGTTTTCTCGTGAGGACCTCCTTATCCGAGCCACACGATTGCTGACATAGGCATAAAAGTGGCTGGTCTCGTTGTAAATATAACCCAGGACCACTTTACTGTCTGTAAAGAAATGAATATCATTCAAATGAATGTCCAGCTCTCCTGAGACCAGATCCGCAAGCTCAACTGCTGGCACAGCAGCACAAAGTTCTAGTCTGGGGATGGTTTATTCAGGACTGGTGTTAGTTTAGCTTTCCCCATAATGAAGCCAATTTCACAATTCCCACCTGCATCAGTCACCTTCAAATAAGCCACCGCTGCAATGGCTTTTGTCGACTCATCACAGAAGATGCACAGCTCTCTGTATGCAGCTTCTGAGGGTGCGATATTTGTGTATGTTCTGGTGATTGAGAGGTTAGACAGTACATGCAGTGACTCTCTCCAAAGAACCTCCATCCCTTGGGGCAGTGAAGCATCCCAGTCACCATTATCTGCAGTGAGCTTTCTGAGGATGAATTTGCCATGGGTTGTGGTGGATGCTATGAAGCCTAGCGGGTCATACAGACTGTTTATAGTAGATAAGACACTGCGTCGAGTGAAGGGTTTTGTCTGATCAGACACATTAAAGGTGAAAGAGTCTTTCTTAAGGTCCCAAAGGATACATAGGCTACGCTGCATGGGCAATGCATCCGCTTCAACATCTAAGTCTTTAAGGTCTTTTGCATGATAATGGGATGGGAATGCTTCCAGGATCTCTTTCCTGTTGGCTGCAATTTTGTCCAACCCAGGTTTGACTTGGCAAGGACATCACAAGTCCTTTGCAGCAGATTCACGGCTGCTTCAATAGTGGGATGGGATTTAAGGCCATCATCTACGTAAAATCCCGTGTCACAAACAGCTGGACATCTGTGTCGAAGTCTGTCTCAGAGCACTGGACAGACTGGTGGAGGCCAAATATCACTACTGCAGGGGAGGGACTGTTTCCAAAAATGTGGACCCACATGCGATACTCTGTGATGTTGTTGCTGAGGTTGTTGTCTCGAAATCACAAAAACTGAGAAAGTTCCTGTCCTGTTGTCCTGTTTTTACTGTTTCTATGTGCGGGAGCACATAGGAACAGTAAAATATCTGCTCAATGTAAGCTGTAAAGGCTACAGCTTCTTTTCTGAAGCATGAGGACGGAGTGAGTTGTTGAGATCTGGTCATTAAGTGACAGTCCATTGTACTGAGCACTACTATCAAACGCAACTCTAATTTGTTTGGGCTTTCTGGGGTGATAAACCACAAACAGAGCCAAGTACCACCTCTCTTCATCTCCTTTAACGGAGGGGCAACCTCTGCATGGTCATTTTGGATGCATAGCTTGTGGTCTGTTATTTGGGAGTGGTGATTTGAACGGTAGTAGAGCTGTCCAACTCTTGTTTGCATCCTTTTTCATCCCTTGTTCCATTATTTTCATGAAGGCATTGTCTTGAACAGATGGGGAGACTTGATTGTCATTTTTAGTTTGTTCAAACACATAACACCCAAGGTGGTCTGATTCACAACCAGATCTGTCACTAGGTTGTAGGAGATTTGGACCCCGCAGGGTTTCTCTTTCACATTGAATAGATTTGGGCAAGGCTGGAAACATGTTGGTCGACCTCTCTCAGTTGCGTTTGTGTAGAAGGTGTTTACTGTTACTGTTTTGTGAACGCCACTCAAACACACATTTCCCACTATAACCCACCCCAAGTATAATTTTTGTGCAAAGGGTGCACTGCTGGGGCTTATCTGTTTATGGACTTTGTGTACCTTGACAATGTCCAATCCAAGCAGCATCAGTATGTGGGCATTTGGGTCAAGCTCTGGGATGATATGTATGACACTCTTTAAATGCGAGTGGAGTGCCATGCTGGGCGTCGGTATCTCCTCCCTGTTGTTGGGAATGTCACTGCACTCGATCAGACTGGGCAGGGGACACTGACTGTGCCATCTACAACGTAACCAGTGGCTCTCCTACCCATTGTCTCTTTAAGACCAGCGCATGTTCTTAATGAGTAGGGTGAACTAGGGCCATTGTCATTAAAATCTCAAAAAACTCTGAGCGAACAAGAGATCTGTTACTCTGTTCATCATGAATTGCATACAGCCTGACCGCCTGGTCTGGGTGCCTGCTGGGTATACCTTTACAAGATTTTTTAACATGACCTGTCAGTAAGGTTTCCACCACAGACTTGAATGCATTTAGAGGTGATTTCACTGGGCAGACTAGCACCCTGCTCCCTGCCATGGTCTACATCAGGGTCAGAATCTTTGCTCCAGGGGGCTGTGCCTGGGTGAAGAGCTGTGTTGTGATTCTCATTGCCACATTCAGAGCATTGCACTTTAGCCTTACATTGTTTAGCAAAATGTGTTGAAGAGGCACATCATCTAAAGCAAATGTTGTTCTCTTTCGGAAATGTTCTGCGTTCAATGGGCTTCTCATGAAAAGCTCTACATTTTAGAAGAGCACGGGGTTTCTTGTGTACCCGGCACAGTTTTTACAATCATCTGTCATTTATTAATTTGTTTGTGATCCATATCTAGGGTTTGTAAGTACCTCTGTTTTGTGTACTGACACTTGTCACTGTTTGTTAAATTTTCAAGAGGGTTTCTCAGATCTGGGGCTGTGTCAAGATGAGAGGTAAAGTCAAAGCTTGGGTTATTTTTGATATTAGCTTCATGACTGACAAAGTCTACAAAAACACAAAATGGGGGAACAGAGACCCAAAAGTCATGTTTGTAGTTTGCACCGACTGAAACCCACTTCTCTTGCAGGTAAAAGGGGATTTTTTGCACAATTGGGTTTAAACCCCGTGCTGAGTCTAGGAAAGTGAGGCCAGGGAGGTCTCCCTCCTTCTTGGCGCTCTGGAGCTCCATGAGTATGTCACTGAATTTTCTCAGCTTCACATAATCTCTGTTTGTTATCTTTGGAAAATTGTTAATTTGTTTAAACAGACCATCCTCAACTACCTCTGCTGAGCCGTAGCATTTGGTTGAGTCTCTCCCATATCATTCTTAACCCAGCATCTAGATGGTTGATGTGTATGGCTCGGATTTGTTCAACATGCTCTGCAGATTCTTTCCCAAGCCACTTAAGTAACAAATCCATCTCCTCACTTGCTGTCAAATCAAGGCCCCTTATTGTATTTTCAAAAGAATGTTTCCAGGCTCTGTAGTTCTGGGGCCTGACACTGAATTGGAAGCCTGTTGCTACAATTTCACAATGAGCAAAGTGTCTCACAAAGTATGTTACAAACTCACTGATATTTCCATCACTGTGGCTTGACGGCCTGGGGTTGCAGGCGGGAACATAATAGCTGTCTCTTTGGTTTTGTTGTGGCCAACCATGATTTCCATCACAGTTGTCTGGAGGTGGATGGGGTGGCAGGTGAGACAAAGAAGTGGTTGGCATGTGGTGCTTATACACAGGTTGTTCAGCTTTTGTTTCTAATGATGATCCACAGTTTTATAGAGTTGGTGTGTGAGTGATGAGCATCACAGGGAGGGTCGACTATGACAGCTGGAGGTTATCAAATGGTGGAGGCTCTTTCTGCATTGTAGCAGCTTCATTTTTTAATAACTTAGCCTGAGCCATAACATAATTTTTTAGTCCGTAGTGAGCTTTCAGAGAAGGGAGATCTAAACATGTCCATTACTTTGTCCATCCATTTGTGATAGAACAGGCAGCCTCTAAAACTTTTGCTTCCACTGCAGCTGTAGCAACCTCTTTCTCACATTGGATGAGTTAAATGGATGCTTCAGTTTGAGCCTTTTCCAGTTAACACTTACTTCGTTTTGAGTGAAGGTGAGACGAACCTTTGCTGCCTCTGCTCTGGCTCTTGCCTTGGCTGCTGCTGAACCATAGAAGAGCATGAGGTCAGAGATCTTGTATGATATGATTTTGCAGATATGATGGCTTCTGGTGAGACACTGGCATGCTAGCCATCCTTGCTGATGCATTGTGGCGTTGCATCTGTAGCCCTGTCAAGCGCTACCTTGTCCGCTGAAATGCCAGCATTTCACTGTTCTGTCCTCAGTGCGTTCTAGCACCTATGACAGACAGCTAAACACTTTACTCCAATCAAAACTCTGCGTTTCCAAGAGGTTTTTTTGTTGACACAAAGTGTGAAACTAAAAAGGAAATAAACAAACAATATTCAAACTTGGAATATTGTATGCCCAATAAATGCACAAGGCATCAAATCAAAGAACTTCACGAAGTACAGCTAGCTTAAAATAGCATAGCTAATGCTAACAGTATGCTAGAAAGAAATGCGGCTGACATGAGACTCTAAAGGGCTTACAACATAAATTTAGCTGCTTTAACATAATAAAAAATATAAAAACATATCAATAATACATAACGACAATGCAAGCTTAAACAAGATGTGTGCTGTAGTGGCTGATTAAACATGATGAGCTGCCCGCTTCTCAGTTCCTCAAAGGTTTTGTTTTTCCTCAACTCAAAAAAGACAAAACTGCGGAACTAAAATTGACCAGTAGATGGTGGTATTGAGCTTTAGAGTTTCCTTCTCTGTAAAAAAAAACAATGAAATTAATGAAACTAGTAGATACAGGAAATGTTTTTTTTTTTTTTTAAACTTTAACACTGAATATTAAGAACTAAAACAGAACAACATCCCATAGAATTATAAGATACAGGGCTTCCTAAACTAGCAGATAAAAAATGCAAGTTGCAGTAGGAATGACAGATGCATTCAAGGTGGAGGTGGTATTACATCAAGAATTGGCTCTGAGCCACGAGTTGCTTACAATGGTGATGGACAGGCTGACAGGTGAGATCAAACAGGAGTCTCCATGGACTTTAATGTTTGCAGATAACGTTTTAATGTTGTGAGAGTCGAGAGCAGGTTGCGACTAACATGCAGAGGTGGAGGCTGTTCTGGAGAGAAAGGAAATTAAAGTTAGTATAAGCAAGATGCAGTATGTATGTGTATAAATACGAGGGAGACCCTGAATGACAGCAGCCGAAGGAATGAGGTATCTTGAGCTCTGTCTTCTGTCACTGGGTTTTCATCAGAACCTACTTGAACAGTAGTAGAGGGTATGAAAACAAATTGCTACTTTATAGGTATACTATTAGTAGTATTAGTATTACTATATTAATCCCTTAGAACTGTTTATATTTCATTTATTCTTCCATTAATGTGTCTGACAGCATTTTTCTGAGAATAAGTCACAAGTCCTTATGTGTCATTCAATCCCAATAGTAATAATAATAATAATAATATAATGATATAATAATAATAATAATAATAATAATAATATATAATAATGAAATGGAACTGGCTGTTGAAATTCCAGAAACAGCAAGCTGACACACAATTTGTTATACAAGTTTTCACCTCCCACTTCCAGGAATAGCGTGGTATTGTGCTGAATAAAGTCTGTGAATGTGTGAATCTGTCTGCTTTCAGTTTTGGTCAAAGTTTGTGCATGTCATGTGACTGAGAACTACTGGAACAAAAAAGGCAATTAGGCAGAAGGCCTGCACGCACACTGATACTCCAGTATATGTTCTAGCTCAGTGAAAATATGAACAGTATAAATGTGTTGAATTAAGCAAGATGTCCTAAAGGGCGGTGGCCAAGTGGTTAGTGTGCTTAAGCCCCCGTCACACTAGCAAGAATGTCAAGTTTTGATTTGGTATCATTTTCAATGTGAAATATCACAAGATATTGTTGCATGCCAAACAATCATTGTTACAAATCAAATCAAATCAACTTTATTTATAAAGCACTTTAAAAAACAGCTACAGCTGAAACAAAGTGCTGTACACGAGGGAAAATAAAAAGCAACAAACCACAAAGTACAAATAACAAAAAACAAGTCCAAAAATTAAAACTGAAACAAGTAAAATCAGTTAAAGCAACCAAAACAGATCGAGATCTCATTCCGGGTTAAAAGCCAGTGCATAAAAGGGGAGGTGATGGTCTAGTGGTTAAGGTGTTGGTTTGAGTCCAGAAGATCATGGGTTCAAATCCCAACCTGACTGGAAAATCACTAAGGGCCCTTGGGCAAGGTCTTTAATCCCCTATTGCTCCCGGTGTGTAGTGAGCGCCTTGTATGGCAGCACCCTGACATTGGGTGAATGTGAGGCATAATTGTAAAGCGCTTTGAGCGTGTGATGCAGATGGAAAAGCGCTATATAAATGCAGTCCATTACCATTTTTTACCATAAAAGTAAGTTGTAAGATTGGTTTTAAAAACAGAAAGTGAAGAGGCCTGCCTGATGTGGAGCGGTAGATCGTTCCACATCTTTGGAGCCACAACAGAAAAAGCTCGGTCCCCTCTGAGCATACGCTTGCACCTCGGCACCTCCAGGAGGAGCTGATCAGCTGACCGGAGGTGGCGAGCGGGGGCGTAAAGATGAAGCAGCTCAGAGAGGTAGGGCGGGCAAGGCCATTTAAAGATTTAAAAACAAATAAAATAATCTTAAAATTACTTCTAAAATGCACAGGCAGCCAGTGGAGGGAGGCCACGACTGCTCTTACATGCACCAGTTAGCAGACGGGCGGCAGCATTCTGAACCTAGCTTTCCTACTTTATGCAAGACCTTGTTCTTTAAGTAAGTACCTACAGTTTATGACCACACGTGAGGATAGGAGTGCAATTTGACTGGTAATACTAGAGCCTCACCTTCAGGCCAGTCTCAGTTTTTTTTTTTTTTTTTTTTTTTTTTTTTTTTTTGCCGTCACAAATTGAGTCAAATTTTCATGATTTTTTAAACTCACTATTACTAACCCTACTCCAACCCCCAACCCTAACCTTAACCATAACCTAATCCTGGTCCTTCCCCCCCCCCTAACCATAACTACACCCCACCCCCCCTTCACTTTTAATTTCATGCAGCCATCATGGAATGAATTAGAATGAATTTGTGTTGCCGTGACAAAAATGGGGCACTTTTCGTCACAATATCACAAACCAATAGATTAATGTATATTTCATGCTCCTGAATTACGACTTGCCGTGAGACAGGGTTATGCATTTTACCCTGACTTGTGAGCAAAACCCACAATACTTGAACTCCTTCACTGAGGGTGGTATATCTCCCCTGACCCAGAGGAGACAATGAAGATGCTGATCCTCATCCCAGTCACTTTACACTCATCTTCAGACTTGCCCAATGTGCATCAGAGATCATAGTCTTTTGAGGTCAACAGAACATCATCTGTAAGTGTCAAAGATGTGATACTGAGGTCACCAAACTAGATACCCTCCAGTCCTGGACTGCACCTTGAAATCTTATTCATGAAAATCAAGAACAGGACTGGTGACAAGAGGCAGCCTTGGCAGAGTCCAACATTTATTGGGAGCATGTCTGTGATGCTGGAAATGCAGACACATATCCTACTTTGGTCATATAGAGACTGGATTGTGCATTGTACATGTTCTACTACTGGTAGGATAAAAATGTAAAACAAAATCTAAAAAAATCTAAAAATCTAAAAAATATCTGACACCTTATACAACAAACAAGGCAAAATTCTTCCTCTTGGTATACAAGGTGCCTTCAATAAGTTTTGAGACTTTTTTCGTAGGGACACTTTTTTCCTCGGACAAGCACGAAACTCTAGTCCCCTTCAAAGTACTCCCCTCCAGATGCAATGCACTTGTTGTATCGTTCCAACAATGTCTGGAAGGCCCCCTTGAAGTCCTCTGGTGTGAATGTGTCCACGACCCTTGTCACAGCCTCTTTCATCTCCTCAATGGTTTCAAAACAACTGCCTCTAAGGTTTTCCTTGAGCTTGGGAACAACCAAAAGTCACAGGGAGCAAGGTCTGGACTGTAGGGAGGGTGAGGAACTGTTTGGATGCCCATCTCGGTCAAATAGTTGGAAACACGGATGGAGTTGTGGACTGGTGCATTGTCCTGAAATTTGCACAAATCTTCTGCACATTCAGTTCATCATGAATAATTGTGTGCACAGTTCCCACACTGACTTCAAACTCTACACTTATTGGGCCTCATGTATCAACGTGCGTACGGCGATATTTGAGCGTATATGGGGTGTACGCCAAAATGGCTGCGCTACTTGGCATTTATCAATGTGGTCGTTGGCGTACGCTGCGCTGAAAATATACACCAGGTCGAGAGGTGGTGTAAATTATACACCAAAATGAACCAGCTCTGGAATCCACATAAAAATTAAAATGATCAACATGATAAACAGTGCCATTATACAAATCAATGCATATGTTACATAAATAACACTTTCCTGATTATACTACATAATAATCAATACAAATCCCGCTTTTGCGGGATTGCTAGTTTATCGAGCACAATCCGTGGCCACAGCGCTGACTGCAAAGAAAGCACTGCTCACCTTTTTCTCCAGACTTCGAGCCTGGAGCCAAAGCAGCACTGAGCTTAACTTTATGTGGTGTGATCATTTTAGACAATGAAATTGATAATTACAACTGTAGTGTTGTCATTCCCTTCGCCCATGCTGCAATCAGGTTGTGTCGTCTCCATTCGTTTGTCACAATAAAATAAATAAAGAAATACATTTTAAGAATAAAGAAATCTGAAAAATTAGGCGTCTTATTAATTGAGCGAGCAAATATCCACGTCAAGAATTATTGACATGTGAAAAGAGAATACAGTGGTCCCTCGCTATAACGCGGCCTCGCCATTTCGCATGCCTTTTTTTTTTACAGTGTTCTGTGTTCTGCATGTCTGTTTATAAGAATCTTCTCGCCCAGAAGAAAAAAGAGCGCCAACAACTACTCTTAACTGTGTTTGTCACTCGGAAACAGACACCTGCAGCCAGGTGTGAGTGGAAAAAGGCGCGGCGCCAGGACGCAGAGGCGCGATCTGTGAAATACTGGACAGTCACTATTAATAATTTCTTATGTGTCCAACCTCGTACGTTGATCGTTAAAATTAAATTTGTTAGTTCTAAAAGCCATCATAATTATTTATAGGAAACGTTCTATTTTTATTTCTCAAACAAATGTTTGGGCCTGAAAACAGTTTGGTCTTATTTTCTACTAAGGTTTGAACTTTGAGAGTGTTTACACATGAGAGAAAAGTGAGAAAATGTTCATGCCTGATTGAGAAAGTGTATAAAGTGGTTTTACAGGGGTTTTACAGCTTTGAAACATCTATAATAATTGTAAAAAATAACGCTGACTACATCGCGGTTTCGCGTATTACGGGCTATTTTTAGAACGTAACTCCCGCAATAAACGAGGGACCACTGTAACACTTTTTTGATTATACTACAAAACAATTGATACGACGCCCGCTTTTGACGCTCTATTGGCACGCATCGTGATTGGTGGAGTTCTTTTTCTTTGCCGTCTTCCTGGCTTCCATGTCTTAAAATGAGGATGTGTCTGAAGCGGAGTCTGAATATTTATGGGCGTGTTTATTATAATTACAATTGTTTTCACCCTCCGCATTTATCAAGGTCACATCAGGCGTACGTCAGAAATGGGCAGGTGCGCACTGCTTGATACATGTCACGGCAGCTTTGGTGTACTTCAAATTTACACCGTAAATTTACGCCACAAGTGCGCAACTTTGATACATGAGGCCCATTGTCTCTATTGACACTCAACGGTCCTCATCTATAAAAGTATGAATTTCCCCCACCAGCTCCAGTGTTTTGACTTCCCTCTCCCTCCCACACCTCTCATCGTCTCTCACAGACTCTCTGCCACCCTTAACCTTGTTGTGCCAACAAAACACAGATACTCTGCCCATGCAATTTAATCTATAAGCAGTCTGAAGCAGTTCAAAAGTCTGCGTAGCATTCTTTCTGAGCTTAACACAAAATTTTATAGCGTATCACTCTTCCAAAGTGTCCTCCCGTCCCGACTGCATTTTGCAAAAAAGTCAGCTGTGACGAGCGTCTCTTTCTACCTGGAATAACAAAAATTGGTAGATTATCTCCTTAGACATATGGTAATGACATATCAAAATTACAAGCGTGTGGGATGATTATAACTGCCCCTACAAAAAAGTCTCAAAACTTATTGAAGCCTCCTTGTAATTATGTTCATATTTGTAAAACTTTGTCAAGGCCTAACGAAAGAAAGAAAGTCTTTGAGATGAGGGGACAGACAAACTGACACTAAACCCTCTTTATTGCCAGCACACACATTTCATGAAATCATGTTATTTGAGTGACTTTCACAGGATTGAATTGGTGCTATTGAAATCCAGTATCTCATAATACATCCACATATGAGACATACTCACTCCAATACAAAAAAGAAAATAAAAAAACCCATCCATGTCACTTGATAAGGAGTACAAGTTGTATCAATGCCCTCTAAGTCAACACCTCTCAGCTCTGCTGCATTTTTCCTGGTGGAGAGAGATTTGTGATAGGGATGGAACACTTTCAATCCAGACAAATGGAGAGCTGTTGTATTGACCAGAGGATTAAGAGGAGGCTCTGTCCAGCAAGCTCCATGCAACATTTATCAGCTCCCCCAGCAGCAAGAGAGATGAGAAAGGGGGTGGTGGAGGAGAAGGTACACTGAGGACCTCCCAGCTGCTTCAGAAGCCTGTGTTCAATGTTTGCAAGCCTCCATTAATGTTGTAAGCCTTGTTTTAACAACCAGAAAGTTGAAAAGGTAGCAACAAGAGAGAAAGAGGGAGAGAGATTGAATGAGAGGGATGTGGTGAGGACAGATTTCTGAAGCTGCAGTTTAATCCCACAGACTAAATTTTGCAACAGTGACTCTTTGTGTTAAACGTGTTACTGTAACCTTGATAATGTTGCCACTGTGTTTCAAATTAATAATCCATAGCATTGCTCTTGCACTCTAAAAAATAAACCGCTGTCTCGAGAAAACGTGATGTAACAATTTGCATTTTTGTAAGTTATTTCAATTTAACTATAGTTATTTCAACTTAAAGGCTTGTGGTATTAAATCAGTTGAAACTTGAAATAACTGAGTTGAAATAACAAAAAAAAAACTATGCAAATTGTTACATCTATTTTGTCATTGAGACAGCAGTTCCTTTGTACGTCTGCCAAGGGCGTAATAAAACCATCTGCGTTCATTCACTTATTTCTGTCTGTCTGTCTGTCTATCTGTTAGAAAGATTACATCAAAACTACTGCACAGATTTTGATGACATTTTCACCACAGATACAGATTAGATCATGGAAGAACCTTGAAAATTTTGCAGGTGATCTGGATCCGTATTCAGTCTCTGGATCACGTTTCACTTTATATAGACTTTGAAGGATTACTGTTAGCAGAATTACGCCAAAACAACTAGACATATTTTGATGAAATTTTCAGATACACATTAGGTCATGGAAGACTCCATTAAACTTTGGAGGTATTGTGGGTTCGAATCCAGATTCTTGATCAAGATTTCACTTAATATACTATACTTTGAAGGATTTCATCAAAGTGACTTCAGATTCTCACCAAATTTGCACCACAGATCGATATTAGGGTATGAAGACTCCACTGAATTTTGGAGGTGATCTGGATCCGGAATGGCAGACATCATAAATCAATGATTGCTCTTGATTAGAATGTAGTTATCAACAGTGTTAATAAAAACTTTTCAAACTGTTGTTTAGACAGAGCTCTACATGGAGGGTAACATTAGGACTTCACAGCAGGCCACAGAGCAGGTGATGAGAGACCCTGCAAGGTTTATGACAAATGTGGGTGTGGAATCCATTAGCTTAGCGGGGCAATTAGTGCAGAAATTCCACTATGGTGATAGTGCAGTTTATCTGCCAGGGAGAGAAATTCAACAAGTTGAGATTGTGGTCTGCTTCCGTAGATGTGGCCATAAAAATCATAGAGGGATATGCTTTGCAAACCTAATAGCCATTACTACATTGGATGATGCTGAAATTGAGGATGGCCCATTGGCTGTTCCAGCAATATCAAAGATTTCATGTCTGCTACCTACAACTTGTGTGGAATGTCTCAAACCTAAACCTACTTCCAGGTATCTTATATATATATATATATATATATATATATATATATATATATATATATATATATATATATATATATATATGCTACTCTGGAGCCACCCCTAAACCCAAACAGTCTAACCATCAACCCCACTGAGGTCCTTAGTCTGGTTCTCATTAACATAAGATCACTGTCCTCAAAATCATTGTTGATTAATGATCAAATTATGGATCATCACTTAGATATAACTGGGTTATGTGAAACCTGGTTTAAACCTACAGCTGTCCTCCCCTTAAATGAGGCCTGCCCACCAGCATATACATCTAGTCATGTCCCTCGTGATGCGAAGCAAGGTGGGGGCGTTGCTCTTATTTACAAATCTAGGTTCAGCTTATTAGCTGTTGGGGGTCACAAATATAACTCGTTTAAGCATCTGATTCTCCACTCTGCTCAGGATACAACGTATTGCCAAGGTCAGAAGAATAAAAATCAGCCGTATTATTTTGTCATTGTATATAGGCCCCCTGGCCCGTACTGTGACTTCTTAGATGAATTTGGTGCGTTCATCTCTAACTTGTCGACTTGTGCAAATAACATTCTGATTATTGGTGACTTTAACATTCATGTAAATAAACCTTCTGATCCCCTCTGCAAATCATTTATGGAAATTGTGGATGCATTAAGATTTCATCAATGCATTCAGCACTTGACACACATTAGTGGAATACCCTGGATTTGGTTCTTGCATGTGGTATTGCTTTCACAAATATTGACCTCATGCCTCTTACATCAGTGGTCTCTGATCACTCACTTATTAATTTTACAGTTTTGCTGCCGTGTTTAGTGGAACAACAACCTTATTTATCACTACAACAGTGCATCAGCTCTTCAACCACGACTAAACTCAAAGCTAGACTGCCTGATATCTTAGCTTCACATTTGGAAAATGCCCAATCAGTAGACAGTCATGTGGATAGTTTAAATTCAGTGCTCAAAACTACACTCGACAATATTGTGCCACCTTTGTTAAAACCACACTCCCCCAAAACACAGTCACCTTGGTTCAGTGATTACTTGCGTGACCTCAAGCATGAGGCTAGAGGTCTAGAAGGGAAATGGTATAGTTCAAAATTAGAACTGTTCCACCTTGCATGGTGTGATGCTACCTTAGACTATAAGCATGCACTACTGGCTGCAAAGCAAACCTATTACTCTGATATAATCAACAAAAACAAGCATAACTCAAAGTTCTTGTTGACACAGTGGCAACACTTGGCAATACATGGACAACCACTTGTAGTTCGCTCTCCTTTTACAGCACAAGATTTTCTGGATTACTTTGAGAAGAAAATAGAAGACATTCGGTTAAACACATCCCAGCACGCCTTAACCCAGCCACTACACCCTGCTATTGAGGTTGGTGCCATTAGTGAGGTATTACCTAGATTTACAGAATTTGACAGTATCTCACAATGCATGCTGGTGAAACTCATAATGTCAACAAAAAGCACAACCAGCTTATTTGATCCCATACCAGTGAAACTGTTTAAGGACCTTTGGCCCATTCTTGGGCTGACTGTGCTGGAAATTATTAATCTCTCATTAACTTCTGGATCTGTTCCTAAATGTTTCAAATCTGCAGTGATTAAACCATTACTTAAGAAATCTAATCTTGACCCTAGTGTATTGAAAAACTATGGCCATATCAAATCTATCATTTTGCTTTAAATTCTGGGAAAAGTGGTTTCACGGCAGCTCATGGACTACCTTTGTGAGAATAATCTTTTTGAGCAGTCTGGTTTTAGAAAATATCATTACACAAAGACATCTCTCACTAAAGTGGTGAACGAACTTCTGCTTGCAATGGATTCGGACACCACTATGGTTCTGGTGCTGTTAGATCTCAGTGCTGCATTTGATACAGTGGATCATCATGTTCTACTTGATAGGCTGGAAAATCATTTTGGAAATACTGCGAGTGCCCTTGCATGGTTGACATCATACTTAACCAGTCATTCTCACTGTGTTTTGTACAATAACACTACCTCTAACCATAGTGACATGAAATTTGGGGTTCCACAGCAGTCTGTCTTAGGCCCCCTGCTTTTCTCCCTTTATATAGCAACCCTTGGACACATATTGCGGCGTTTTGAAATTACCTTTCACTGCTATGCTGATGATACTCAGTTATACATGTCGATAACTGCTGGTAATCTCATCCACATAGAATCCTTAGATGACTGCGTTCAAGGGCGCAATTTAGAACTAGAAATTGGGGGGGACAAAGTGCGAGGCCCGCAGGGCTGAAGCCCATAGGCTGGGGGTCTGGGGGCCGCTTTAGGCCCCCAGAAGCCAATGGTTTCTAGATAAGCTCAGATGCATTCTGAGCATCCAGAACAGTAATTTTAATGTTTTGAGAAAACCATAAAGTGGACACCATTTGACTTATGCAATTTAAAACTGTGGATATAAGTACTTTATTCTGAGAACAGCCAGCATTGATTTTATTAACAGCCTGGTGTAAATAAGGTATCACCACATGTGTAGAACTCAAAAAGAATGATAGGTTGAGTTTTCATTAAAAAACAACTGCAATGTGGTAAAATGTATTTATAAATATGAAAGAACAGGCTCTTAATAATTATTAACTATTGCATACTGTATTTTTTTCTCAAGATTTGTTTTTGCATAAGTTTGAAAAAACAACAGATCATAAGTTTAGGATAAAATACTTATCATGAATTTAATTTTCGAAGTGGCACTAATGACAACACTCATACTGAACATAATTTCGCTTGCATAGATTGATATTGGGGATCAAACAATAATTGCAGATGGGCTTTCTGAGGTCCCAGATAGATTTTCTCATTTCCTTTTCTAACTTTCAGAATTTAGTAGATTAGCATATGCTCCACTGATACTTATGTGTAGACACTAGTCCCTAGAGGCAAATATTTTTGGTTTCAAATCTGGGCAAATGCAGTCCCAGAAAATTCTGAATGTGACAAACAAGAAACAGGTGTTGTAAACAAGTCAATGCTGTTAAAATACAACCTGCAGAAACAAAGATACTATTCTGACATGGTTTTGCACATAAGACTAACATGGTTTCCACATAAGACTGGCATAGCATGTTTCAAGTACACACATATATGTCAGAAGGTGGGGGAGACATACCATATTCTGTCCCCCCTGGATGAAAAGGTGGGGGCCATGTCCCCCCTCCCACCAAATTGCACCCATGATTGCCTTGCATCAGTGAGAAGCTGGATGTCTAGAAACTTCCTACTTTTAAACTCCTACTTCCTACTCCTAAACTTCCTACTTTTAAACTCCTACTTCCTACTCCTAAACTTCCTACTTTTAAACTCTGTCTTTTTAAACTCTGCTACTAGCCTATAAAATTGTTCATCGACTGATCACTTCCCCACCTAACTGTCCTAATTAAACCCTACGTACCGGCTCACGCTTTGCGTTCTCAGGGTGCAGTACTGTTTTTGTCCCTCGGGTAAATAAAAAGTCTGCATGTCATAGAGCTTTCTCTTATCATGCCCCTATTCTGTGGAATGATCTCCCTGCATCAATAAAACAGTCAGGTTCTGTAGAGACCTTCAAGTCCAGATGTAAGACACACTTATTTTCCCTTTTGTATGGCTACCATACTGGCATAGTATAATTTTATGCTTTTTCCTCTTAATTTGTTTTATTAGGAAATGGAGCATGGTGCAACCTCAACTTTATCTAAATTCTGGGTCTTTTAGTGAAGCTTAAGGCTAGTGGATGGCAATCACCTTAGTATTTCTTGTTGCTTAACACTGACAAATTATACTGTATTTCTTGTCTTTCTGATGTCTGATTCTGATGTTTACTCTCTGTTTAAAGTGTGGCTCCATCCAGAAATGTGTGTGGTATCTGTGCTGGAGACCCTCCTGACCAGTGCACCAGCAACATTTCCTGTATATTCGTTTTGTGAATTGTTTTGTAATTTATGTCGGTAGCATGGGCCCAAGCAGAGGGTCACCCCCTTGAGTCTGGTCTGCTTGAGGTTTTCTTCCTCAGAGGGAGTTTTTCCTTACCACTGTCACCTGTGTGCTTGCTCTGGGGGTTAGTAAGGTTAGACCTTACTTGTGTGAAGTGCCTTGAGGCAACTCTGTTGTGATTTGGTGCTATATAATTGAAAATAAATTGAATTTTAAAAATAAATTGAAACGTTTACTGAATATTTACTGTGATATTTTCATGAAATAGATGGAAAATTAAGTACTTCATTTCTGATTTGTTTTGGAACCATGCAATGGGGACTCATTAGGAACATTAATAGTCACCAAAGGGCTTATTATTTATTTATTAGTAAAGCTTAATATGATCAAAACCTAAACAAAAATTAAAATGCTAAGCTGCACTTTTTCAAGATAAAGTGCATTCTTCAAGGCGGAGGGGAAATAGGGAAATGTAATTCAGTAGAACAAGCATGATACAATATTTATTCATATTGTATAATGAGGTACAACTGTACTCACATAGTGGGTGGTGGAATAATAGCTGTGGTTGTTTGCCAAGATGAGGGTATTAAGGCAAATACTGATAGTACCAAACCATTAGCTTCAAGAGTCAGAGAATGGGAGAGTAAACATTTAGAATAATTACATTTTCCACTCTGCACTTACTACAAGTGTTAACCTCAAGACTGAGGCTAAACCCATTACATGGGAAAAACACAGAGTGAAAGAACTATAGAAGCTCAGGATGGAGGAAGAGAGATATGATCAGCAAAGTCTATTGCAACAAAAGAATAATTGAGTAAAAAAAAAAAAGCATTGTGTGGTTGTTCCCAATGCTTGCCCTTGAATGTGACCCTAACAGATGAAGAGATCTACAGCCTGAGGACAGTGACAGCCATCGACTGTATTACTGCGGCTCTGTCCCTTAATCTGCTGTTCAAGGCACCAGGATCGTAGTCCATCATCATATTGGAGCACTCTGGGAATCACAGTCACTATAACACAGCATCGCTCTGCGTTAAGTGATTGACAAACAGTGCACGCACATGTTCACAAATTCACACTTACATGCACACCACTGTAGAAAATTCATCAATGCAATGTCACAAGTGACAGATGAGACTAAATATCAGACCTAACAGGGTGTACAGAAGCTTAAAATCTCTATAATTATTCGTTACAGAGAGAGAGAGACATTGAGAGAGGAAAAACAGAGAGATTAAAGAGACTGAGTTGTTGCTCAACAAAATCAGCAGGATCAGCACCATGGACAGCGTCTTAGAAAATTGTTCTTTTATAATGTTGAGCATGACACCTTTTTATATTACATTACCAATGTAACTTTTAGGGCCAAGTGGTTACTGTGCACAGTAGAAGGTTCCTGGATCAAGGCCACCCCTGCCTATTTTCCATGGAATGTAGAGTTGTGTCAGCAAGGATATCCATCACAAAAAAAATGTGAAAAATCAACATCTACCTTGGATCTGCTGTGGTGACCCTGAGTGAAACAAGGCAGAAGCAGGAAGTCCTTACTTTTTACAAATGTAACTTTTAGATTATTTGGTGTGAATGTTCTTGTATATGGTGGTGCTGCAACATTTCTTTCTTTGCATGTTGGCAATTGTTCAAATTTTATTTTGCTATTCTTATTATAGCACAGCACATTGTCACCCCTCTAAATCTGGTCTGCTTGATGTTTTTTCCTGTAGTAAAAAAAAAAAGAGAAACACCTAAGGGATTTTTCCTTTACCACCTTTGCCAAAGTTCTCACTCTTGGCGGTGAGAAAGGTTAGATTTTACTCTTGTTGAGCACCTTGGAAAGACATATGTGTCATGTAGTGCTGTACATTGAATTGAAATATATTTAAATTGAATTTGAACAATTTCTAGTTAGCAGTTATAAATAATATAATATAATATAATACAAATTAATAATAAATAAATAAATAAATTCATAAATTAATTGAAACTGAATTGAATTGTGTTAGGATGGCCAAAGCAGATGACCTCACCGATTCTGGTCTGTTTAAGGTGTCTTCCTATAATTAAAAGCAAGTTTTTACTTACAACTGTTGCCAATGTGCTTGCTCATTCGGGGGGTAGGGTTCAAACCTTATTCATGTGTAGCACCTTGGAGTCACTCATGCTGTGTTTTGACATTGTATCAACAAATAGAATGTAATGATCCATGTAATGCTGGTCCAACTGTTATCCAACAGCGACAGCTGTTTTTCATTTCATCAGCCAAACATGGACAACCTCCCCTAATTACAAATATAAGATTCATCATTAATACTAATGACATCCCATTATACTCAATGACTGCTAAAAGTATAAATAAAAATAACATCACCAAAAGATGAGTTTCCTTCCCTGAGATGCTTTGCAATGCCATTACTGAAGCCTTCGTCTGTTGCTCTTTGTATATGGACCTGTCTGTCTTCACTTTATCTTCACTTTGTGAACAATATCAGTTGTATTGGGTTGAGATCAGGTGACTAATTTGGCCATTGAAGAATATTTCATTTTCATTGCCGTCAGAAGGTGCTTTGCTTTTTCATAAGATCTGCCGGGCCGGCCAAGCCTTTATGGGGCCTTAAGCAGAATTAATTTGGGGGCCCCCCCTACCATCACCTCAGCACCAGATGCCTCATTATTCCATAGGCTACACTGTTAGTGTGCAACGTACCCACAATCATTAGCATCATGTGTAATTATCTTAATCATACAGGTGTCACTCTTGTTTTAACCTTAAAGGGGTAGCAAACTCATAATATGTTTTAATTAACTTCTACATACAGAGTGATGTATAAGTATGGCTCATTAATTTAACTATTTGAAAGTAACATCAGCGGCAGGAGACTGCATTTATAGTAAACACGTTAAATAGTTTAATTTCTTTCAGATGTGCAGTAGTGTGCAAAATGTTCAATATACAATACAAAATAGAATCAAATGACATTCACATATCTTACAGAAAATAAAGTTGTAATCAAATTAAATACTTAAATAATAAATACAATACTTAAATAATCACCAAAATGAACATAGAGATCCACAACATAACAGCAATGTGTGTGCACAGCAATGCACAAACATTGCACTGGGGGCTATTGCTTTAACTTTGGCCTGCAAACCATTGAGCTGAGCTACTTTTCCCCACCTTTTGCACCAAATTAATCTGAGGAGTTGATCTGCCCTGCTGTTTAACTCTAAGTTTTTCTTCGTAAGGAAGACTATCAAATGGCTTCGCCAAAATCCGGTCCACAACAAATTGTCTGCCATTATGTGCAGCTTGCTACCTAGCTAGCTCGCTAGCTGGGACTGGCGCGAGGCTAGTGTGAAGTGTGTCCGCCTGTGAGTGCTTTGTGACGGTGGAGGAGCTCAGCAGCACCCGCTGCTCGGTAGGGACAGAAAGTGCAATAGAAGTCAGAAAGAGTGATAGAAGTCAGTCTCCAAACACAAGCAGCTACAAAAAAAAACACACACCAGAAACAGAAGCTCGATTTGTCGCTAGTCGTTTTTAACAAAGACAACGCCGCTAAGAGGATTAGGAAAGTCTTCGGTTCAACTCAGAACAGAATGAAAATGCTCCCACGGATGTTTACACCAAAAGATCGCTGATTCGCTCATTTCACTGTCAATCAAAAAGGGATTCAGCCTCAGACAGATCATCCAATCATCATGCAGAAGCTGAGCGTCCGGGCCAGCCGAGGCCAGCCCACTGCCCCATAGACCCCAGACACGCTGAGCGTCCGATGGGCGGGACAAAGCCCAGCATTTATCCAATGACTCGTCTCGTTTCGCTGCATGCTTTGTGTCGCTATTGAACTCTGTGGACGCTAAGCGACACCTAAAGCACTTTACACTAAACGAACGGAGCATTTCACAAATAATGACAACAAAAATTGTAATATTGGACATGCAAACCTACCTTTGTCTTGTTGTTTTTTCTTGTCTTCCAACTTCTTCTTTTTTTCTTTTCTCTGCTCCAGAGGGATAATTTCTTTTCTGAGACATGACTTGCACTCACTTCATTCCTCATGATTAGTCATCGACCACCTGACCCAAGCGGTGCATCTAAATGTGCCCAACGGTGGCAGCAGCCAACAGGAGGCATCAATTAACCTAGTATTGGTATTTTGTCAAAATGAATTTATTTTTTTCGGGTGTAATACAATTTTGTTTAAATTATTCAATATTATTTTAATTTCATGTATATATTTACTTTTTTATCACAACATCTCGGTGCTCTCGGGGCCCCCTGGTGGCATGGAGGCCCTAAGTGACCACGTAGTTGGCGTATGCCTTGGGCCGGCTCTGAAGATCTGTTCTCATAGCACTGTTGCCTCACAGCAAGAAGGTCTGGGGTTCAGTTCCCACCCATGCCAGGTTACTTTCTGTGTGGTTTGTATTTTCTGGGTGGGTTTCCTCCAGACACTCTCCTTTCTCTGCCGCTGTCCTAGACAGCATCTCTACATCTCGAGGTGGTCCCCAAGCGCCGGACTGTGGATGCCAGCTGTGCCTATTGTGTCTAATTTAAAATGGGTTAAATGCAGAGGACAAATTTTGTTGTATGTATTCATGTGTATTCATGTCATGTACAATGACAATAAAGGCTCCTCCTTTTCTTCTTCATCATCTATCATCCATCTGCATGGCAAAGCTCCATTTGGCAGCATATGGTTGAATGTGATGAGACAGTATAGCTATATGCATTCAGAATTCATTATTCTACTTCCATCAGCTTTCACATCATCAATAAACACCAGTGACTCAGATCCATTGGCAGCCACAACTGCCCATGATATAACACTGCCTCTGCCATGCTTGACAGATGATGAAATGTGCTTTGGATTGTGAGCTGTCCCTTTCGCCATACTATTTCAATAATTCTGGTACAAGCTAATTATGGTTTCAGATGTCTAAAGACTCTTGTTCCAGAAATGGGCAGGCCTTTTTAGATGTTTTTTGAGCAAAGGTTAATCTGACCTTTCTTCTCTTGAGGGTTACCTGTGGTTTGTACATTCTCCTAGATCAGGGGTGGGGCAACGAGGGCTGAGACACTACAGGTTTTCCTTGCAACCAAACACCTCAGCAGATGGGGGGTTCTATCCTGGGACCCATCCTCTTTGCTCTTTATCTCCTCCCACTCAGAGAGATTTTTAAAAAAACATGACGTGGCCTACCATTTTATGCTGATGATTGTCAAATCTACATGCCTATCATTAAAAACAGCCTTTGACCCCTGACACACCTACTCGACTGTATGTGTGATGTCAGGGCTTGGATGCCACAGAATTCTTTGAAACTTAATGAGGTTATGACAAGACAGAGGTTATGTTGTTTGGAAGTGCCCTCGTTGACTTGGGACCTCTCAAGGATTTTGTACGTCCCAAGGTCACCAGCCTTGGCGTCACTATAGACAGCGATTTTAAATTTGATAAACAAATCAATGGCGTTTTGAAATCATGCTTTTATCATCTTCATCTTTTATCAAAGGTAAAACCGTTTTTATCTTTTAACCTTTTTGAACAAGTTGTGCACTCTTTTTCAAGTCATCTGGACTACTGTATCGCACTTTATTCCAGCATTGGCCGAAATAAAGTTAGTCCAGAACACTGCAGCGCGACTTTTAACAGGGGCCTGGAAGCGTGAGCACATAACCCCAATTCTTGCATCTTTGCACTGGCTTCCTATTAATTTTAGAATTGATTTTAAGATTTTATTGTTTGTCTTTAAAGCTTTGAATGGAATGGCACCTCAATACATCACTGACCTCCTACAAATTTACTCTCCAGTGCGTGCTCTGAGGTCTGAGGGCCATTTCCAGCACGTGGTACCCAAGACGAGACTTAAAACCAGGGGGGGGGCAGGGCTTTCTCTGTGGCTGGCCCCAGACTTTGGAATGCTCTGCCCCACCATGTCCGAACAGCCCCCACAGTGGAGTGCTTTAAGTCTCGTCTGAAGACCCACTTTTATTCTCTGGTTTTTAACACTGCGTGAGTTTTGTGGTCCTCTGTTTATGGTTTTGTTTTTATTTTGGTAGATTTTATTGGTTTTGTCTTTTGTATGCTGTATGTATGTATGTATTTATTTATTTATTTATCTTGCACTTTTAGTTATTTTTATTGTTAATTTTCTTATTTTTAATTTATTTCTTGACTATTGGGGTTTTATCTATCGTGATTCTACTGTATGTGCAGCACTTTGGAACGTCTTTCATGTTAAGTGTGCTATATAAATAAAGTGGATTGAATTGGATGAGCATAAGCGCCTGATCATCAATTAAATCACCTCCCAAGGTCATTGGTAGCAAGGAAAGCTGCAGTGCCTCAGCCCTTCATGGCCAAATTGTCATCTTTGACAATAAAATGCTTAGTGTAGTTTTGATTTTCTCAAGGTTGGGAAGGCTGTTTTCTTCACCAAGGAAATAGTAATTTTGCCATCATCCACTTTCATCATCTTCCATGATCATCCAGGCCTTTTGTTGTTGCTTAACGAGCCAGTTTGTTGTTTGTTTTGATTTTTTATTTTAGGAATGTACCAAATTGTTCATGTCACCACTCCTAAAGTTATAGTAATAGTTAATGTAATGCACAGTGATCAAATGCAAATTCAGCACTTGGAGTCAACTCCAGAACTTTTATCGACTTAATTTGTCATGGATGATGACTGCATGAGCTCTTTAAACCTGATGGAACTCTGACTCAAAATAACACAAACCTGACCTATAAAAATATAGAAGTCCTGCCTGTTTTACAACTCCAAATCAGAAAAAAAAAAAAAAAAATGGAATGGTGTGGAAAATGCAAATTAAAAAAAAAACCCTGCTGTGAATCTTGTTTATTTTGGCTTCTGTTTCACTGCAGATAGATAGACCAAGACATTTCATGTTTTGTGTGATAAAATTCTTTTTTTTTTTTTTTTAATATGCATCCATTCCTACAGTAAAATCACCACTGTTACATTACCACTGTCAGTGAGCATATGGTCCCACTTTGACCAGAGTAGGACCATATGTACACTGGCAGTGTTAATTTAATACTGGCAGTGTTAGTTTTACACTGGTGATTTTACTGTGTACATTAAGGCCTGCATTTAAAAAGTAGGGATACTAAAGCATTTATTATTTTGTAATGTCACCAATTCTTCTCAAACACTTAATACATGTTGGCACTGAGGATTTCAAGCAATAAAGGTTTTCATGTATTATTCTCTCCCATTCTTCCTTCAAACATATCTTAAGGTGTGGAATAGCAGCCCAGTTTCAAGGATTTTTGTTTGGTTTTTTTGCGCTCCCGTGATGAAATGAGCCAAATTTTCATGATGTTTTTTTTTTTTAACTCACTATTTCTAACCCTACTCCTACCCCCGACCCTAACCTTAACCATAACCTAATCTTACTCTTCTCCCCCCACCCTAACCATAACCACACCCAACCCCCCCGCTTCACTTTTAATTTTGTGCAGCCATCACAGAATGTATTAGAATGAATTTGTGCTGCCGTGACGAAAATGAGGTACTTTTCTTCACAATATCACGAACCAATAGATTAATGTATATTTTGTGCTGCTGAATCACGACTTGCCGTGAGACCAGGTTGGGAATAGTATCGGGTCAGCACTGTTGTATGTTTCATGCCAGAATTCTCCACCCTTTCTCTCGTGGGGACAGGTCAGAATTGCAGGAAGGAAAGTTCAGTACCCATACTCCCTCCTCTGCAGCCATGTGTGCAGAATGCAGTTTTGCATTGTCTTGTTGAAAAATTCATATATGTCCCTGGAAAACATGTTGTCTTGAAGGCACAACACGTTGCTCTCAAATCACCTTTCTGCATTCATGCTGCCATCACAGAAGTGTAAATTATAATAGACAAGGGCACTGACACACCCCCATGCCATGACAGACCCTGGCTGTGGATGTTTTGCTGATTACAGTCTATAGATAGTCCTTTTGATCTTTGGTCCAGAGCACATGGCATCCACTTCTTCCAAATTAAGATCTGGAATACTGATTGGTCTCACTGCAATACACTACACTGTGTGATGATCTAACCCAGATGCCTCGAAGCACAGAGAAGTGCTGAGTTTTCATCACAGCTGATATTTTCAGATTGTTGACAAACCAGAACTGCAAAATGTCTGATTGAATGTAACTGCTGGGTTCTGTGTTATTGTGAGAACTGTCTTCTGACGAGGCTTTCACAAGAACTGTAATTCTAAGAATAACGGTGACAGATCAGTAAGTCTGGCTAAAAATTGCCATGATTTTTTTTTTATCCAGTGTCGTAACAATGAACATTCACTCCGCGTCTTACTCCAGCCAGACATATGGTGTCATGTATTTTAGAATGCCATTCAAAGCTTTCTGAAAATAATGTATCAGATATAGCCACAGACACATCTTTACAGAATCAAAAGTTGCTTTACCAAATAACTGACTGTCCAGACAATTCAAAGGTTGAAATGTGGCAGTGCTCTGACCTGATGTCATCACTACAGAGAAAGCCTCCACATTCTAACAGAAGTGACCAATCTTCAAGAAACACTATTTATACATCAAAGTTTCTTCTGTAACCAGGACGGTTAAACCCAGTTCAACCTGAAATTATTAGACAGTTTAATGAAACCTGTCCAAAGTCAACAGACTCTCCCTACAGATAACAGCTCAATAAACTTAAAATCCCAAGCAGCCAGACACAAAGTATCAAAGGTCGTAAAATGACCCACCTTGGGCTGTAGCGGCAGTGCCACCTGGAAGAACACAGACACACTCCAATGTGCAAATAAACTCTTTTAACAAAAGTGGGAAATTGTAATTCCCTTTATTGTTGTTATAGTTAATCAAAAGATAAAATGTATATTCCAGTTTAATCTGTAAACACATTTCTTTCGTGTGATGCCTTTTATAACTGTTAATGTATGTAAATGTTATTTCTTGAATTAGTTATTTAGTTCATGAATTGTCATGGTGAAAAGTGTTTCTTTTAATTGCTTTCCTGTTCTAGGATGTATATAGAAAACTCAATATTCTTATATTTTGTTAGCCCAAGAAGAAAGAAGGTCTGTGCCATTCATTGTATCTGATGTGTGTTTCAAATAACTTTCTTTTGGGGAAGAAATCTACCAAATGGGCAGAGCTTATGAACATCAATCAATCAATCAATTTTTTTATATAGCGCCAAATCACAACAAACAGTTGCCCCAAGGCGCTTTATATTGTAAGGCAAGGCCATACAATAATTATGTAAAACCCCAACGGTCAAAACGACCCCCTGTGAGCAAGCACTTGGCTACAGTGGGAAGGAAAAACTCCCTTTTAACAGGAAGAAATCTCCAGCAGAACCAGGCTCAGGGAGGGGCAGTCTTCTGCTGGGACTGGTTGGGGCTGAGGGAGAGAACCAGGAAAAAGACATGCTGTGGAGGGGAGCAGAGATCGATCACTAATGATTAAATGCAGAGTGGTGCATACAGAGCAAAAAGAGAAAGAAACAGTGCATCATGGGAACCCCCCAGCAGTCTACGTCTATAGCAGCATAACTAAGGGATGGTTCAGGGTCACCTGATCCAGCCCTAACTATAAGCTTTAGCAAAAAGGAAAGTTTTAAGCCTAATCTTAAAAGTAGAGAGGGTGTCTGTCTCCCTGATCTGAATTGGGAGCTGGTTCCACAGGAGAGGAGCCTGAAAGCTGAAGGCTCTGCCTCCCATTCTACTCTTACAAACCCTAGGAACTACAAGTAAGCCTGCAGTCTGAGAGCGAAGCGCTCTATTGGGGTGATATGGCACTACGAGGTCCCTAAGATAAGATGGGACCTGATTATTCAAAACCTTATAAGTAAGAAGAAGAATTTTAAATTCTATTCTAGAATTAACAGGAAGCCAATGAAGAGAGGCCAATATGGGTGAGATATGCTCTCTCCTTCTAGTCCCCGTCAGTACTCTAGCTGCAGCATTTTGAATTAACTGAAGGCTTTTTAGGGAACTTTTAGGACAACCTGATAATAATGAATTACAATAGTCCAGCCTAGAGGAAATAAATGCATGAATTAGTTTTTCAGCATCACTCTGAGACAAGACCTTTCTGATTTTAGAGATATTGCATAAATGCAAAAAAGCAGTCCTACATATTTGTTTAATATGCGCTTTGAATGACATATCCTGATCAAAATGACTTCAAGATTTCTCACAGTATTACTAGAGGTCAGGGTAATGCCATCCAGAGTAAGGATCTGGTTAGACACCATGTTTCTAAGATTTGTGGGGCCAAGTACAATAACTTCAGTTTTATCTGAGTTTAAAAGCAGGAAATTAGAGGTCATCCATGTCTTTATGTCTGTAAGACAATCCTGCAGTTTAGCTAATTGGTGTGTGTCCTCTGGCTTCATGGATAGATAAAGCTGGGTATCATCTGCGTAACAATGAAAATTTAAGCAATACCGTCTAATAATACTGCCTAAGGGAAGCATGTATAAAGTGAATAAAATTGGTCCTAGCACAGAACCTTGTGGAACTCCATAATTAACTTTAGTCTGTGAAGAAGATTCCCCATTTACATGAACAAATTGTAATCTATTAGACAAATATGATTCAAACCACCGCAGCGCAGTGCCTTTAATACCTATGGCATGCTCTAATCTCTGTAATAAAATTTTATGGTCAACAGTATCAAAAGCAGCACTGAGGTCTAACAGAACAAGCACAGAGATGAGTCCACTGTCCGAGGCCATAAGAAGATCATTTGTAACCTTCACTAATGCTGTTTCTGTACTATGATGAATTCTAAAACCTGACTGAAACTCTTCAAATAGACCATTCCTCTGCAGATGATCAGTTAGCTGTTTTACAACTACCCTTTCAAGAATTTTTGAGAGAAAAGGAAGGTTGGAGATTGGAGAACATGCACCAAGCTTTTTTTTATAAAGACTCTGAAACAAAGGAGCTCTCTCTCTTTTGGTCTGTTCACAAATAAAGTGATGCGCGGGTGCCGCCCTGTTACTGAGGTGAGGGGACGGTGAACGGCTGTGAACCTTGCGCCGAACTGTGCCAATTTCCTTGCAGATGCCACTTGCAGGCTCTCACAACCCACTGAGATACTACCCTTACTGAATGGTGGTGATACTTGGATGCTAACCAGTGACCTAAGGGGACAACTGGATGTCTTTGGTATTTGGTCTTTGTCAGATCTTTAGGTACTACTGGAATGACTTTGTGTCCAGCAAAAATAAGACTCAGAAGAGGAGGATCACTTGCGTTGTAAGGGGATGTCAAGTGACTACATTTCAGCCATGTGACATGTTCTCTGGGCATGATCCAGCATGCAGTCACCTCAGTGTTGAGGACCCAGTGTCTGCGGAAAGACAAGGGGATGCCCACAATTCAACTGACTGAGCAGATTGATGATAACTTTTCCTGAGGTGGGAGTGGACCAGTTGTCAGACAGGCTGGTTGCCATCCAGGACCAAGTTGGTTCTCTTGTGTGATGGACTTGGTGACATGCAACATCAGTGCATGTTACGAGATGTGAGCTGGCATCTAACATGCAAGCCATGGGTTTTATACTCTCTGAATGTTCATTCTTGTTGTGATATGATTTTAATTGAAGGTGCAAATCTGCAGAAAAGTAGCAGATTCAGGTCAGATGATAAGGCTTTATAAGTTTGCAAGAAGCATTGTCTGAAGCCATGTCAGGCACTGTAAGGAGTGACAGTGTAGTTTTTAGCTCTACCAAAGGCTCAAATTTTGGGTGCCCTCTTTGTCGACTCATTCATCACATACATGGAGTGTCAGGGTTAATGAAGCGGTGATTTTCAGAAGTAAGTGCAAGGCCGTTTGTGTGCATGTGTCGATTTTGTGCATGGCTGTGTGTGTGTAAAAGAGGGAGAAACTTCTGAATACAAATGTGCAACCCAACTCTCTGTTTCATTGGCTGCAATAACACCCCCACAGACATTTGCAAAGTGCTTTCTCTGATAATTAACTTTGGCCACATCTCCCTGCTCAGTAAGATACACATGCAAAAATGCACACACACACACACACACACACACACACACACACACACACACACACACACACACACACACGTACATCATGATTCCAGTGGGAATCCTTGGCAGTGATCAATGCTGAGAGCTTTCTCCGTTTCACTCCCCTGATCACTGGTTATTACAGTGGAACAAATCTAATTTAATATTCACACATGTATTTTCTTTGCTTGCAGTGCCACTTGCACATATTTGCATGGGCATGTGTAAATGCCTCTGTGCTCTCTCTCACACACACACACACACACACACACACACACACACACACACACACACACACACACACACACACACACACACACACACACACACACACATACACAAAGAGGTGAGCACAGAACTTATTTCACATCCTGTTGTGAACATGCACATGGCACAATGAATCACTGCAGCCACCGAATCAAAAGCAGATGGATAATTCCATTAATAAACTTTTGTTTGAAAAGCTTGTCTTGAGTTTCTCTATCAATAACTGGAACAATATGTGATGGTCGTGACACACTCACAAACGACACACTCTATAAAGGAAGAATCCACCAAAACTGGCGGCAAGATGCTTTGATTTCCTCGTCAACATTGGAAGACATCAGTTTGAGTCAATGTATAATTTGATGACAATACATTGGGAGTGGGTTTTCTTCTGTTGGCTAAAGTGATTTATATAAGTAATGCTAACAGTTATCAGTCAGATATGTCCTGCATTTTAAGTTGTGAAATCTCCATGAAAATTTATTTCTTCTTTTGGCTGCTGCTTTGTCAGGATCACTGCAGTAGATCATTAATTCTGTTCAGAGATAAAATAATAATAAAATAATCAAAATAATTTATAAGCTACACCCTGAGTGCGGGTTTAACCTCGACACCGTTTCTTTCCTGGGATTCATAATCTCCCACAATCAGGTCAGACCAGACCGAGCCAAGGTCAAAGTTGTCACTGAGTGGCCAGTACCATCTTCAGTAAAGCAGTTACAGCAATTCATTGGCTTTGCGAACTTTTACCGACGCTTTATTCGCGGGTTTAGTCAGATCGCAGCTCCTCTCACCGCACTTACCTCCTCAAAGACTGTGTTTCAGTGGACACCTCAGGCTGACACTGCCTTCTCTGTTCTAAAAGAACAATTCCCCATGGCACCAATCCTCACCCAACCAGACTGAACCAGACTGTCAGCTCATTGTCGAGGTTGACGCTTCAGATCAGGACTAGGAGCAGTACTGTCTCAAAGGTCTGAGAAGGACAATTGGGTACACCCGTGCACTTATTTCTCACAGTGCTTGACCCTGCTAAAAAAAAAACTATGATGTGGGTAACCAGGAACTCCTAGCGGTTAAAGAAGTGCTAGCAGAGTGGAGACATTGGCTGGAGGGGCCACAGTCCTGTTCATTGTTTGGACAGACCATTGCAATCTAGAGTATATCCAGATTGCCAAACGACTGAACACCCGGCAAGCCATGTGGTCCATGTTTTTTGGAAGGTTTAACTTTTCCATCTCCTACCGCCCAGGCAGTAAGAATATCAAACCTAACGTGCTGTTTCACCAGTTTTCACCTTCCACGGATCCACCTGAGACACCCGAGACATCCTTCCTCGATCCATGGTTGTGGGGGCACTGACCTGGGATGTCAAGCAAGCCGTCCAGGAAGCCCTCACCCACCATCCGGACCCTGGGGGAGGGCTGCCTGGTCGGCTTTTTGTTCCACCTGAGGCCCGTTCTCAAGTCATCCAATTCTGCCACTCATCCAGGCTGTCGTGCCATCCCGGGGTCACCCGTACACTGGAGCTCCTTCGTCATCGCTTCTGGTGGCCCACGGTACAAGCTGATGTGAGGGAGTTCATTCAAGCCTGCTTGATCTGTGCCCGAGGGAAGACCTCCCCCCAACCTCCTGTCGGATTCCTGCAGCCTCTCCCGATTCCGGGCCGTCCGTGGTCCCACCTCAGGATGGACTTCATCTCAGGACTTCCTCCATCCCAGGGTAACTCAGTTGTCCTCCCAATAATGGATTGGTTCTCCAAGACAGCCCACTTCGTGCCCCTGTCAAAGTTACCAACTGCCCAGGAGACCACCGACCTTCTAGTCTTCCATGTCGTCTGGCTTCATGGCATACCCCTGGAAATTGTATCTGACCAAGGGCCTCAGTTTACGTTGCAAGTCTGGCGGAGCTTTTGCACTGCTCTTGGGGCTTCAGTCAGCCTGTCGTCCGGGTTTCATCCTCAGTCCAACGGGCAGGCAGAGCGAACCAACCAAGACCTCGAGACCATCCTACAGGGTGTCTACGCCACCCAACTGACGGACTGGAGCCAACACATACCTTGGGTGGAGTATGTGCATAATTCTCAGATCTCGTCAGCCACCGGACTTTTGCCCGTTGAGGCCTCTCTGGGCTACCAACCACCTCTCGTACCCTCCCAGGAAACTGAGGTCTCAGTTCCGTCCATGCAGCTTCACCTCAGGAGGTGCCGTCGGGTGTGGAAAACCGCCCACTCTGCCCTGCTGAAGGCCCAAACACGGACGCAGGGTCATGTTGACCGGCATCGGACCCCCGCCCCCGACTATCAGTCTGGGCAGGAGGTGTGGCTCTCATCTCAGGACATCCCTCTTCAGACAGACTCTCCGAAATGAGCTCCCAGCTATATTAGACCTCTTGTGATTGACCGGGTGGTTAATCCTGGATATTCATCGTCGGGGCTGGGGTTTTCAGTATTTGGTGGACTGGGAGGGCTACAGTCCAGAAGAACGCTCCTGGGTTAAGCGGGGGCTCATCTTGGACCCTTCCCTCATCCGGGATTTCTATCAGGAGCATCCTGATCGCCCTGGTAGGTCGCCTGGGGGCTCCGATTGGGGGGGTTACTGTTGTAGGTTGCCTGCTCCATTTTCCTGCTGCTGCTGCTTTCCTCCTCTGCTCTGCACAGGTGGTGTGGCGCAAGCTGATCGACACACCTGTTTAATATCTCATCAGCATCTGTATATGAAACTGGGCTCTGCACTCCATCCTCACCAGAAACTTAGTGAACCTTCCAAGGTATATGGCCTCTTTTGTGCGTTTTTATGCAGCGTAACCTCTAGCTAACCTTGAGCTTCCAGGTTCATAAATTATTCTGTTTTTTTCTGTAAGTCGTCTGAGATTATTCCCAGCTCCGGAAATTTTGTTGCTGCGTTTTCAGCTTCAGCTTTCATCATCTCTCTGGACCCAGCTAAGACAAACTAGTGCATAGTGACTGTGTAACTTTCTGTAAGAACTAACCAGTGCAACACTGACTCACCTGTGTCTCTTCCCCAGACAGCATCAACAGCTTGCAGGCGGCCACCTGGCTTCGAATCCATCCACCGGGACTGACCGGACTGCGGATCCCCTGTTTCCACTGCTGAGCGGGCTGGTCCCCATGCAGCTAGACAGTTTGCACATTTATACTCTGTAAATCCTCTGTCAAACAGCTCCGGAGTAATAAATCCGTGATTAATATCTTCTCTCCGCTCCCTGCTTCTGGGTTCGTCTCCCACTCACGCCTGAACTATAACACTTTGAGCTGCAAATGCTGTTTGCAAGGTGAGACTGTACCCTAAGACACCAATTTGGCAGAGTCTGATGGCACATAAGTCTCAGCCACCCCATAAATTGACAAAGCGGTGATGAGTGGGTATGTCAGGCATGACCTGGGTGTGATGATTCAAAGCAAAACACACCCACAATCTCATATATAGCAAACATATAAGACTAACTAACTTTTGTCTGGATACTTGTCTAATATATTTTTGAAGACTGGGTGGTGCTTTTTATAATATGAAGCTTAGGTTTGGGTTTTAAAAACTATGAGTGACAGAATGCCTCAGTAACCCTGGTATCATCATTGAAGTTAACATCAGCAAGCTATCAATAACTGCTAATTCATGCTAATGGCACTAATGATAAATGGACTGCATTTATATAGCGCTTTTCCATCTGCATCAGATGCTCAAAGCTCTTTACAATTATGCCTCACATTTACCCCAATGTCAGGGTGCTGCCATACAAAGCGCTCACTACACACCGGGAGCAATAGGGGATTAAGGACCTTGCCCAAGGGCTCTTAGTGATGTTCCAGTCAGGTGGGGATTTGAAACGAGGCTCTTCTGGTCTCAAGCCCAACACATTAACCACTAGACCATCACCTCCCCTGCACTAACATACAAATTGTGTAATTCAAAATTTTCACTCAACACAAACACTTGAGCACCAACTTCTTAGATGGCCCGCTAGTACAGCTCACCACACAGCAAGTCATATCATCTCAGATAATTGCAATGAAATATTCAGAGTGGAGAATTACAGTTGAGTCCATGAATGGTTACCTTGATCTGACATACAGTGAGTCTTTTTTTGCCAGCTTTCACTCGGCCGAGACGGACGCATTTTTCTCTTCTCCCTCCCTCCTTATCTTTCCTGCATCTGTGACGTGTTGTCTGTGAGGCTGCAGCTTTGCTCTTCTGGAAAACGACAAAAATGGATCTGTTAAAGTGGTCTCTGAACACAATTGACACTATTTTTTCCACAAGACATTCGGGGGCGGAGGACCCGACCTGTCCTGCCGGGATGCATGTGATGGGTTACATGATGGACTCGTGGAGGAGATGGCAGGTCATGTACCTTTACACGCTTTCTGTGGAGGACGTCGAAGATGTGTATATATTTGGCTTGGTGGTGACCGGCTTTCTGCTGTGTGGAGCGGGTATGGCGCTGGGTTACCGGAAAATTCTGAAGGTGGAAGCAGCGATAATTGGGCTGTCCAGGCTGCCCCACATGATTGATTCGATTGGGAAGGCAGTGGCTGCGCAGTCAGCGGGTGTTATCCGCATGCTGGAAAACATCTCGGGCAGGATTGCAGCTCTGGAAATCCACTTTGACCGTCAGTAAAGACCACATCCTACATTCAGACGTAATGAGAGCCACCCTGTTCTCAGAACTGTGGAATCTTTCAGGCATCTGCTAATCTGGATATTCATTTGGCTTCCCCAAACACAGCTGCACTTCAAGGCCGCTGCGATAAAAAAACTCCTCAAGAAGATCAACACTTAAACCTCGCTCCCTGGTCATCCCCCTCCCTTCAGCTTCTCCAGCTCTGACATTAACTGTGGACAGTGGACTGCTCAGGGCTGAGCCCCTCCCCCTTCCAGGATTGTCGGACAAGGCCGTTGATGGCACCTAATAGGCTGCCTCAGGAGTGTTCTGATAAACTGGACTTTCAAATCTCGGTTGTCATCCTGCATCTTTGTTTGTCTGTGTGATTATTGTTTTTCTGTGCTGATGGGGGTTTTTTTCCCTCATTGCTGCTGTGTAACGCAGTGGCTATGAGGGTTTTTTTTCTCTTCCTTACCTCGTGTGTGCTTTTTATATGTGTTTATGTACCGAGCCGACTTATGTTGTGTGTTATGTGTGTGTCGTTTGTTATGGGTCGGTCTTGGTTTGCTCAGCCCTGCTGTTGACCAAGGCAGGGATGTACATCTGGAGCTGGTCCCCGGGCGCCTAATGGCGACTTCTGCTCCTAACTGGCAATTAGGATGGGTTAAATGCAGTAGACACATTTCATTGTGCAGGGAACATGTTCCTTTGTGCATATGACAATAAAATTCTTTTGAATCCTTTTGAATGCTTGAATTTTGAATCCTTCAATTCTTGAAAATAAGTATTTGAACACCCTGCAATTTTGCAAGTTCTCCCACTTAGAATTCATGGAGGAGTCTGAAATTTTCATCTTAGGTGCATGTCCACTGTGAGAGACATAATCAATCAATAAATAAATAAATAATCCAGAAATCACAATGTATGATTTTTTTTTAATAATTTATTTGTATGTTACTGCTGCATATAAGTATTTGAACACCTGTGAAAATCAATGTTAATATTTGGTACAGTAGCCTTTGTTTGCAATTACAGAGGTCAGGGATTTTGGTCCACTCCTCCATACAGATCTTCTCTAGATCTTTCAGGTTTGGAGTTGCAACTCCCTCCAAAGATTTTCTATTGAGTTCAGGTCTGGAGATTGGCCAGGCCACTCCAGGACCTTGAAATGCTTCTTACGGAGCCCCTCCTTAGTTGCCCTGGGTGTGTGTTTGGGGTCACTGTCATGCTGGAAGACCCAGCCATGACCCATCTTCAATGCTCTTACTGAGGGAAGGAGGTTGTTTGCCAAAATTTCGCAATACATGACCCCGTCCATTCTCCCTTCAATACCGCGCAGTCGTCCTGTCCCCTTTGCAGAAGAGCACCCCTAGAGTATGATGTTTCCACCCACATGCTTCATGGTTGGGATGTTTTTTTTGGGGTTGTTCTCATCTTCTAAACATGGTAAGTGGAGTTGATTCCAAAAAGCTCTATTCTGATCTCATCTGACCACATGATCTTCTCCCATGCCTCCTCTGGATCATCCAGATGGTCATTGATGAACATCAAATGGGCCTGGACATGTGCTGACTTGAGCAGGGGACCTTCTGCCCTGCAGGTTTTTAAACCATGACAGCATCATGTGTTACTAATGTAATCTTTGTGACTGTGGTCCCAGCTCTCTTCAGGTCATTGACCAGGTCCTCCTGTGTAGTTCTGAGCTTTCTCAGAATCATCCTTTCCCCACAAAGTGACATCTTGCATGGAATCCCAGACCAAGGGAGATTGACAGTCATCTTGTGTTTCTGCCACTTTCTAATAAATAATCATAACAGTTGTTGTCTTCTAGCAAGCTGCTTGCCTGTTGTCCTGTAGTCCATCCCAGCCTTGTGCAGGCCTACAGTTTTGTCCCTGGTGTCCTTAGACAGCTCTTTGGTCTTGGCTATGGTGGACAGGTTGGAGTGTGATTGACTGAGTGTGTGAACAGATGTCTTTTATACAGGTAACAAGTTCAAACAGGTTTAATTAATACAGGTAAAGAGTGCAGAATAAGAGGGCTTCTTAGAGAAAAACTAACAGGTCTGTGTGAGCCAGAATTCTTGCTGGTTGGTAGGGGATCAAATACTTATTTGCAGCAGTAACATACAAATAAATGATTAAAAAATCATACATTGTGATTTCCGGATATTTGTTTTAGATTATGTCTCTCACAGTGGACATGCACCTAAGATGAACATTTCAGACCCCTCCATGATTTCTAAGTGGGAGAACTTGCAAAATCGCAGGGGGTTCAATTACTTATTTTCCTCACTGTACAAGCTGTTACTCAAACTGCCCACACTTTAAATTTTTCTAAACATTGCGGTTTACAATAACTTAAACTGATAAGTCACATATAAATGCCCCATCCTCCACCAAGTATAACTGCCATGAATGGAAAAATGAGCTCGAGACGCAATAGGCATTTTTAATACCAGGCTGTAAATGTGGACATTTTTATAGCGTCATCTGTGGGAAGTGACTTGCTTTTGGAACCATGAGCTATTAAATGAACTGCAAGATTTTGCACTCATTTTTTCAACATCAGAGCTGCTGCTTTGTCACAAATCCACTTATGTAAGGTGTTTCTGATTTTATGTTGTTTAACTACCAGAAATACGCTACACTCAACTCTAGACCACATGTTGTTGCAAACAAGTGTTTGCTGATTGTGTGCACCCTTTTGAGCTGTGTCTCTCTGGGTGGAGAGTGTTGGACTCACCTCATGTTTTCTTCACCGACTCGGTTTGTCGCGGCCACCTGGGGGGTGTTGGCGGGGTCCCTGGGTCCGAACTGCTGTGGCTGCGGACCGTTTGCGCTGCTGACAGCGCGCCGTGTTTTCACTTCACCAGACCGCGGACATTTTTGGTTGTTTATCACTGCACTTATTATGATTATTAAATTCTGTTATCTTTTGAACTGTGCTCTTCTTATTTCATGCTGGGTCCTGCCAAACGCTGGGTCAATGCTCCGACTGCGTCCGACACATAACAGTAGTCTCTGGCCATTTAACAATGGACCAGCGGAAGCAGAGACGGTGTTTTTGCCGGGAAGGCTGCAGCGGATGTTGGAGTTGATCCGGGATCAGTTGCGGGTGCTCTCCGCCCGGGTTGTGCACATTGGTGCGCGCATGATGGAGTTCACAGCTTGGGTCGCGTCGCACCCCGCTGTTACGGCTGTAGCCCCGTCTCCTCCCGTGCAGCTGGCTCCAACGCCTGTTGTAGCAGCCCCGGTGGTATTTAGTTTGCACGTTAAGGTGTTGGGTATAACCTGCTGTCATTTACAGCAGTGTGTATTGGTTTTTACTCTGTTACCACGGGGATTTTCTTATTTGGCACTTTGGCTCCCTCTGTTGGTGACAGAGTCACATTACCGTTCAGGTTCAAAGGATGGAAAACACAATGTTTTTCCATTCTTTGCACTTGACGATGTAGGCCAATGTTAGTTTTTTTATTGGTCTATTATCTGTTTCTTGTTTTAGTATGAGGTGTTTTTATCAGGGGTTAATTTGTTGTTTTTGTGGGTTTAAAGCACTGTCTGTGGTCTGGAGTTGAAAATGCAGGCTGTCTGGAGCATAGGTTGACCCAGGTGACTTTATGTTTGTCTGTTGGTCTTTCTTTTTTTTCTTTTGGTTTCACCTCCCAGGGTTTGATGGGATGGTCCTCTGGGGGGTGATGGGGGGGGGGGGGTAATTGGGTTGTTTTTTCTTTTTCTCTTTTTTTTTGTTTTTGTTGTTCCCTCTCTTCTCCTCTGGCTCCAGCCGTGTGAGCCGTACATTGTCGGCGTTGCTGGAGTGGTGCAGTTTGGTTGTGTTGGGCGTTTCCCAGGTAACGTCTGCACCCGGGGGGTATTTTTTATTTTTTTTTGTTCCCTGTCTTCTCCTCCGGCCCCAGCCGTTTGAGCCGTACGTTGTCGGCGTTGCTGGGGTGGTGCAGTTCGGTTATGCTGGCCATTTCCCAGGTAACCTCTGCACCCGGGAGGTGGGGGGGTTTGGGGTATTATTATTTTTTTTTTACATTCCCTTTACAACCTCCAGCCTTGGCGCGCCTCTGTGCCGTTTGCCATTGGCGTTGCTGGGGTGGTGCAGTTCGGTTATGCTGGGTGTTTCCCAGGTAACCTCTGCACCCGGATGGGGGGGGTTTAGGGGTGTTTTTCGTTACTTCCCTGTTCCACCTCCGGCACCTTCAGCGCGCCTTTGAGCCGTACGCCATCGGCATAGCTGAGGTTTGGGGCAGTGGAATATACCCACAGCTGGTGGCTGGTTTAAAAGTCGGAGGGGTGGCGCCGTCTTGTGCCGTACGCCATTACCGCTGTTCCACTCCTCCCGGTTGACTTTTGGGGTATAGTCATGGTTAGTGACACTGGACGTACTTCCAGTTTCCCCTGCGCTGAGGGGGTGGGGTTGGGGTTGTTGTTTTGTTTGTTTGTATGTTTTTTTTTTCCCCAGTTTCCACCCTCAGGGTGTGACTGTGGTGTCCTCTGGGGGGGAAATGACTGTGGGACCATCTAGCCGTAGACGGCTGGGGCTGGGTCTGTTGTTACTCATGGGCGGGTGTCTCCTGGGGTTTGATGGAACGGTCCTCTGGGAGGCGCTGGGAGCCCTCAGGAGCCCCCGTGGGTGACTTTGGATCCCAGAGGGACCTCGGCTGTGGTTATTACTCCTGCAGCTGGCGGGATGTCCTCTGGGGGGTGTTGGTCCCTACATGTCGTCCGGGGGAGGGGGGGGGTTAGATTTTTTTTTTGCAAGCTTAAATTTGGGTCGTGTTTGGGTTTTTTTCCGCCTCTTCCTGGGGTTTGATGGGACGGTTCTCTGGGGAGGGAGGTTGTTGGTATGGTTGTTTGTGTTTTTCTTTTTTTCTTTTCTCCCAGTTTACACCCCTGGGGTTTGGTTGTGGTGTTCCCTGGGGGGGGGGTTATTGTTTTTTTTTTTTCTTTTTCTTTTGTGACCGAGCAGACTCTAAAACATAGTCAAAAGATGGCTGAATGCACTGGTTCAAGAACTCCTGGCCACAATTGAGCAAAGAGAATGACAGAAGCAAGAGTTGACAGAAACAAATGCAAAAATGCAGTCAGAGGTGGAGACCCTAACAGGTCTGCTACCTGAAGCAGAAGGCAAGACCATCAAATTCAGCAAAAGATATCTCTGCACTGGAGTCTCAGTTGCAGGATACTCAGGAGCTGCTCCAAGAGGAAATCCATGGGACACCTTCCTTCTCCATCCGCCTAGGGCAGATGGAGGATGAGGGGAATATTTTGCGGGAGAGGCTGAACGAAGAGGAAGAGAGCAAGAAGACTGTGGAGAAGCCAGTTTCTACTCTCTAGACTCAGCTGGCTGAAAGACAGACAAAGGCAGGATAGAACGCCTTGTCAATAGAGGGGGCTGAAGAGGGCCTCAAAGGAGTCCAATGGGAATTTGGACGGTGTTCAGCGGCAGCTGGAGTAGAAAAATTCAGCCTATGGACAAACTGGATAAGATAGAGATCTGTTTGCAGCAAGAGAAATGGATGACCTCTTGGTGGACCAGGACCACCTTCGACAGATCGTCTCCAATCTGGAGAGGAAGCAAAAAAAGTCTGACCAGATGTGGGCCAAAGAGAAACGTATTGCTACTCTATGTGCAGAGGAGTATGATCGTGCCGAAGCGGAGGCCAGGGAGAAGGAGACAAAAGTGTTGACCCTGGCAAGAGAGTTAAAGACTCTTACAGACCTGAAAGATGAACTTGACCGATTTAATAAAGTGCTCAAGACCGAGACGGATGACTTCGGAAAGAGTTCATAGTTTGGAGAGGTCCAAGCGTGCCATGGAGCAGTGACTGGAGGAGATGAAGATTCAGCTGGAGGATGTATATAGGTAATGTTTCCAGGCCCACTCTGCCAAGAATAAATGGGAGCTGGATCTGGGAGGGCTTGAAGGCCATCTTGAAGATACTACTGAAAATCATGATAATGTCTTATAGCACTGCAGGCCCGAATGAAAGACCAGATGAGAGGACTGGAAGAGCTGTGAATGTTCGGGGATGAAGCAGTTAATGATGCTAAAGACAGTGATAAGAAGCTTAAAGCCATGGAGGGAGACATGTTACACATCCAGGAGGAGCCTGTCTACTGCAGACAGGCTCAAGGAGTGAAAGGATGAGCTCCGAGATGAGATCTATAGTCTCAACATAGAGTTCCCTGTTGGCAGAGAAGAGGTGGCTGGAGGCTCGTATCATCCAGCTGAAGGAGAAACTAGAAGAGGAGAAGCCCTAGTTGAGAGGGTCAATGACCGCATGATGAAATTCATGAGGTTGAGCAGCTGACGACGGAGCTGTCTTCAGAGCGCAGTAACGCTCGGCTCTTGGAGACAGGCTTTCTCAGCTGGATCGTCAGCACACGGAGCTGAGGCTGAAGCTGCAGAAGGTGTTTTTTTTTGCTCCCAGCCATGGTCCCTGGAGGGGGGTGTTTTTCCTGGCCCAGGTTTGTGTGGTCGCCAGGGGGCTTCCCGTGAGGGTGGGGTACTGTTGTGTGCTGGGGTGTTTGGCTGGCTTGGTTTCTGTTTTTCCCACCAGGTGGTATGCATTCAGGACTGAGTGCCTGAGCATTAGGAATTCACCCTGAACACCTGAGGCTTGTTTTCACGTGCAGGTCATCAGGACTCACAGCTGTGGTGTATTCTGTCTTGATCAGAGATTGCTGCATTTAAACCTTGAATGCACAGTGTGTGATTGCCAGAGACTCGACCTTGTGAGCAGACGTGTGAGATCGACGTCAGGAGAACAATCTCACCATTACGGACGCAGAGACCGCTCCAGGTTTCACGCCACAGTCTGTGAAGGAGGATTGGGTGAGGTCTCACGCTCTTCAGCACACTTCCTGAGGTAATTTGGTTTTGGTGACTTTTATGAAGTAATGACAGTGGATTTGGTGTCCCTCACACCTTGTGTTAGTGAGCTGTCACATTATGCTAATTGTCTAATCAGCTTCTGCTGCAGTGGAGATTGAACTGAGTTGTTCCGTGCCTGCAGGGTGAGAAGCTGATATATATTTAAGCCAGGAAGTGTTTGCTGATTGTGTGCACCCTTTTGAGCTGTGTCTCTCTGGGTGGAGAGTGTTGGACTCACCTCATGTTTTCTTCACAGACTCGGTTTGTCGCGGCCACCTGGGGGGTGTCGGCGGGGTCCCTGGGTCCGAACTGCTGTGGCTCCGGACCGTTTGCGCTGCTGAGAGCGCGCCGTGTTTTCACCTCACCAGACCGCGGACATTTTTGGTTGTTTATCACTGCACTTATTATGATTATTAAATTCTGTTATCTTTTGAACCGTGCTCTGCTTATTTCCTGCTGGGTCCTGCCAAACGCTGGGTCGGTGCTCCGACCGCGTCCGACACATAACACCACAATTTTGTTTGTCAGTGGTACAGTAGCTTTCTGCTTCCCCTTGATACAAGACAACAAAAGAAATTGCATTTGTAGACCATCATGGGTGAGGTGCAAACCAGCAATGACACTGGGGTGTGGGAAGAGATAGGACTCCGAAAGTTCATGTTTTGGTGATGGGTTGAAAAGCCCCTGGAAGGAAACCTACTCAGTCATGGGGGAGGGGGGGGGGAGATCATGCAAATTCAATACAGAAAAGATCTTAGTGCTCTTGCCTCACAGCAAGAAGTTCCTGATTTCATTGCCAATTGCAAACTAAAAAAGAAAATGAATCTTTGACACTTAACCATATAATGCCTGACCCACAAAATGGATATTATCAAAAATGATACGTATGGCATGATAGGATTTTTAAACAGGAGGAATTGAAACTACAGCATCAATAAATCACAATCATTTGTAATCATAAAAATGAAAGAGAACTGTGCAGCTTCCTGGACTGTGGTTTACAGTGAAGGGGATGTTGGAGGAATGCCACAGGAATCAAGTTTGCTCTGTATCGTCTGAGTCAAGGTCATCTTAGTTCAGGTCTGTGTGACACTGAGCTCTGCTCTTATGTCATCATTTATCAATTTAAGGAGCATCAAGGGAGATCATTAGAAAATGAAGGCGGTAATGTGGGAGGACACTGGTGGACATGGACATTTATGTGAATCCATACTCTGTCTAGATGAGCTGAAGAGTTGTGTTTGAGCACATGCATCACAGTGGACTGCCCATGTAGTGTTGGTCATGACCCAGATGTTGATAGAGAGGTGGTAAATGGACTGTGAATATATATAGAGCACTTTCCCATTTCCAGCACTTGCTCAAAGTGTTTTAGGTTTGACATGTCAGATTCACTTATTCACAGATATGCACACTCACAAACCTATTATACAAAGTGTTGTAGGTATGATGATCAATTGCACACTGGTAGGAACATGGGGATAAAAGAAACTTCTCAAGGAAACCTTTGTTGTAACTACAGTTTGAGAATGTTTTTGTCAGGTTCTGCCCCGGCTCGGGGATTAGGTCTGGATGCATTACTTAATTTCCTCTGTGGTTTTTGGGTTTTACTTTACATATGTTTATACTTTATCATTACAGTATCAGTTTGGTTCTGTTTATTGCTTTTCTTTGTGTATGCTTTAGTCACTGGTTTCATTCTTTGGTTATCATTCAGTTTTGCAGTCATCCGTTTATTTATGGTCTTTAATCAAATTGTCGTCTCACTTGCGTCATTGTCCTGCATGCGCATGGTACGCGCGCGCTTACACAACCGGCTTGGCGCTTGTACTACTACAACCCCAATTCCAATGAAATTGGGACTTCGTGTAAAATGTAAATAAAACAAAATACATTCCATTCATTCATTCATTCATTTTCTTCTGCTTTATCCAGAGTCGGGTTGCGGGGAAACAGAATACAATGATCTGAAAATCCTCTTCAACCTATATTCAATTGAATACACCACAAAGACAAGATATTTAATGTTCAAACTGATAAACTTTATTGTTTTTGTGCAAATATTTGCTCATTTTGAAATGGATGCCTGCAACATGTTTCAAAAAAGCTGGGACAGTGGTATGTTTACCACTGTGTTACATCACCTTTCCTTCTAACAACACTCAGTAAGCGTTTGGGAAGTGAGGGCACTAATTGTTGAAGCTTTGTAGCTGGAATTCTTTCCCATTCTTGCTTGATGTACAACTTCAGTTGTTCAACAGACCGGGGTTTCCGTTGTTGTATGTTGCGCTTCATAATGTGCCACACATTTTCAATGGGCAACAGGTCAGGACTGTAGGCAGGCCAATCTAGTACCTGCACTCTTGTACTATGAAGCCACGCTGTTGTAACACGTGCAGAATGTGGCTTGGCATTGTCTTGCTGAAATAATCAGGGACGCCCCTGTCAGGGCTGAGCGGAGGCGAGGCACAGACAGAGGCTGGACACAAATGCAGGCTCTCAAACAGGACTTATGAGTAAAAAGGATGGTCTATATTACAGGCAGGGGTTCGGCAAAAGGAAGACAGTCCATGGTGCAAAAGTACCAGACAAGGACGAGACAGAGGACGTGGTCAAAAACTAGCAGGGTCAGTACATGAGCAAACTGAGTTTTCAGAGCTGAGGCAAAAACCGGGTCCGGTAAACAGAGCAGAATCAAAACACGGCAAGAGCAAAAACAGAACAAGATGAAGCGCTGGTAAGTGATGAACATCATCGACAAACGAGCAGTGAGGGAATGAACAGACGCAGTTTAAATAAAGAAAGCGGGGACAGGAAAACAAGGTGCACGTGAGGATGAAGGATCTGGAAAAGGGGGGTGTGGCTGGCA
This sequence comes from Thalassophryne amazonica, assembly GCF_902500255.1. Taxonomy (NCBI): domain Eukaryota; kingdom Metazoa; phylum Chordata; class Actinopteri; order Batrachoidiformes; family Batrachoididae; genus Thalassophryne; species Thalassophryne amazonica. Next base: position 80,376,932 of record NC_047112.1, read on the forward strand.
GATGAGGAACAGGTGCAAAAGAATGAGTGAAGAAAACGCAATGCAAGCAAACCAAAAGAACTAAGTGACTGGAAAATCAACAGAGAAAAATGAGATGTGCTTAAGGCAGAAAATAATAAACGTGACCAAAGCAAAAGGGGAAAAAACCAGGAGATAATGTGACTAAGCAAAATGGAAAACCAGATCAATAAAAATAAACACAGAACTGGAACAGAGCTGACACTGAATAAAATATAGAAATAAATGCAGTGACAATACAAAATACTAATAAGGAAATCAATCACAAAGAACATAATCAAATACTAAATACTGAAGATGAAAAATAAGCAAAACCTGTGACTAAGCATGATGTAAAAATGTGAAAAGCTAAAGTAATATACATGACTAATAAAATAAAAGATGACCAAGAATGAAACTAGTGACAAAGAAAAGCAATGAATGACTAAACCAAAAATGCAATACATGAGAACCAAGACCAGGAACACAGAATAATACATAAACATGAATAATCAGAAACAGACATGAAAATAAACAAGCGGCCAAGCAAACAAAAACAAAGTCAAGAATGGGCTAAACTGAAGGAAAAGAAAAGAGAACAAAGACAGGAACCCAAATAGGACAGAAGCATGACAGCCCCTGAAAAAGACGTTGCTTGGATGGCAGCATGTGTTGCTCCAAAACCTGGATGTGCCTTTCAGCATTGATGGTGCCATCACAGATGTATAAGTTGCCCATGCCACTAACACCCCCATACCATCACAGATGCTGGCTTTTGAACTTTGCGCTGGTAACAATCTGGATGGTCCTTTTCCTCTTTTCTCCAGAGGACATGATGTTCATGATTTCCAAAAAAAACAATTTGAAATGTGGACTCCTCAGACCACAGTACACTTTTCCACTTTGCGTGTCCATTTCAAATGAGCTTGGGCCCAGAGAAGGCGGTGGCATTTCTGGATGTTGTTGATGTATGACTTTCACTTTGCATGGTAGAGTTTAACTTGCACTTGTAGATGTAGCGACGAACTGTGGTAACTGACAATGGTTTTCTGAAGTGTTCTTGAGCCCACACGGTAAGATCCTTTATGCAATGATGTTGGTTTTGAATGCAGTGCCGCCTGAGGGATCAAAGGTCACGGGCATTCAATGTTGGTTTTCGGCCTTGCCGCTTACGTGTAGAAAATTCTCCAGATTCTCTGAATCTTCTGATTGTATTATGGAATCCCTAAATTCCTTGCAATTGAATGTTGAGAAACATTGTTCTTAACTGTTGGACTATTTTTTTCACACAGTTGTTCACAAAGTGATGATCCTCATCCCATCTTTGCTTGTGAATGGCTAAGCCTTTTTGGGATACTCCTTTTATACCCAATCATGACACTCACCTTTTTGCAATTAGGTGTTCTTTGAGCATTCACTAACTTTCCCAGTCTTTTGTTGTCCCGTCCCAACTTTTTTGAAATGTGTTGCAGGCATCCATTTCAAAATGAGCAAATATTTGCAGAAAAACAACAACGTCTATCAGTTTAAACATTAAATATCTTGTCTTTGTGGTGTATTCAACTGAATATAGGTTGAAGAAGATTTTCAAGTCATTGTATTCTGTTTTTATTTACATTTTATACAACGTCCCAACTTCAATGGAATTTGGGTTGTCCAAAAAAAAAAAAAAGAAGAAGAAGACTGTGTACTTCCTTAGTGCAGCAAAAAACAAACAAAAAAAAAACCCACACAACAATCAAGTCAGAAATTTGTCCAGCTTTTCATTCTAACTTCCTGCAAACAGCCTCCAGACGGCTTACAGTGCAGTGGATTTGTTTGTGCATGAGTGTGCATTGTGTGTGTATGTGCGTGCATGTGCAGAGTGCAATGGTACCAAACTGCAGTCTAAATGCAATGCAACACAAATGGGATGAATAATCCATGTCATGTGACATACAAAGCATCGGTCAAATGACAAGGATCCACTCAGCCGTTACATAATATAATCTAGAGTTTTGATTTCTTTTTGAGCTACGGTTGTGAACAGACTAATGAACAATGACTATTTTGTGCAACTATTATTTATTCATCATTTTTGTAGGCTTAGCTGATCAAGGAAATGGTACTGTATGAATGATCACGTGAACATCGACAAAGAGATTTCAACTCTGTTGAGTCTGGTCAACTGGACATATTTAGTTTCTTGAAGGTGTTTCACTGTTCACCAAGAAAAAGTGTCACCAGTTTGAATTGAATTAGACAGAGAGGAAAATATTTTTCCTAACAGTAACTGATGTCACAGTGACAAAATAAAAATCCTTAAGAGTGGGTGTTCACCAGAGGTCACTTGCATTCAGGTGTGAGTCGCTATTGTTCTTAGATTCACATGAGGAGAAGGTGAGAAAGATCTTTGAGCTGCTGTATTATTGATGAAAGGATAGAATAGAGAGTTGGTATCTCACCCCTGCTTAGAGAAGGTTTCATCACTTTGACAAAGATGGCTTCTCTGAAACCTCTTTGAAATCAGCTTCCTTCCCTTTCTAAAATATTAACATTATTATCTTCAAAGCAGGGCTGTGGAAAATTGAGATTTGAATTGAAAATGACTTGAATTTCAATTCAATTCAATGACATGAATTCTGTAGTGAGGTGGTAAACAGGATGCAGAATTACAAGTTTAAAATTCTGATTTTTACACAGCCCTGATTCAAAGGTGTGTCAATTGTCTTTGAGATGATGACAAGAGCTACTAACCAGTGTTGAACCATTTGATTGTTGAGTGGTTGTTTAGTTTCTCCAGTGTTGTGCTCATTCCATTCCTTGCTCGTAGAACTGCATACACCACATTACTTTGGAGTCTTTGGAGCGAACCCGTTTCTGTCTGAGGGTGTTGCTGGGTTTGAAAAATGCAGGAATGATGTTGGTTGAAAATTCCACTGCACAGGTCAGAACTTCCACCCACATGTGGAATTATAATGTTCTCCAAAAAAATGACACTGCAAGAGTTGATGGTGATTTTTTTGTTTTGCGCGCTCTGGCCCCCAACACATGTGTGTGCGTGGTTCATGCACTCCCTGCAGGCGAGGCATCTCTCATATAATCACAGAGTGACATTTTGGTCAGTGCGCTGACAGGACAGGGGGTGTGGCTGGCTGCCCACAGCTGTTGCGACATTTCCGGTTCGGGACATCACAGCTGCAGCACACGTCCCGTGTTTTGACGGACATGCGCGTGTGTGCTTGTGCAGATATACATAAAAACATACATTTCTTTTGTGACGGGCTGGAGAAACAGACCGTCAGTTCATGTGGACATGCAGCAGGTGATCTGAATGTCATGTCTGACAGGACACGCTTGTTGGACCATGAGGGGCATGTCGCAGGACCAGGACAAGCCAACAGTATGACAAATACATTACATTCAGTCACATATCAGCAGAATTATGCCGTAACAAACGTAGTTTGGTCAGTTATCGCAGCACTTTTTTTTTTTTCTTTTTAGAAAATACATCTATCTGCTTGTTTATTTTAGCCATTTCACACTCCTGTTACAAGGCAGTGATTGTAGTGGAGTGATAAAGTTTCCGTCTGGTAATCAGCATGCATGTTCGAATCCTGTGAGTGGCTTTTGTTTTTTAACCAGGGTTATTTAACCATGGAGTTCTGTGTTGTGTCCCCTTTTATGTATTATTTAAATCAACCCAGTGATATTCACTAATTATACAGCTGTTTTTTTATTTTATTTTACTCCACATCAGCGGCACGATGTGGTACACCTCGTCCTATGGAACACAGTGTGAGCAGCTGCAACTGCTCGCATTGTGTCCCTGCTCCAAAGTGCCTGTTGGCGCGATGTTTCGTGGATCGCTCATATGAGCTGTTTCGCCATGAGTCACCCTGAGTTGTACTTATTTGCACTATGTGTGAAGGGGCCCTAATCAGTTTGCTCTATATATCATGGTATGACATGGCCTTAAAGAGGACATGACAAATAAAAAGACACTGACAGTGTGCACCAATAGTGAAAATGGAGCAAGGGATGTGCCACACAAAATAAAGTGGGGAGAACACACAAGTGCAAAATCAGTGAGTAGAACTAATAAACAAAGATGAGTGGACCAAAAGCAGGAACTTAAAACAATGGTGGGAAGTTCCCACATTGGCACATGCCTGTGCAATTGCATGACCTGTGACACTGAAAGGCACATAAAGCAAAGTGATGTCTCTTTGTAAAACCTAAGCGAAGTCCTGCAATTTTTTGTAGATTTTTAAATATTGCATGTCATTTTAAAACAAATTCAAATAGATGATCACCATGTGTCTGTTTTTATAAATCTCCTAATGCTGATACTCATGATGTGAGTTTACAGAGCCTAACTTTCTGACAGGTCTAACCAGAAGGTTGGACCCAAATGCAGAACTCGGGAGTCAGCTTAACAGGGTTTAATTCTGGCATGGGTCAGTGCACAAAAAGGCAGTCCAAAATAAGCAACAGTAACCAAAGCATGAGGGAGAGCCAAAATCCAGAAAAACAGGCAGACAAGTCAATACACTGTTAAGCAAAAACAGGACTAGGTAACTCTGCGGACAAACGCTTGAAATTGGCACAAGACTCAACAACCTCGCAAGTGAGAGAGGGAGAAGGTGTGAATAATAAAGGGGATGTAATCAGAGAAAATGCAGGAGAAAATGCACCACAGGTGTGTGAGGAAGGATCCAGAATGAGGTGTGGCAAGCAGGAAGGGAGGGCAGGAGGGACAAGCCCAAAACCAAACACACTACACAAGACAAGATCGGTACCACCACCAAACCCCAGTGAAAAACAACAAAACAACAAAAAAAAAAACAACAGCATATCCAAGACAAAGCACCACACAATAAACCCCACAGGCCCAATCATGACACTTACTCAGTTAAAACTGAAACTGTTACAGTTTACAGAGAGAAAACACAGTGTGTGTATCAGACCAGCATTTGAAAAAGGCACGCTTGTAAATGTGCATGTAATAAATCATTTTACTTCACATCTCACTAATCATTTTGCCACTGCCTATAAAATGAGCTGTGAAAATATTAATAAACTTTTTGAGGATTCATCACAATTGATGTTACTCTGTCGGAGACTGATAGGATTATGACAAATTGATGTGTGATTATTACATTTTCAATATCTTACTGTAGTTAATGAGTCCATAATATACCTACTTTGATATAAATAATGCAGAGCTGCACAATCACAAGCTCACATAAAAGAGAAAGCTACCGAATGCTACACACTCTAGTTTTTTTTTTTTTTCAAACAATAAATCTTGGAATACAGTGTTGTATTGTTGCACTACAGTGAAAATGTATGAGTGACATAATAATTAACAACACCAGAGCCTTTGCACCTCATGTCAGACATGTTCTCTGCAAAGACTCACCACATGTAGTGCCCTCTGGAAGTGTTGGAATGATACCACTACATAATTAGTTTTTACTACATACTGACAACATTATAAGTGACTGGTGTGGAAATAAATATTATTGATTTTAAGACTCCTCCCATATTTCTGTTTGCCACAAAATTGGATGCTTTGATTCAAAAGGTAAAAAGACTGACATTGAGAGCACCTACCCTGCAAAACTAGATTGAGTGGATCAGTGTAACCAGTTCTGAAGGTGTTGATAGTTAAGAAATTTGTTGTAAAAGCTTTTTTTTTGGTGATCATCATCGTGGCCAAGTGTTCAGTGCACTTGCTTTTAAAACAGAAGGCTGCTAGGTCAAGACCACCCATTCTCCATGTAATGCTTTGAGTTGTATCAGGAAAGGCAAATATGCAAAATAAACATGCTTCTCCTTGCCTGACCTGGCAACCCTGAATGTTAAAATGGAGACAACAAAAGAACTCACTTTAATTTTTTTCTTAACATTTTATAGGCATATATGGGCTTTGAATTGGAATAAACAGCAAAACCTTGGTGTGAATCTGCAGTAAGGGAAAATGCAGAAACCTTTTGTGTGATACTCATGACCCAATATTCACATGTTGTGAAAAGGTTGGTCTAACATGAAATACAAACCATAACATGTGAATGTATTTGGCTGCCTGCTGCATATTTGCTTAATGCTTAGACAGGTCTGGTGAGACAAACACAATTGAGAAACATGATCACAATGTTAAAAGACAGAAGATGAAGAGCCAAGTCCATATGCAGTCTGTTAATTCACAATACAAACTCATTTTGTGTTGATGTTGTTGTTCAATGACCAGGGACTAAGTTTTTTTCTCATATGTAATAAGCAATTGATGTACAACTTTGTATTTATTTCTGAACATATTTTAAAATCTCTACTTAAAATATCAAAGGTGCCAATAATTTGAACCACAACTGTTGTTCCTTGGTCTGTCAGGAGAATCCCTGAGTACCACTGGTGGGCACAGTTCAGCTAATCCGATAGCAGATAATTATCAAACCTAATGTTTTTGCTATTGGATTAATTTTTCAGATAAATTTTAAAACCATCATCTGACCAATTATCTTCCGATAAATTTAGTTCCAATAATTTTCAGTCTGATAACATTTTCTTTGCTGGTAAAGTTTAACGGTCAAAAACGTTTGTAAACCCTAAAATCAATCATTTTAGTCAGTTTGTTGTGTGTTTGTAGCCACTGAGCAGACTGGCTGTCTGTCACTTGCTGATGATGTCATCATTAAGCGCAAAATGTGATTTGCCAGTCGACGCAGGGAGCCTTGTGGGTAGTGTAGTTCAGGTTCACTTTGGACGTTACAGTGACTTGTCCATTCGACACAAAAACAAAACAGACTAATTTTAACATTATTTAATTTTATTTCTTTGTGGCTGTAATTTAATCGCCAAGACTCAGTGGGGGAGAGGAGCTCTCACAGCGCAGGGAGGGACTTTTCTTCATGTTTAGACACTGTTTTGGATTTTAAAAAAAGGATGCTATATGTGGGTTATTTATTCATATGAATCACACTGAAACTAACAGGTAAGAATTAAAATTTACTATGTGTATTTTACTCTGCCAATCAATGCATTAATTGATGTATTTTGGTTGTTTAAGTTGCAGGGTTCAAAGCATGCAAAAAAGCGGCAGCTTTTAGTTCATAAATGATGGTGTATCTAATACTGACATAAACTGCGACTTCTAATATTTTTTTTTTTCATTTATCTACTGTATAGTGCCAAATCACAACAGAGTTGCCTCAAGGTGCTTCACACAGGTAAGGTCTAACCTTACCAACCCCCAGAGCAACAGTGGTAAGGAAAAACTCCCTCTGAGGAAGAAACCTCAAGCAGACCAGACTCAAAGGTGTGACCCTCTGCTTGGGCCATGCTACAAACATAAATTACAGAACAATTCACGGACGAATATACAAGAAATGCTGTTGGTGCACAGGACAGGAGGGTCATCAACACAAATACAACTCCCATCTCTGGATGGAGCTGCACCTTAAACAGAGAGAAAAAACAGAATCAGGCATCAGAAAGACAAAAATACTGTATAATTTGTCAGTATTAATCAACAAGAAAAACAGAAGAAATACTAAGGTGATTGCCGGCCACTAGCCCTAAGCTTCACTAAAAGACCCAGAATTTAGGTAAAGTTGAGGCCGCGACATGCTTCATTTACTAATAAAATTAATTAAAAGAGTCAAAAGCGTAAAACAAAACTGTACCAGTATGCTAGCCATATGAAAGGGAAAAGAAGTGCGTCTTAAGCCTGGACTTGAAAGTCTCCACAGAATCTGACTGTTTTATTGACGCAGGGAGATCATTCCTCAGAACAGGGGCACGATAAGAGAAAGCTCTGTGACCCGCAGACATCTTATTCACCCTAAGGACACAAAGTAGTCCTGCACCTTGAGAACGTAAAGCCCGGGCCGGTACGTAAGGTTTAATTAGGTCATCTAGGTAGGGAGGTGCCAGTCCATGAATAATATTATATGTCAGTAGCAGAACCTTAAAATTTGATCTCACTGGGACAGGAAGCCAGTGAAGGGATGCAAAAATGGGTGTAATGTGGTCGAACTTTCTGCTTCGTGTCAAAAACCTGGCTGCAGCATTTTGAACCAATTGGAGAGCCCTAATGCTTGACTGCAGTAAACCAGAAAATACAACATTGCAGCAGTCCAATCTAGAAGAGATAAACACATGGGTCAGGGTCTCAGCATCAGCCATAGACAGGATGGATGAATCTTCGCTATATTTCGCAGGTGGAAGAAAGCAGTCCACGTAATATTTCTAATGTGGAGGCCAAAGGACAACGAAGGATCAAAAATTACCCCAAGGTTCCTCACTTTGTCAGTGTGATGTATGTCACACGAGCCGAGTGTGTCAAACAATACTGTGTTTTACTGCTTTTGAAAGATGATGACAGTGTTTGGTTTTTTTTTTTATTTATTTATTCATTTTATGTGCATTCTTTATGTGTGAGATCCCTGAATTTACCCAGCAGCCCCCGCGGCATTTAAAGTGAAACTGGTTTTTCAGAAGCCGACAGTGTAATCTGATCTGGCCGCGTCCAAATCAATAATGATAGTTATCGGTAGAGATCAAACATCTTAATATAATCAACACAAGACCACAGTTGGAGTTTAAAATGAAGTAAGCAATGACATGAACTGAAAAATTAACAGGAGCCATCTGAAGAGAGTTGGACAAAGTCTGCCTTGCATGCAGTGCATCCAAAAAAGTATTCACAGCACTTCACTTTTTTGACATTTTGTTATGTTACAGCTGTATTCCAAAATACATGAAATTCAGTTTTTTCTGAAAATTTTACATACAATACCACATAATGACAATGTGAAAAAAGTGTGTTTTTTTTTTCAAATTGATTTAAAAATATAACTAAGAAAACACACAATACCCCGTAATGACAATGTGAAAAAAGGTGTTTTTTTAATTTTTATTTTTGATTTCTACATATAAGGTCCCACAGTTAACAGTGCATATCAGAGCACAAACTAAGTATAAAGTCAAAGGAATTGTCTGTAGACCTCCGAGACAGGATTGTTTTATTTTGAGACACAAATCTGGGGACGGGTACAGAATCATTTCTGCTGCTTTGAAGGTCTGGATGAGCACAGTGGCCTCCATCATCTGTAAATGGAAGAATTTCTGATCCACCAAGACTTTCTAGACAAGTTAAAAATAAATAATACTTTTTTCATGTTGGCATGAGTGTTGTGAGTAGAATCTGGGGGGAATTAAATAATTTAATCCATTTTAGAATAAGCTGTAACATAAAATGTGGAAAAAGTGAAGTGCTGTGAATACTTTCTGGATGCAACGTAAGCACACCTCAAAGCTAGTCAATCAGCTTTGGCTTTCTCCAGAAAGCACTAAAATTAAATGGGATGCAACGGTGTGTGTTAGGGCTGTGAAGAAGCTCTTCCAACCATCATTTTTAAGATTCTCCTGAACATCCTTTGTCATGTTTGAAGTGTGAAAGTTCTGTAAAAGAAGTCGAGTGAATTATCACCTGTTTTTTTCCAAGGGTTTATCAAAATGAATTATAGCAGCATGTTGATAGTGTGTGTATGTACTTGTTTACGTCAGTGTGTTCATTTAGAGCTGTAGAAGAGCGAAACACACAGCCTCTTGAAAATCAAGCCCCTACTGAGTGCTGACAAGACCCACCATAATTAACAAAGCTGTTTCATAACTCAGTCAACATGTTAGAAAAACCTCTTATGAAGAACAATAAGAAATGCAATAAGCTTTACAAAATACATGATAATGAGGATTATCAAATTTAGCAGCAATGATGTCCTCCTTCTTTGAGGCCTTCTGGTGTCTGAGGGTGTTTTCTCAACTTTACCATACCTTTACTAATTTCCTCTTTAAGGCACTTGCATATAGCATAATCCATATGTTTTACATATCAACATGTTCAGAGCAATTTCAGCTTTCGTGCTGTGCAGGGAACTATGTAGCAGAGATCTGGAACATTACAAAACAGCCTATTTTATTGACACCCATTAAACAGTAAAAGAAGAAAACAGTAAATTAATTAATTTAAATGGTTAAAACTGTGTGACTGCCTACTTGCTGTCTCTCTTTTCTGCTTATCAATACAATGTAAAACATCCATTTTGTGTGTTGCTGCAGCAGGCAGCAGTTGAACATATTTCCATTTTAATGGCAACTGCAGTGAAATTGCTCATCACTTGTGCCAAAAATGAAAAGAACATTTTCAGCATTCAAAGATGTTATCAAATCATGGCCGCACCAGCCAAAAAACAAACCATAAGAACAAGACAAAAATGTTGAGCTCATCGACTGGACTCGACTTAAATATACAAACGAAAATTGCAGACAAATTCTTCTTTTCCTTTCAGCTGCTCCTGTTAGAGGTCGCCACAGCAGATTAATTGTTTCCATCTCACCTTGTCCTCTGTATCTTCCTCTGTTACACAAACCACCTGCATGTCTTCCCAAAGCACATCCATAAACCTCCTCTTTGGCCTCCCTCTTCTCCCCCTGCCTGGTGGCTCCATCCTCAGCATCCTTCTCCCTGTATACCCTGGGTCCCTCCTCTGCACATATCCAAACCATCTCAATCTTGCCTCTCTGACTTTGTCTTCAAACCATCCCACCTGAGCTGTCCCTGCGATATGTTCATTCCTAATCTTGTCCATTCTCGTCACTCCCAAAGACAATCTCAACATCTTCAGCTCTGCCACCTCCAGCTCTGCCTCCTGTCATTTTGTTAGTGCCACCATCTCTAAGGGCCCAGTCCCACTGGCGTTTAGGATTGCGCACAAAATTGGTTCATATTCGCTTAACATTCGCAATATGCGTGAAACATGCTTGTATGAATTGGCCAACATCCGCACACGTCCGTAATTATCCGCAGAGGCACATTTTTCCATTGCCAGGATTTTTGAGCTGCACAAAATTTTGGCTGCGGATGACATCTGCCTTACATCCTCCATACATACTCAATACATACGAGGTCTGTCCATAAAGTAACGGTCCTTTTTATTTTTTTTTAAAACTATATGGATTTCATACATATGTTTTTACGTCAGACATGCTTGAACCCTCGTGCGCATGCGTGAGTTTTTTACGCCTGTCGGTGACGTCATTCGCCTGTGAGCACGCCTTGTGGAAGGAGTGGTCCCACCCCCTCGTCGGATTTTCATTGTCTGGAAATGGCGGAATGAAAAGGACTTTTTTTCCATCAGAACTTTTTCAGAAGCTGTTAGAGACTGGCACCTGGAAACCATTCGAAAAATTTATCTGGCTTTTGGTGAAAATTTTACGGGCTTCACAGAGAATAAGGACTTTAACTACAGCTTTAAGGACCCCTTTAAGGACGGTCGGTGCGTCGCGCTCCGAGCTGCGATGTTGAAGCACAAACCACTGGATCATTTCTAAGCTGATGAACTGTGGATAAGAGACCGTTGTGTACTCTTTCTCTGGTTATCACAAGAGCTGGACATCAGCCATTTTCTGGCAGATTTCACTTTTAACAAGAGATTTTGTCATGGAAAGCCGCGCGGAGGCTTCGCACGTCACGACCGATTCGCTGATGAAGTGAGACAAAGGAACACCTCCGTTTCGGAGTGTTAGAGGACAAGTTGGGACATGTCCAACTCTCCATAAGTTCTCTTATACTCACTTGACTGGTAAGCACTGAAAGCCGAGATAGGCATGTCCTTAAAGCTGCTTTCAGCTTCTGAAAAAATTCTGATGGAAAAAAAGTCCTTTTCATTCCGCCATTTCCAGACAATGAAAATCCGACGAGGGGGCGGGACCACTCCTTCTACAAGGCGTGCTCACAGGTGAATGACGTCACCGACAGGTGTGGAAAAACTCACGCATGCGCACGAGGGTTCAAGCATGTCTGATGTAAAAACATATGAATGAAATCCATATAGTTTTTTAAAAAAATAAAAAGGACCGTTACTTTATGGACACACCACATACACAAACACACTCAATCTATGCACTGTATATTCGCCGTCATCCACTGATATCTGCAACTGACAGGGATTTGTGGCTTGGCAGAGGACTGGGACAGTGTGTAAACCGAATATTTTGCATGCCCATCATGTCCACATCATGAACTAAAATAAGTTGTAGCGACTGCATACAGACTGGCCACAAATAAAGCATTTTTAGTACGTCTGCTTTGCATCTGATTTGCAGCGGATGCAAATCAGATGCGCTGTGTTCAGAGCTGGACGCCGTTTTTTTGTTCTATCGGCTGCCACGTGCTCTGTGCTGGACGCTGCGTATATAAAATAATTATTTTGTGGCAGATTCATCATTTTATTGTGCAAATTGGCTGTTGAAAATGGCTCTAATCACATTCTGAATCACAGAGGAAGCTGCAGCTGGGCCTTTCACGCGTGCGTGGCTAACAAGCTGCACAAAGCATTTTGAGCCATCTAAAAAGGTAATTATTTGACTTGTTTACAGTGTCAAGGCTTGATAAAAACTGTTACGTGTTTTTTCCTTCTTGTCTGCAGCTGTTACAGCATTTATTCCTATGTTTATAACAGATTTAACTTCTTGTTATAATCGTTCAGATGAGCTGCGCTCTGATGAGATTCGCTGACATCACCACTCGCCCTGTTCTCTGCTTGTTTACTCCAGTCAACTTGTCCAAGTCCAGCTATTGCTCCAGAGCCTGTATTGTTGGCGTGAATAGTGATGCCGATGGCCTGAGTGCGCTTCTTTTATGACCGCAATGCAGATGCCGTGCACGCACAACACGTGCGTGATGCATTCATAATACACCCATAATACCGCCGTGATAATCGCAATGCGTAGGATCTGTTTCCTCACTACATGCGTTATACAACTGTGATTGTTCATCATATATTCGGTATATATTATTAATATATCCGGAATTCATACTGGGACATTTGTCATTTTTAGCCATTTTTGTTGCAGACGACAACGAACGCCCGTAGTTTGTATACTCAATTCATGCGCAATTAATCCTCTCCCCAGTGGGACCGGGCCCTAAACCGTACAACATAGCTGGTTTCACAACTGTCTTGTGAACTTTTCCCTTCACTCTTGCTGATATTCTTCGGTCACAAATCACTCCTGCCACCGATCTCCATCCACTCCACCTTGCCTGCACTCTCTTCTTCACCTCTCTACCACACCCCTCCATTACTTTGAACAGTTGACCCCAAATATTTAATCTCATCTACTTTCACCACCTCTACTCCTTGTAACTGCACTATTCCACTGGTCTCCCTCCCATTCACACATGTACTCAGTCTTTCTTCTACTGACTTTCATTCCCCTTCTCTCCAGAACATATCTCCAACTCTCCAGACTAGACTCAACTTGCTCTGTACTCTCACTAAAGATCACAATGTCATCTGCAAACATCATAGTCCATGGAGACTCCTGTCTGATCTCATCCGTCAACCTGTCTATCACCACTGCAAACAAGAAAGGACTCAGAGCTGATCCTTTGTGTAATCCCACCTCCACTTTGAATGAGTCTGTCATTCCTACTGCGCATCTAACCACTGTCACACTATTCTTGTACATGTCCTGCACTACCCTAACATACTTCTCTGCCACTCCAGACTTCCTCATACAATACCACAACTCTTCTCTTGGCACCCTATCATAAGCTTTTTCTAAGTCCACAAACACACAATGTAACTCTTTCTGGCCTTCTCTGTACTTCTCCATCATTATTCTCAGAGCAAACATTGCATGTGTACTCTCTGCCATAACTTCATGCTGTGGCTGATCAACTTTATGCCTCTGTAGTTACTGAAGCTCTGCACATCACCCTTGTTCTTGAAAATAGGAACCAGCACACTTCGTCGCCACTCCTCAGGCATCCTTTCACTTTCCAAATTTTTATTAAACAATCTGGTAAGAAACTCCACTGCCATCTCTCCTAGACATTACGATGCCTCCACTGGAATGTCATCTGGACCAACTGCCTTTCCACTCTTCATCTTCTTCATAGCAGCCCTTACTTCTTCCTTACGAATCTCTTGTACTTCCTGACTTACTCTCACCACATCATCCAGCCTTTTCTCTCGCTCATTTTCTTCATTCATCAGCTCTTCAAAATATTCCCTCCACCTTCTCAGCACACACTCCTCACTTGCCAGCACATTACCATGTGCATCTTTTACCACCCTGACCTGCTGCACATCCTTTCCAGCTCTGTCCCTTGGTCTGGCCAATCGGTACAAGTCCTGTTCTCCTTCCTTACTATTCAACTTCTTGTACAGCTCGCAATATGCCTTTTCCTTCGTTTTTGCCACTTCTCTTTCGCCTTACGCCGCATCTCCTTGTACTCCTGTCTACTTTCTTCATCTCTCCGACTATCCCAAAACCTTTTCACCTTATATGTTACTCTATGCTCCTCCCTTTTCTTAAAGTAGGTATTCACCACAGCCATTTCCATCCTTTTTGCAAAATTTGCTATCTGTCCTTCCCCATTCCTATCCTTGATACCATATCTACCCATTACTTCCTCATCACCTCTGTTCTGTTGGGAAAGTGACATGCACGGACCCACGCCAGGAGGCGTAAATGAACGGTCAATAGGAATTCAAAATAAATGACAATTTATTATGCAAATGTACAACACAACCAAATTTGCTTGAGTCAATCAATAACCAAAATGGTGACGCGTGGGCAGGTCCGAGGGTAGGAGACACCTATCCAGAGAAGAGCCGGGACCCACGAAGTTCCACTGCCAATGGAGGCCTGCAACACACCAGAGCCGCCAAATCCTGATTTTCCCAGGTGGCCATCACTCATGGCTGTCAGACCCGGTACTGCTGGCAGGAGCAAAAACAGGTTAGGGTGGGTGTGTGAACACCCAGCAAACAGTCAGCAACTCACAGAAATCCTCTTGGAGGAATAAATCCAGATACTCCCAGAGTGCAGAGGAAAAACTGGAGGACGTGCAGTGTCAATTGTTATACTTAGTAAGTCAGAAGTGAGTAGTGGAGACGCCAACTCCTCCACCTTCCACAAACTCGGCTACAAGCTGCAAGTATAAGTCACAACTGCAAAGACTTCAGTAACAATGAATGTGCGTACGGCACAGAACGGCTGAGTTGGTTTGCCTGTGTGGTAAGCTGATAATTCTGCAGAGTTATGGTGTCTCTCCCAGGCTTTTATGGATGAGGTGATGAATGATGACAGACAGCTGACAGCCAAACGGTGCACCTGGAGGATCCACATGGCCAGTGCGCCCTCTGGAGCCCGAAAAATGCCAACAGGTAGGGCGCCCTCTGGTGGTGGGCCAGCAGTACCTCCTCTTCGGCGGCCCACACAACATGTTCCCTTCACCAACATGCCCACTGAAGTCCGCTCCTCTCACTACTCTTTCATGCTTGGGCACACTGTCCACCACCTCATCTAACACACTCCAGAAATCTTCTTTCTCCTTCATCTCACAACCTACCTGTGGAGCATATGCACTGATAATATCCATCATCACCCCTTCAATTTCCAACTTCACACTCATCACCCTGTCAGACACTCATTGAACCTCCAACACACTTTTAACATACTCTTCCTTTAAAATGACCCCAACACCATTTCTCTTCCTGTCCTCACCATGGTACAACAACTTGCACCCACCGCCGATGCTCCTGCTCTTACTTCCCTTCCACTTGGTCTCTTGCACACACAACATGTCTACCTTTCTCCTCTCCATCATATCAGCCAGCTCTCTCCCTTTACCAGTCATACTTCCAACATTCAAAGTCCCCACTCTCATTTCCACCCTTCTAGTTTTATTCTTCTCCCGTTGTTTGTGGAAACAGCAGGAGAAGAAGCAGTAGCCCAATTTCCACCGGCACCCTATTGGGCAACAGCACCGGTGGCAGACGTTGTTAACCCGGGCCTCGACCGATCCGGTATGGAAACTCGATTCTTAGTCTGTATAGTTAGGTTGGATTGTTTTACGCCAGATGCCCTTCCTGATGCAACCCTCCTCATTTATCCGGGCTTGGGACCGGCACTCAGAATGTACTGGCTGCACACCCATGTGGCTGAGTTGAAAATTGCAGACAAATGTGAATACTAAATATTTAGCCAAAATATATTCATTCATTTTTCACAATTCAATATGCCAAAAAAGCTCACATCAGTCTCATATACACATTTACAAGCCAAAAAATATCAAGTATGGAAAGACGCAGCCTACAAAGATGATGACAAGACTGCAGTGCAAAACAGATTATCAGACCAAATGTATACAACCTTGCTTCAGACGAGCTTAGGAAACCTGGGTCTCGACGGCAGATGCATTTTACTGCTGAAAATTTCTGGTTTCAGGAAGTAGTCGCATGATATCTCTGTGATGTCACTATTAATAGAAACATGATGAAAAGTACACTTAGATGCACCTTACCCTAACACTAACTTTAACCCACGTGCATCAGTGAGCCTTAGCCACCCATGAACCTTTCATTAGTGAACTTGTTTTCCTTCCTTGGGCCACTTTTGGTAGGTATTGGTGACTACAGACCTGTAATATTCTTAAGGGCCCCTTCACAGATAACACGATTGAAGTTGAATAGCTCATGAAGGAGGAATTGCATGCCATTTGTGAAAATCAGAGCCATCTCAAATGCCTCGTACACCTCTCGTGACACCATTCTTGCATACCATTGGCCAAAAGACAGCAAATTTGATCATTCGATCCCTCTCTCAGCAGGTATTGGGCAGATTCCAGGTGTCACACAAACATCTAAAACCGCTCGCTGCACACTTAGAAAAGGCAGGGCTATTCATGCACCTGGTAAGATAGTAGACAGCAGGCCAACACATTTGACCTGTCTGTGAAAATTTTCAAAATGCAACACGAGAGTGGCGTCACCGAGCAAAACACATGGGTGTAACTGTGCTGATCCCCCCCCCCACACATACACAAATGGCATGTGGAGTTTGTCGTCGTCGTCATCTGCCCCCCACCCCCCAAACACAAATGGCTTGTGGAGTGTGCCTAACTTAAAAAGCTAACTTAAAAAAGTTGTTTCAATTGGTAACACTAAATGAATTAAGTTGTTTGAACTCAGGCTAGTAAGTTAGATCAACTCTAACTTATAAGCTTAGGTTTGCCCAGGTTAACCTGTTTAAGATATAATAATTATAAGTATAATATAATTATATTATACTTATAATTATAATTATAAGTATAATTATAAGTAAAATAGCATATATTTTCATTTATTCTTAACACAAAACAGATATGACCAAATGCAAACATTACATAATACTTTTAAGCAACTCATTATTTTTAAAGTGTTAGCACAATTGTTGTTGCTGGCAGTTTCCTCGCTTGCGAGGATAGTGGGAAGGCCTTCTTTTTTTTTTAGTTTATTTTCTACAAGCCCTCTGGTGGCTGAAAAGTCCGATGCGGGATGCACAAGACCTGTTACACTTGGGGCAAATGAACACTTGAGTAGGCTGGGCTTGTGCTGCTGCCCGTTCTTTCTGTCTTTGACGCTTCTGGCGTGAGGCCTCACTTCTTTCTGCCTCAAACTTCAGGCTGGCGGATTTGATGCTGGAACCCCAGCTAAGTCTATCTGTAGCTAGATGCTGCCATGACTGATGCTGAATGCCTGCAAGGGAGAGCTGTTTCTTCAGCTGGTCCTTATTGCGCTTTTTGGGGGCCCCTTGGTTTCATCTCCCTTCCTTGAGCTCGCCAAAGAGAATTAATTTTGGCATGCGTGTATCATCCATCCTGGCTACGTGACCTGCCCAACGAAGCTGTTGTTTGAGTATAACAGACTCCATGCTGGGCAATTTGGCTCTGGTAAGGATGTCCTCATTTGAGACGTAGTCCTGCAACTTGATCCCGAAGATGTTTCGGAGACAACGCTGATGAAAGTGTTCCAGTAATCTGATCTGCTGGCGATACAGAACCCAGGTTTCAGCTCCATACAGGAGGGTAGGGACCACAATGGCTCTGTAGACCTGCACTTTTGTGGTAAGGCGCAGTGGATGATTCTGCCAGACTTTCTTAGAGAGTTGACCAAAAGAACTTCTGGCCTTGGCAAGGCGACTGTTTAGGTTCTTGGCAACAGATGCGTCGTTTGAGATAACACTACCGAGATACGTGAAGTGCTCTACTGCATTCAGGCTGGTACCTTCGATGTTGATTTGGGGTGGGGTATATGCTGTATGGGGGACCAGTTGATATAGCACTTCTGTCTTTGTCAGGCTGATGGTGAGGACGAAGGCTCTTGCTGCTTCAGCAAAACAGTTGACAATGTGCTGCAAGGCTTGCTCCGTATGGGCGACGAGGGTGCAGTCATCTGCGAAGAGCAGCTCCATGATTAGCTGTTCTGTGATCTTAGTGTGGGACAGAAGGCGCCGCAATTTAAACAGACTTCTGTCGGTTCTGAAGCGGATATAGATACCGTCTGTCAAGTCTTCTTTGGCCTCACGAAGCATCATGCTGAAGAAGATGGAGAACAGAGTGGGCGTGAGGATGCAACCTTGTTTGATGCCATTTGAGATGGGGAAGCTGCCGGACAGAGTCCCGTTGTACTTCACTTGTCCCATCTGGATTTCATGCAGCTGGCGGATGATGGTGAGGAGCTTTGGAGGGCAGCCAAGGCGTGCAAGAATCTTCCACAAACCCTCACGACTGACCATGTCAAAAGCCTTGGTTAGGTCTATGAAGGCTGCATAAAGGGCCATGTTCTATTCTCTGCACTTCTCCTGGATCTGTCTCAGGATGAAAATCATGTCGGTGGTTCCCCTGTTGGCCCGAAATTCGCACTGACTCTCTCGAGTATTTTCATGCGCTATGGTAGGGGTAAGCCTGTTGAGCAGCACTCGAGCCAAAATCTTACCTGCTATTGAGAGGAGAGTGATGCCCCGGTAATTAGAACAGTCGGACTTGTCGCCCTTGTTTTTGTATAGGGAGACAATGACCGCATCCCGAAGGTCATGTGGAACCATTCCCTTTTCCCAGCAACTGGAGAAGAGAATCTGAAGCTTGTCAAGGACTACCTCACCTCCATTTTGCTACACCTCTGCTGGGATGCCATCTATGCCAGGAGACTTCCCTGGATTCAGCTGCGTGGTGGCCTTTTGGATCTCTTCAAGTGTTGGGGGTCATCAAGTTCCCATTTCACCTCCACCTGGGGAATCTTCTCGATTGATGACTCTTGCACAGTGCGCTTGTCACTGAAGAGGTTTTCAAAGTGTTCTGACTAATGCTGCATAATAGTTTCCTTGTCCGTCAGAAGGGTGGAGCCGTCTGAGGAGCGCAGGGGTGCTTGCACTTGATGTGCTGGCCCATGGATGGTCTTAAGGGCTTCATAAAAGGAGCGCATGTCTCCGGCATCGGCATGTTGTTGTGTCTTCTCTGCAAAAGCTAGCCACCAGTCGTTCTGCAGTATGCGGAGCTTGCTTTGCAGTGTAGAGCAGGCATTTCTGTAAGCTGTCTTGGCAGAGTGGTCATCAGGTTTAGCTAAAAGAGTCTTGTGGCATGCACGTTTCTTTTCTAGTAGTTTCTGGATCTGTGCATCAGACTCATCAAACCAGTCTTTATTTTTCCTGGCTGAGAAGCCCACTACTTCTGCTGCCATCTCCTGAAGGATGGTCTTTAATCTCATCCACTGTTGTTCAGGATCGTCAGGCAGGCCTTCTTCTCCACCCAGTCTCTCCTCTAGTTTGCCCTGGAACTCCATTTTTGTGTCTATGTCTTGCAGCTTGTGGACTTGTAGCTTCTTAAACTGTGGGCCTTTCTTCTTAGGAGGGGGCTTGAAAGTGAAAGCAATCTTGGAACGGACCAAGCGATGATCCGTATAGCAATCCGCACTAAGCATCACCCTGGTATGTAGTACGTCTCTTCTATCACGCTGTTGCGTCAGAACGTAGTCCAGAAGGTGCCAGTGTTTGGAGCGTGGATGTCTCCAGGTTGCTTTGAATCTCTCTTTCTGTTGGAACAGGCTGTTGGTGATCGTCAAGTCATGTGCAGAGCAGACCTCCAGCAGCAGGCGGCTATGGTTGTTACAGTTGCCTATGCCATGTTTCCCTAGCACGTCCTTCCATACATCAGAGTCGCGGCCCACTCTGACGTTGAAATCTCCCATGATGAGGAGCTTGTCCTGGGTGTCGACGCACTGTAGAAGGTTGTGCAGATCGCTATAGAAAGTCTCCTTAACTCCGATGTCGGCTTGCATGGTTGGGGCATACACACTAACAATAGTGGCAAAATCCTTGTTGTTGATGGGGAGCTGGAGTGACATGAGTCGGTCAGAATGTCCAACTGGCAAACTGTGTAACCTATGTGCTATGGCGCTCTTAATCATGAACCTGACCCCTGAGAGTCGACGATCTTCTTTAGCCTTCCCTGACCAGAACAGTGTGTAGCCTGTGCCTTCCTCGGTGAGTGACCCTTGGTCTGCAAAGCGCACCTCACTGAGTGCAGCAATGTCTATGTGACAAAGTGACAAAAGTGACAAAGTTTTTTATTCGGCACACAAAATATTCAAATAGAAAAAAATGAACAATTCCACAAACAAACACAGACAAAACTAGTGAGTCCGAAAGGGTGTGGGCTGAAGCAAAGCTTATTAGCGCCCACCCCTGCTAGTACAAGTCCAACAATTCTAATCAGTCATATTTACATAAATATAAATTCACTACTACATGTCGACACACAGACATACGCATCAATATACTATTCACTTATAATTATATTTATATAGTACCAGATCATAAGAAAGTCGAATCAAGGCACTTTACGCCAGTAAGGACTAACCTTACCAACCCACAGAGCAAGCACTAGGCAACTGTGGTGAGGAAAAACTCCCTATAAGGAAGAAACCTCAAGCAGACCAGGCTCTTGGGGGTGACCCTCTGCTTGGGCTGTGCCATATATACCTATATACATACGTATATACTTTACAAACATAAATATATACATACATATACACAGTCACTTATATACATATACACCTACCCATATCTATATATCTACATACGCATATACATACCCACACATTCAAATATACAATAAGTCCCACTTATAAATTGAACATTCCATATAAATCAAATTAGATTTGCTTCTTTATGATACTTAGACATGATGTCCTTTTTGAGTAGTTTCTTAAATCTTACTAAGGTACTACTCATTCTAACCTCTGTTGAACATTTGTTCCATTTCCTCACCCCAACCACAGACACACAAAAACCCTTTACATTTGTTCTTACTGGTGGTTTCATAAAAATTGCACAACCTCTTAAACTATATCTGGATTCCCTCAATCGGAACAGACTCTGGACATGTCTCTGTAAGGCTTGGTTTTTCACTCGAAATAAAGTTTGAATTGTAATGTAATCGACCAAATCAATGAATTTTAATAAATTTAAAGACACAAAATGAGTTGGTTCACGATATTGTTTATTGCAGATGATTCGTATGGCTCGTTTTTGCAAAAGGAATATTGGATTGGTATTTGATTTGTAAGTGTTTCCCCATGACTCAACACAATATGTCATATATGGTACCAACAGAGAATGATATAAAGTAAGTAACCCTTCTTGCGGCAGTAGGTCTTTGGCTTTATACAAAATGGCTATAGTTTTTGACAATTTTGATTTCACATAATTTATATGTGGTTTCCAGCTAAGTTTATTATCAATTATAACACCTAAAAATTTATTCTCTGTTACTAACTCAATATCCTTATTGTTTATAGTTAAATTTTTACATTTGGGTGCCTGTTTATTTCCAAATATAATATATTTAGTTTTCCCAAGGTTGAGTGACAACTTATTAGCGTCAAACCAAACCTTAAATTTTTCCAGTTCTTTCTCCACTATGTCCAGAAGCTGTTCAAGATTTTCACCGCTACAGAACACAGTTGTATCATCCGCAAAAAGGACACATCTCAGTGAACTCGACACCCAACTTATATCATTTATATAGATTATAAACAACAAAGGACCCAGCACTGAGCCCTGCGGCACCCCACATGTGACATCCCTGAGTTCAGAATTTGTATTATTGAATTGAACATACTGAAATCTGCCTTGTAAATAACTAGCTATCCATTCATATGCCAGACCTCTGATTCCATATTTCTGCAGTTTACTTAATAGTATTCCATGGTTAATTGTGTCAAACGCTTTCTGTAAATAAAAAAAAAACACCTATTGTGTATTGTTTATTGTCAATTGCAGTTGCTATACTTTCCACAAAGTCCATCAAAGCATGTGATGTAGTTCGAGACCTTCTGAATCCATATTGTTCTTCACAAATGATGTTATGCTTCAGTAAATAATCATTTAATCTTTTAGCAAATATTTTTTCCAAAATTTTGGAAAATTGTGGCAGGAGTGATATAGGTCTATAATTAGAAAATGTGTGTTTGTCACCAGTTTTAAACAGAGGAATTACTTTGGCTATTTTCATTTGAGAAGGAAATTTACCAGTACTTAGTGACATATTGCAAATATAATTGAACGGTTTTACTATACAATCAATAACTTTTTTTAATAAAGCCATATCCAAATTATTAAAATCAGTCGATTTCTTACTTTTTGAACCATGAACCAGATCAAGTATTTCCCTTTCATGAGTACCACCAATGAACATTGAAACAGATTTGTTAAACGTTGAATTATTTACCCAGAAGTTATTAGTTGATGAGTC
Source organism: Thalassophryne amazonica (assembly GCF_902500255.1). Lineage (NCBI taxonomy): Eukaryota > Metazoa > Chordata > Actinopteri > Batrachoidiformes > Batrachoididae > Thalassophryne > Thalassophryne amazonica. Next base: position 80,399,559 of record NC_047112.1, read on the forward strand.
AATTTTACTGGCAGGATTTTTACCCACATTAACGAAGTATTCATTAAAGTGTTCAGCAATAGACTCGTCGTTATCAATCGTGATGTAGTTGTTACTCTGAAAAAATGAAGGATAATCTCTAGTTTCTTTTTTACTATTTCATTTAATATGTTCCATGTGTTTTTGATGTTATTTCTATTTTTGACAAGTAACTCATTATAATATGTTTTTTTACTGAGTCTCATGATATTGATTAACTTATTCTTATATGTTTTATACTTACTTTCAGCTTCCTTAGTTCGTAGTTTTATGAATTGTTTATATAGTACGTTTTTCTTTTTACATGCCCTCTGAAGTCCCTTAGTTATCCATGGTTTGTTGCTATATTGATTTCTATATATTTTGTCAACAAATGGACAGTGTTTATTATACAAACTGGAAAAAATGGAAATGAAAGCATCATATGACCTGTCAACATCATCAACAAAACATCTGACCAATTCTGACTTGATAAATCCTCCCTTAAATTATCAATTGTTTCAGGTGTTACTTTTCTACTCATGAATTTGATATTGCTTCGATACTTACAACAACCCTCCAATTCAAAGACTGAGAAAACTGGCAAGTGATCACTGATATCACTGACCAGTAGTCCCCCACTAAGATTACCGGATATAACGTTAGTTAAAATATTGTCAATGAGAGTTGTTGAGTCCATAGTTATTCTGCTAGGATGAATGATGGTTGGAAACAGTCCTAAACAGTACAAGGTGTTTATAAATGAGGTAATTTGTGGATGATTGTGAGGGTTTAAAAAATCTATATTGAAATCTCCACAGACAAATAAATGCTTATTTCTGTTGATTTTGTTGTACATTCCTAAGATAATGTCTTCAAAGGTGTCAATATTTGTCCCAGGAGCTCTGTAAATGTAAATTGCTAGCTCTTTGGTGACTAAGGCTGAGCGTCTTCGAGGATGATCGCTATTGTCTGAGTCCATCATTGTGCGTACATTCCAGAACGCAATTTTCAGGTTCTTCGTTTTTCTTTTCGCACCGCATGTAGTGATGCCCAACCGGGTCTAGTGAGACAAGCCATGTTTAGACCACCTTTTCTAGGTCTGTCTCCATGTGGAGCAAGCAGGAGCGCCTAGATCCTGTATAGGTCATGGACCTACCACTGCCATACTTGAATAAACAATATCTGTGTTGTAAAACAACAACAAAAACACAAAGCCAACCTAATCAAAACCAAAGTGAGTGCAGCTCCAGGAAAACCTACCTGAAACAATCTAAAACTGACTGAAAATAAATCTGACTCAATCTAAACCGAAAACAATTCATCTAGCACAATGTAACTATAGCTTGTAAGCTAACAAACGGAATATCAAACAAATCAAATCAAATCAAATTTATTTATTTATTTATATAGCGCCCAGTCACAACAAACAGTTGCCCCAAGGCGCTTTATATTGTAAGGCAAGAGCCATACAAAAATTACAGAAAAACCCCAACGGTCAAAATGACCCCCCTGTGAGCAAGCACTTGGTGACAGTGGGAAGGAAAAACTCCCTTTTAACAGGAAGAAACCTCCAGCAGAACCAGGCTCAGGGAGGGGCAGTCTTCTGCTGGGACTGGTTGGGGCTGAGGGAATATAAAGCTAACCAAATCTAAATGCACTTAAAACAATCACAGTCGAAACCTTTATCACTATGAAAACAGATAAGTGTGTATAAAGCTAACTGAATCTGAAAGTAACTGAAAAACAGGTAACTGAACATAAATTAATGCAAAGATATGCAAATTGTTAAATGAATATAAAGCTAGCAATCTAAAATCTACTTAAAATCACACTATCTGAATCTAAAAATGTATTTATCACTATGAACATAATTTCATGCAAAGCAATAGCTAAATGGATATAAAGCTAACAAAGTAAAATTGTAAAAGTGACGTAAAATAACACTATATGAATCTAAAAATGTATTTATCACTATGAAAACAGTTAAATGTATATAAAGCTAACTGAAAAACAGCTAACTGAACATATAAATTCATGCAAAGCTATGCAAATAGCTAAATGAATATAAAGATATCAATCTAAAATTTACTTAAAATAACACTATCTGAATCTAAAAATGTATTTATCGCTATGAAAACAGTTAAATGTATATAAAGCTAACTGAAAAACAGCTAACTGAACATATAAATTCATGCAAAGCTATGCAAAGAGAGAGTTAGAGAAGTAGAAAAAAATCATACTAACATACTTCATTTTAAATTTAATTTCTTAATATACATCCACTGCTGCATTTAAGGCCTGCAACACATTCCAGAGAAAGTTGGGATAGGATCATTCTGGGCCACTGACAAGATTTAAAATAAATAAATACTTAATGATGTTATTTCAAACAGTTGATGTCAATAGGTGATTGTATTCATGATTTGGTACAAAAGCAGTGTCCATGAATGTCAGAGTCTTTGTGGAGCAAACATGGGCGGAGGATCTCATTTGTCAACAAATGTTAGAGAAAATTACTGAAATCTTTCAAAACAATGTTCCTCAAAGAAAGATTGGAAGGAATTTGCATATTTCTCCCTCATAATGGATCATTAAATGATCCCAGAAATCTGGAGGAATTTCAGTGTGTAAAGTGCAAGAGTGGAAGCCTAAACTCAGCACAATAAATGGGTTGCATCATACTAAAGAAAAATCCTGTAGAGAACATGGCTTTCCATAGTAATGTCAGGTACCTAAACCTCATTACACATGGCAAACCTGAGCTCATACAGAATCTGGGATGCAGTAACAAATGGTCTCTTTGGTGATTCTAGCATGAGGACTTGTTGGCGCACAGAATATCCAGAGTGTTGAATCATAAGTTGCATTATATAAAAGAAGAAGTTCACATACTTTACATCAAACAGAGTCCAATGGAAATGATTCGGCTCAGCAGGCCATCTGTGTCAGTGATGACTCACTGTGCTTATTCTCTTTTTTAGTCATAATCTGGCTGGTGTCTGATCGAGAGAGACAGCAAGGGAGAGGAAGAAAGACACACACAGAGAGAGAGAGTGCTTTGTCTTATGACTGATGAGATAAATAAAAGTTGGATAAACTATGACCTTCAAGAAGAGCACCAAAATAAACATGCATAAAATCTGCTTTTATTTTTATTTTAAGAGCAATTTATTGCTGTGGATAATATGAACAGATTTAAACATTAAAGTCATCTTGATATGTTGGATTACTTGAGTTCAGATGAGTTTACCTCCCACTAAAAACACAGTTTTTCATGCATGAGCACATTTGAAAAGAAAGCCAGTGCAATAGGGCAGTAACATTGGTATTACCCATCTGGAGAGGAAGAACAGGTCATGTAAACTATGTATAAGACTGCAGTCATGTAAGCTGTGATTACAACAGTGCTTGGATTTAGATGACTGATCACAGAGGATACAGTAGAAAATGTCAAAATCATTAAGTGTTCTTGCTCCAAAGCTGGGAAGTAGTATAAATAGTGGCTTACTGACAATACACATATGCAGCAGGGAGCATGTGAGACATATCTATGATTATTACAATTTTACATTTTCTTGCCATCTTGGTGTCTAGAAAATATTCAGTTGAATTCTAATAGACTCCTATGTGCTCAAGCTCCAATATTAAATCTGTCTAGTCTTCAACACTGGAGTGCTTTGCAGTGGTTTACATGCAATTTTCTTGAAGGAGCTGCAGACAGAAACACACATAGTGACTCCCAAATGGAATGTCTGATTTCTGTGACCAGACATGGAAATTCATTCTAAATATCAGACAGAGAAATGAGAGTGCATGGATTTATGGCAATTACATCCTACACCAGGTGCTGGGAAAGGAGGCAGTGATGGCCTTGGTGGTAGACAAGAAGGTTTGAATTAGGGTTTGTTTTAAGAATCTGTGATCAGGTGAATCAGAGGCTGGGGTATAGTGACCCTCAGTCTGTTTACATGGCCTTGGTGGTAGACAAGAAGGTTTGAATTAGGGTTTGTTTTAAGAATCTGTGATCAGGTGAATCAGAGGCTGGGGTATAGTGACCCTCAGTCTACTTACAGAGGAATAAAAGTGCCTTGTTCCTACAAAACTACACATTGTCCCATCATAAATGCCTCTACTGTACGCTCCCATTGTGCTCAGTGTTTTGAAAACTTGTATATTATTAATCCTACTGCCAGAATGTTCAACATCTCTCATGCCATGGTTCTTGTGGATGATTGTCAGGTCAACTAAATGCCACCAAATGTTAGTGAAATAGCAAAGGCTATGAAATAGTTGAGGGCAGGGAAAGCACCAGGACTCTGTAGCACAGGAGTTGAATTTCTCCAGGCGGTAATACTGTTCTTTTGGCATTGCAGACAGTTTTTATTTGGAAGATGGATATTTTGCCAAATGGTGGGAAGAAATGACTTGTCATCCCAATCTAGAAAGGAAAGGACTGCAACAACTATGGGGGTATTATACTGTTTGTATGTGCTGGAAAATGTGCTTGCAAGGATTATTCCTATCGGGATTCAGTGCTTGTCATTTGCTGTTAGGTGACTTGAGTAGTCTGGCTTAACATCCAAGAAGTCAACCATCAGCCACATCCCAGCTCTGCAAGTACTCACTGAATCCAAATGCAGATATTGGCAGTGCATTGCAGTCTATATATATATTTTTTTTTTTTTCCGAAGGCTTTGATTTGTTTGATTTGGACTGCTCCCTGGGATATCCTGAAAATTCATGGTATCCCAAAAAGTTGCTGGATAACATAGCTGGCTTTTTCACAGGTACCATGAGTGATGTGTCTAGCATGGACCAAATATCTGACATCTGTCTTCCAGTGAAGACAGCCTTTCATCAGGGATGATGAACTTGCTCCTATATTGTTCAATTATTGCGTGAACTGGGATATGGACTGAGTTGTAGAAGCCAGTGGCTCCAGTGTATTTGCTGATGAGTAATGGTTTAATGGCCTCACCTTCCTGGACAGTGCTGTTGTCTTTGCTGAATCAATGTATGTCCCCATTTTAGCACTTGAGAAGCTGAGTGAGAAATCAGTTGTTGATTGTCCTGGACCAAGACTAAGAACCAAACTTTGAATGGCCTTTTGGACTCAGATGACCATACGTTCAGTAATTCTCAACAACTGTACACCACCAGAGGAGGGGGTGAATCAAACAACACTAACGTCCAGGCTTTCAGTGGCTTACTGGATTAAACAATCAAAGGTCGATCTGTATGTGGTGAACATGTCTTAGTTAAAGAGAGAATTGTGACAGTCATGTCTGTCATGATGTTCATCACATTCAAGTCCTCAGTTTTTGACATTAAAACATGGATGAGAAGGCATTGTGGAGTCCAGGTCCTGAGGGTATTGGTGCATCCTGTCTTCTTGTATGGTTGTGACACTTGGATACAAATGAGTGACCTAAGACAACAAGTGAATGACATTGCCATTAGGACTCTTGTGGAGGAAACTTGTGTAGTCCTGGAATGAATACATGTCAAATTAATGGTTACTTAAATGAGGAGGACTACTTGCATTGTGAGGGGTATGAATTGACCTCTGAAGCTAATGGCTTTGTTGCTCAGAAAATTGGACCATTTTTGAAGTCTACAGGACCACAGATGGAATGTGGTTTATTATTAGCAAAGATGTGTGACTGCCCATCACACCAACACTTTAAGCCTAATGAAACATAACGCAGAAACCACACAATGAATCAAATGTTCAATCAATCCCATTTTAAAGAAGCAACATCAGTTCAGATTGATTTGTGGGCACTAGCCCTGCTTCCAGGACTGGAATTTATGGTGAGAAGATCCAGAAACATGTATGGCATTTTCTTTCAATAAACCAGACTCCCCCCTTTGCCTTACATACTTCTTTGACAAGTGACAAGTGACACCTTTAATACCAATGGTGCAACAGTGCCTGCTACTGAATGGGGTGGCAATGATTTCTCTGGATTGTACAAAAAAAAAACAAAACTGCAAATAATGTTTATTTTCCTCCTTTCTCCTATAAATAGTTATTTGTGAAAGCTAGAATTATAGCCTAACCATTACAATTGTTGTCATGCATGTGGAGTGAGCTATTTTACCTATTGACATTAGAAATTGTTTACTCAGTTAACTATATTTCATTAAAAGTTCTCTCATCCTGTATTCTTACTTGAGTGATAAAAGATCATAAGTAAATAATCAGAAATCAAAAATGGGAGATGGTATTATGTTATGTTTATTTTGTATTTTATTATTTTCCTTGACAAACACTTATTCCTTCAACCAATTTGATCAACTAGGTGGGTGGACCTTACAGCCAATGGGTATTTGCAAAGACTTTGCATCCGTCCTACTGTCAGTCCATCTGTCTGACTGTGCTCAGCATAAGTCCAGTCCTATTACCGCCAGGGTCTTCAAATTCACAGTGAACATCTTTGAGACATAGACTTTGGACAAGTTGAAAGATGGCAAACCTTGACCTATTTTAAGAGGTCAAAAGGTCACATTCTGTTTCCTATTTTTTTTTATGCTCATACAGCCAAGGATATTTTAGCATTGCGTTATATTTAACGCTTCTGCACCAAGGAGATCAGAATCATTTACCTTGATTTTCAACCACTTCATTTTATACCAAGTATAAAATTAATAAATATTTAATTGCATAAAACACTGTGTCAAAATTGTAAGTTATATAAACATCTTGTTTTCCCAGTGGCAAAATGTATTCATGCAGATATGAATATATTTTGCCACTGCTAATGCAGCAAACTGTAAATGTAACGACATTTACGGTTTGCTGTATTAACAAATGCAACAGCAAAAAGGTTGGTTAGTGTTATGGATCCCAAAATGCTGTCAAAGAACAGTACAGTACAAGACCAAAGAATTACAGCTTTGCGTCATGTTGGACAGACCCAAACTGCCGAACGCAATTCCACAAATGTACGAGGTCTGTTAGAAAAGTATCAGACCTTATTTTTTTTTTTCAAAAACCTGATGGATTTGAATCATGTGTGCTTGCATGAGCCAACCTTCGTGTGCATGCGTGATTTTTTTTCACGCCTGTCGGTTGAGTCATTTGCCTGTGAGCAGGCTTTGCGTGAGCACTGGTCCACCCCACTTGTTTGATTTTCATTGCAAGGAATGGATCAAATGTTTCCAGAAACTGTGAGAGACAGCCAGGTGGAAACCATTGGGAAGATTCAGACGGCTTTCGGTGACGACACAGATTAAGGAGTGTTACAACCAGTTTAAAGATGGCGCACAATGGCGGAGGCCATCGACAGGCTGAAACGACCAGATCATTTCCAAAGTGAACGCTGTGTTGATCCGGGACGTCGTCTGACTACCAGAGAAATTGCAGAAGAGGTGGACATCAGCACTTTTTTGGCACATTCCACTGTGAAAGAAGATTTTGTAATGAAAGACATGCGGAGGGTTCGCGCGTTGGGATGGAGCCACTAATGGCGTAGAACAAAAAGCACCTCCATGTTGGAAGTCTCACAGGACATGTTGTGACATGTCCAGCTCTTACACAATTTCTCGGATACTCACTCGACTGAAAAGCCACTGAAAGCCGTCTGAATCTTCCGAATGGTTTCCACCTGGCTGTCTCTCACAGTTTCTGGAAAAATTTGATTCAGTGCTGCTCCAATCGTTCAGACATTTTCCTCGCAATGAAAAACAGACAAGGGGGGAGGACCAGTGCTCACTCAAAGCCTGCTCACAGACGAATGACGCAACCGACAGGCGTGAAAAAAATCACGCATGCGCACGAAGGTTCAAGGTTGGCTCATGCAACCACACGTGATTCAAATCTATCAGGTTTTTTAAAAAAAAAATAAGGTCTGATACTTTTTTAACAGACCTCGTATGTTAAACAACTATTATGCCCCAGATTTCATGCTTGTGCAGTTGGGACTGTAAGCAAATCGGGGAACCCATGCCATCAACATCACCTGCATTTTGGGAATGGAAAAAGCAGAGTGAGCAGAAAAACAGAGATAAGAGACTGAAATTCAAGAGAGTTAATGTTTAGCACCATGGATAGCTCTACACTTTATCGACTACACCTGCGTGTGCTTGTGCATCCATGTGGGAAAGTAAAAGTCTGCCAGGCTGAAGTGGAACCATCAAAAAACATTCCATCATCCTGAAAAGGCGTTTTAGTGCTCAGAGAATAGCAAAAATGTAATGCCTCATTTGTGTCGCTCCGGGCTTCCATGAGAGACAAATAGTCTATTTCTCTGTCAATCAAATGTGGAAACTTTTCTCTCCTCTGAATACCCTGCTAGGAACAAATCAGTTAAGCCAAGCTGGAAACACTTTCATCGGCCCTCTTCCAAAAGTTTGAAGAATCTTCATTCTGTCCAACCCTCATGTACCCCTGGATTCCGTGAGCATAATGTCAAACAGGATCAGAGGAAAAACCATGAGACAGAAACCATGCCAGAGCTCCTGGTTTATGCCCTGGTGGTGTAGCATGGTGTCTGCAGACTTCATGTCATGTCCTCTAAACTCCAGGGCCTGCACCATCTGAATAATTCATTTTTTAAAGTTTTAAATGGGGGAGGGGGTGTACACTGCCTTCTTCAGCAGTGAGAAGTAAGGATTTGCTCATATTTCAAAAAGACGTTGCTTCACTAAAAAAAAAAAAAAATCACCGATAAAATTGATGAAGTCAGAATTTTGAAATAGTTCTCTTTAAATACATTAGCACAAATATTTAAGTGCTTTTAAAAATTGTGTCACAAAAACATCCAACAGAAATGGGAACCTATAACAACAGAGTATCAATTACTTGCAATAATAATAATAATAATAATAATAATAATTATTATTATTATTATTATTGCTTTATTATTATTATGTGCACACACACAGCTGCTGTAAGCAGGTGGTTTTAATGTGACAAACAAAGACAGTGGCTCATGGTACCAACATGAAGCTTAAGTCACTCGTGGTAATAGCAACATGAGACTTAAAACTGACTAAACCAATTGAGCTACAAAAACATAATGAATCAATAACACTAACAACATAAACCACATTAACAACATTTAAAACATCAAAACCCTGATCTCCCATGGTGCATTGCAGCACAGCATCCATTGTTTATTGGTTAGATAAACGTGCCAATTTCTACAAAAGTATTTGTCTCATCAACTTCATCCTTGACCCAAAATACATAATAAGCATGCCAAACGGCAAAGGTCAGCTCGCCTCAGTTTTTGCGTGATCAAAGCCATGCACGCATGCACACGCACACACACACACACACACACACACGCACACACACACACAGACCAACTGGCTATTATAATATAGATTATTATCATCATTATTGAAGATATTCACATTGGTTTTATTTATATGAATCAAAGTATATTTTAACAAAGCAACAGGTCCTGGTGTCAACAAACAAATCAAAAGACAATCACAGAGCCTATACCTCTACTGAGGTGATAATGACCAAGCATTATTAACTCTGGCAACCAACTACCATCAGAGGGCAGTCAAGATTGTGACTTTTATAAATCCTCTTAAGTAAAATCAGAGATTTGTATGGTAACATCTTATACAGGTCAAATAACATGTAAGAAAGACTGTCATATTATATTGTGAAGTAAGACTATGAAATTGGATTTCCTCATTGTTCATGTATCCAGGATCTTGTTCTTTCTCATACACTGAACCCATCTGCTGATTATGGAGACCACCAACCATACATGAAAGGCATCTTCTTCAACGTGCAGGGGTCCACCACTACTCACAACAAATATGTCATACAACACCACAATCAAAATGCAGATGCGTCTTATATCTGGTGTGGTGATGCAGAGTGGAACAGGGAAGAAGCTGAAGGGACTTCTATTATTGTTGTATGTCAAAAGATGTCTTTGAAAGTGGACGGTTTGACTCCAGTCTGTGGCTCCACCCTTGTGTATTGACTGTGTAAACAGGAGTTAAACAGATGACAGTGGGGAAAAAAAAACTATTTTTGTGTAAATTGCTACCTGATTGACAGGAGGAAGGTGATACCACCAGAAACAGATTGGAAGTTTATTTGAAGCAATGCTTTTAAACTTTAACTGTGCAGTGTTGCGGCAATAACTGCTTAATACGTAGAAATCGGAGTAAGACATGCACTTATTTGGTATCTCTTGGTTAATTAATTTTGCATTAACTTTGACAGGCATATATATACACTCAACAAAAATATAAACGCAACACTTTTGGTTTTGCTCCCATTTTGTATGAGATGAACTCAAAGATCTAAAACTTTTTCCACATACACAATATCACCATTTCCCTCAAATATTGTTCACAAACCAGTCTAAATCTATGATAGTGAGCACTTCTCCTTTGCTGAGATAATCCATCCCACCTCACAGGTGTGCCATATCAAGATGCTGATTAGACACCATGATTAGTGCACAGGTGTGCCTTAGACTGCCCACAATAAAAGGCCACTCTGAAAAGTGCAGTTTTGTTTTATTGGGGGGGGGGGGGGGGGGGGGATACCAGTCAGTATCTGGTGTGACCACCATTTGCCTCATGCAGTGCAACACATCTCCTTCACATAGAGTTGATCAGGTTGTCAATTGTGGCCTGTGGAATGTTGGTCCACTCCTCTTCAATGGCTGTGCGAAGTTGCTGGATATTGGCAGGAACTGGTACACGCTGTCGTATACGCCGGTCCAGAGCATCCCAAACATGCTCAATGGGTGACATGTCCGGGGAGTATGCCGGCCATGCAAGAACTGGGACATTTTCAGCTTCCAAGAATTGTGTACAGATCCTTGCAACATGGGGCCGTGCATTATCCTGCTGCAAAATGAGGTGATGTTCTTGGATGGCACAACAATGGGCCTCAGGATCTCGTCACGGTATCTCTGTGCATTCAAAATGCCATCAATAAAATGCACCTGTGTTCTTTGTCCATAACAGACTCCTGCCCATACCATAACCCCACCGCCACCATGGGCCACTCAATCCACAACACTGACATCAGAAAACCGCTCACCCACACGACGCCACACACGCTGTCTGCCATCTGCCCTGGACTGTTATGGATAGATGCGGATTGAGGAGCAGTCCAGTATCTGACTGAACCCAGTATGAAATAATCAGAAGTAGTTCCAAAAAGAAAACATTTATTTTTCTCCCTTTGTGCTATACATGAAATACTAAATAATTTAAGTTCTAGTGAGGTGCAAAGGCGGCGCGCTCTCTCAGCGTCTCAACAGTCGGAGTCCGAACGTTCAGGACTCAGGAGTTCCGCCAACACCCCCCCAGGTGACTTTCCCAGACTGTACTCTGCGAAGGAGGAACAGAGATGAGATTATTCAACACTTATTACTACGAAATATTGTTTAGAGGCAAATTTATCAGCTACACGTTTAGGTCTGGTTTCAAACTTAGTTCAAAGAGGCTGCTGCTCACAGCTAGTGGAGGATCATTAATCTGCACGCCACTGCCGTGAGGAGCACACCAAACAATTTTCACCAATAATTACTTATAGCTGCGTATAAACGCCAATTTACATTCACGGATAAACTTTTCAGAATATTCACCTCTGTCGTGTGCTGACAACGTTTGCCTCTCACCCTCGTCCTCCTTCACAGGTGCGATGTCAGACTCTGAAACGGCCCTCAGCGTCCCCACACGGTCGTCACAAGGTCGTATTCTCCGGCAATCTTATCCAACTCACTGCTGGTTTAAATGTAGTTCTTCATCACTACATTGGTACCAGCTGGAAGTCCTCAGATCTGCACGTGAACATCACAGGTGTCATGGATTGTCCTGATAGAGAGCCACACGAGAATGCAACAGGTGCAGCCAATCATCGTAACAGAGGAGAGAGACTCTTCTGCAGCACATTTTCCTCAGAGAACAGCCCCAAATCACCTGGGAAGGAAAATAAACACAAAACAACCCAACCTTGTCCAGCCAAACCCCCCCCCCCCCCAACACACAACAGTACCCCCCCGTCAACGGGAAGCCTCCCGGCGACCGCACAAACCAGACCCAAAAGCCACCCCACACATCAAACGCCAAAGCAGGAGGAGGGCAGAGATCACAGCAGGCAGCAAAGCCAGGAGATGCGGCAGAAAGGCTGGCCGGCATCAAAGCAAAAAAAAAACATCCCGAAACAACCCCAAACAGAAAAACAAAACACACAAAAAAAAAGGCCCCCAGCATCCCCCCCAGAGAGTACCACAAACATACCCCAGGGAAGCACACCGGGGTAAACACAAAAGAAAAACACAATACCCAACCCAACACCCCCCCCCCCAGAGGACCGTCCCATCAAACCCTGTGGAGGAACAAAAACACACAAACCCAAAAACCCCAACAAAACCCCCCCAACACACTAGAACACAGGTCAAAGGAAAAAACAAACAACGCCCTCCCCTAACATGTGGAGCCCGACTTCCCCCAGGGGACCTCATCGTCAACCCCAGGAGCAACGACCATGGCAGGAGCCATCCAGGAATCCCCAGGCATACACGGGAGCCTTAACGTCCCCCAGATGACCGACCCATCAAACCCCAGGAGACACCCCCACAACCCAGGAACCACACCCCAGCCCAACATGGCCAGTTGGCCCCACAGTCAACCTCCCCCTCAGAGGACCGTCCCATCAAATCCCGGGGGGAAACAGGAGGAAACAAAACCCCCAAACCCCCAGGGATTTCCAAAAACCACCCCAGGAGCAAACAAAAACTACAGAAAGCCCTATTGACCTCCCCAGCACCCCGAAAGACCCTCCAGGTCCGTCGGGAAAAACGTTGTGGCAATCGGCACAGGACTACTAAGCTGGAGAAGCCAATAGGAAAATTACAACCCAGCTCCACCCCCAAGGGCAGGGGAAAACCGGCAAGACGGCCGGTGTCGACCCCCCGACTATACTCCAGCCTACCGGGAGGGGTGGGCAGCGGAAAAGGCGTACGGCACTGATCGGCCCCACCGCTCCGACTGGAGTATATCCCCACTGCCTGACACCTCAGCAATGCCAATGGCGAACGGTCAGAGGCACGCTGAGGCTGGAGAGGAACCGGGAAACAACTAAATCTAAGAAAAGAGCCCTGGACCCCCCCCCCCCAGGTGCAGAGGTCCTCATGGGAATGCCCAGCAACCAACCTGCACCACCTCACAACACCAAAGACGAACGGCCAGAAGTGTGTGAGGCTGGGGTTAGGGGACAGGGAAATAAAAACCAACAAAATAAAACGACCCATTCCACCAACAAAAATTAAATAACTATGAACAATAAAAAAAAAACACATGTTTACCTGAGTCCAAACGAACTCCGACCAGCCAGCCTGTTCACCCCACCAGAACTACCTCAAGTGCTATACACAAAACCTGGTTTACAAAAACTCCCATTTTTATCCCACAAAAATGTCCATAAAACACCTGGAGCCATGTTATGATGCTGTCTCCTGATGCTCGTTTGACCGGGGCAATATGGCTGTTCTCACCCTTTCAAGTTGCATTGGCTCGTCCACTAGAGGAGCTAGAGGTCCCGTCGGAGGAGTCTCAGAGGAACGAAGAAGAGGCGGTCCGGACTTGTGTCGGGGAAAACCCTGAGACAAAACACCCCGCTCGGACACTCGCCCTCTCTCTCGTCCACGCTCCTTAATCCGATCGTCTAGACGAATAACCAAGGATATTAACTCATTTAAATCCTTCGGTTCGTCACGGATGGCTAGCTCATCTTTCAGGGAGTCATTCGACCCATCTACAAACACCCCCCTCAAAGCAGCAGCATTCCAACCAGACTGAGCAGAAAAGACTCGAAAATCCACAGAATAATCAGCTGCGCTTCGTCGCCCCTGTCGGAGGTTCAGCAATCGTTGAACCACGGCATTTGTTTTCATCTCCAGGTGCTTCTGGACTTTCACCTGAAATGGAACTGCTTCTGCCGCTGGGTCCATAGTGGTTTGGCCGGAGAATTCTGTTATGGATAGACGCGGATTGAGGAGCGGTCCAGTATCTGACTGAACCCAGCATGAAATAATCAGAAGCAGTTCCAAAAAGAAAACATTTATTTTTCTCCCTTTGTGCTATACATGAAATACTAAATAATTTAAGTTCTGGTGAGGTGAAAAGGCGGCGCGCTCTCTCAGCGTCTCAACAGTCGGAGTCCGAACATTCAGGACTCAGGAGTTCCGCCAACACCCCCCCCAGGTGACTTTCCCAGACTGTACTCTGCGAAGGAGGAACAGAGATGAGATTATTCAACACTTATTACTACGAAATATTGTTTAGAGGCAAACTTATCAGCTACATGTTTAGGTCTGGTTTCAAACTTAGTTCAAAGAGGCTGCTGCTCACAGCTAGTGGAGGATCATTAATCCGCATGCCACTGCCGTGAGGAGCACGCCAAACGATTTTCACCAATAATTACTTATAGCTGCGTATAAACGCCAATTTACATTCATGGATAAACTTTTCAGAATATTCACCTCTGTCGTGTGCTGACAACATTTGCCTCTCACCCTCGTCCTCCTTCACAGGCGCGATGTCAGACTCTGAAACGGCCCTCAGCGTCCCCACACGGTCGTCACAAGGTCGTATTCTCCGGCAATCTTATCCAACTCACTGCTGGTTTAAATGTAGTTCTTCATCACTACATTGGTACCAGCTGGAAGTCCTCAGATCTGCACGTGAACATCACAGGTGTCGTGGATTGTCCTGATAGAGAGCCGCACGAGAATGCAACAGGTGCAGCCAATCATCGTAACAGAGGAGAGAGACTCTTCTGCAGCACATTTTCCTCAGAGAACAGCCCCAAATCACCTGGGAAGGAAAATAAACACAAAACAACCCAACCTTGTCCAGCCAAACCCCCCCAACACACAACATGGACAGTGTGAACCAGGATTCATCCGTGAAGAGAACACCTCTCCAACGTGCCAAATGCCAGCGAATATGAGCATTTGCCCACTCAAGTCGGTTACGACGACGAACTGGAGTCAGGTCGAGACCCCGATGAGGATGATGAGCATGCAGATGAGCTTCCCTGAGATGGTTTCTGACATTTTGTGCAGAAATTCTTTGGTTATGCAAACCAGTTTTTTCAGCAGCTGTCCGAGTGGCTGGTCTCAGACGATCTTGAAGGTGAACATGCTGGATGTGGAGGTCCTGGGCTGGTGTGGTTGCACGTGGTCTGCGGTTGTGAGGCTGGTTGGATGTACTGCCAAATTCTCTGAAACTCCTTTGGAGACGGCTTATGGTAGAGAAATGAACATTCAATACACGAGCAACAGCTCTGGTTGACATTCCTGCTGTCAGCATGCCAATTGCACGCTCCCTCAAATCTTGCGACATCTGTGGCATTGTGCTGTGTGATAAATCTGCACCTTTCAGAGTGGCCTTTTATTGTGGACAGTCTAAGGCACACCTGTGCACTAATCATGGTGTCTAATCAGCATCCTGATATGGCACACCTGTGAGGTGGGATGGATTATCTCAGCAAAGGAGAAGTGCTCACTATCACAGATTTAGACTGGTTTGTGAACAATATTTGAGGGAAATGGTGATATTGTGTATGTGGAAAAAGTTTTAGATCTTTGAGTTCATCTCATACAAAATGGGAGCAAAACCAAAAGTGTTGCGTTTATATTTTTGTTGAGTGTATATATATATATATATATATATGTATATATATATATATATATATATATATATATATATATATATATATATATATATATATATATATATATATATATGGTGTCAAGACAAGGCAGGAAAATGAATAAATAAAGTAAAACTGTTGATGCTTTGGGTAAAGTTTATCTTTACTTTCATGGCAGTGGAACAGATTGCAATGAGAAATAACAGAAGCGGTGTCAGAGTTTTCAGTCAGAGTCCCACTGGCACTCAATGACAAGCACGCCATTATATCTGCCAACACCAGCACTTATTTCCCAGGAGAGACATTTCTTCTCCTTCACTCTGATTCTGCTGCTTTGCAATGTGCACTGTTACAATCATTTTTTATAAAATTGCAGTTATATCATCAAAAAAATATATATTTTTAATGTAAAAGGGTGACTTAAAGGTGTAAATTTATACTGAAGAAATTGTTCATTTATGTGTAGCTGTGTCATGTGATTTTTTTCCAAGTGACACTGTTTTTCACAGGATTTCACAGGATGGATTGATGTGACTGGCTTATTTTGAAAGTGCGAAATGACAGTGAGTGCAGTAAAACTGTATATGACATTGTTTGAGACACTGATTCACTTCCATCTCCAATTATCCACTTGAGAAAATTCAAAACAGTTCACAAAAGAATGTGACATCACGGAAAATGTAAATAATATTTTTTTCAATTAATGTACAAACAAATGTTCATCCACATATGTGTATGAAGTTGCTATGATCAACAATGCAAGAGAAAGGTATGGCTTAACAGTGTGAAATGTCTGCCAGTGTATGGATATAAGTGACATAAGTAACACTGGTCAACACGATGTTTCTTGCATGGAGTTTTTCCATCGATTTGGGGTAATTTGGGGGCACTGAATCTGAATCTGGTGTTTTTGAGGTATGAAAACATATTTCTTGTATCAAGCATTGAAGCAAAAGCTGTCGTCTCACACAGCTCTTTGGCAACTTAAATGATTATATATATATATATATATACGAGGTCTGTGAGAAAAGTATCCGACCTTTTTATTTTATGCAAACAATATATGGATTTGATTCATATGTTTTTACGTCAGCCAAGCTTGAACCTTCGTGCGCATACGTGAGTTTTTTTCACGCCTGTCGGTTGTGTCATTCGCCTGTGGGCAGGCTTTGAGTGAGCACTGGTCCACCCCTCTCGTCATTTTTTCATTGCGAGGAAATGGCGGAATGATTTGGGCTTTGTTCCATCAGAATTTTTTCAGAAACTGTTAGAGACAGGCAGCTGGAAACCATTCGGAAAATTCACATGGCTTTCTGTGAAAACTTATTGGGCTTCACAGAGATTACGGAGTGTTACTACCGCTTTAAGGACGGCCCACAAAGGGGGACTGCATGAAGTCAATTCATTGACTTCATGCTTGGTTTGTGGTCTGACATGCACTGTCAACTGTGAAACCTTGTACGTAGACAGGTGTGTGCCTTTCCAAATCATGTCTAATTAACTGAATTTACCCCAGGTGGACTCTAATTACACAGTAGAAACATCTCAAGGATGATCAGCGGAAACAAGATGCACCTGAGCTAAAGTTTGACCTTCATGGCAAAGGCTGTGAATACTTATATACAGGGGATGTCTGAGATTGTTTTTGTTTTGTTTTGTTTGGTTTTTTTTTTTTGCTTTGTTTTTTAAAATAAATTTGCAAAAATCTAAAAAAAACCCCACATTTTTTCACATTGTCATTATGGGGTATTGTGTGTTGAATTTTAAGGAAACATGAATTTAATCCATTTTGGAATAAGGCTGTAACATAAAAAAGTAGAAAAAGTGCAGCTCTGTGAATACTTTCTGGATGTACTGTATATTTTCAAATTTTAGACAGCAGATGAGAATTTTTGCATGTATTAATGTTCAAAAACACAAAATAAAATTCAATAGGCTACACTTTCAGGTATGTGCATGTGCTCTTAAGCTTGAACTCTGCTACATTACCGAGTGTTTTTAATTAAAGGCAATTGACGAAAAAAATCTGCTATTTCAGACACATAAATATTGTTTCAGTAACTATATTTAAGCAAAGCGGTGCATAATTATGCTGTGTTCTGCCAGTGGAACACAGACAATGGATCACATTGGCTGTAATCATTTAGATGCATGTCTGTACTTGTGTGTCTTGTGGACAATCCGTGACTTGAGGTGAGTATGAAATTAATTAACTGCAGTCTCATTGTGGGTTTCTTCTCATTTTGTTTGCCACAAAACTATAGCACAGTTCATATTAGAAATATGAAATTTATTGCAGCCTTCATATGAGAGTTACT
The DNA here is from genome assembly GCF_902500255.1 of Thalassophryne amazonica. Lineage (NCBI taxonomy): Eukaryota > Metazoa > Chordata > Actinopteri > Batrachoidiformes > Batrachoididae > Thalassophryne > Thalassophryne amazonica. The sequence goes on from NC_047112.1 coordinate 80,417,532, forward strand.
TTAAAATACATCAGTGACAGTAATCATCAAGAGTCGCACTAAAATGTATCATATCCCAGGCCTGGTATTTTTCTGGCCTGAGCCGGATTTCCTGCTCTTGGATCCGGATATAATGCAGTGGAGGCGACAGGTTGCCATGTAATCCCTATGGAAGGACGCGTTGTGGATATGTAGTGACGTGGAGATGTCTGTCTGGAGTTTATACGTGACGTGGGCATGTTCTGTCTCTGGCAATCAGCCTGTGAGCAGGACTTATGTCCCTTTTGTCTTTTATTTAACACAATTATGACAGAGTTTGAGGGGAGAAAGCGAGGAAGTGCAGCAGCAGCCGGTGTTTTGTTGTTGTTGTTGTTGTTGTTGTTGTTCACGTGTGTGTGCGTGAAGGAATCGTCCATGAAGATAATTTTATTAATTACACAGATGTATAATCAAACAAATGGTGACTGGTTTATAACACAATTATGCCAGAGTTTGAGGGGAGAAAGCGAGGAAGAGCAGCAGCAGCCAGTGTTTTTCTTTTTCATGTGTGTGCACGTGCGAACGAATTGTCTGTGAAGATAATTTCACTAATTACACAGATGTATAATAAAACAACTGTTGACTGGTTTATAACACAATTCTGACAGAGTTTGAGGGGAGAAAGCAAGGAAGTGCAGCAGCAGCCGGTGTTTTTCTTTTTTTTGTTCACGTGCGTGCGTGCGGAATGAATTGTCCATGAAGATAATTTTATTAATTACACAGCTGTATAATAAAACAAATGGTGATTGGTTTATAACACAATTATGACAGAGTTTGAGGGGATGGTCCGCGAATCAGTGTTAATTTTGTTGACAAAATATTTTTGTTTTTTTTTCATCAGAAATATATTTTTGCGGACGAAAACAGAACGAAAACGAAAATAAAACTCTTTTTTTGAGACGATAACTATAACTAAATTAATTTATATTCACGTCAACGAAAAAAAGACGAGACGGAAATCCAATCAGTAGACGGTTAAGATCATGGTAAGATGGGAGAAATGGCAAAACAACCACTCAACAGATAGAAGAGATGGGAGCAGATGAGAGGAGAACTAATCAGAGCTTAGCGTATTAACCAGTAACAGGAAGTAAGCCACTGTTTCGACCGCGCATGGGAAGACAATGGAGGCAGATGAAGAGAGTGAAGAGACTATGAGAAAACAACAAGACACGAAACAAAAAGCGACAAAATGTCCACGGCCGGCAGAAAAAGAAGGGAAGATTTATGGGCCCATTTCATATTTGACGACAAAGCAAACAAGACAAAGTGTAAAGTATGCGACGCAGTAATCCGCGGCAAGAACACGACAAATCTAAAGAGACATCTACAGAAAAACCACCTCGAGATATTCTCAAAGGTAAAATCGCTAAGGCATTATATATATAATTACTGCAGTGTGCTCACATATTAGTAATAAATGTGATGAACTGAAATGTACTGTCTGGTGGGCTGGTAAATATCCGCATCACCGTGGTCACGTTGGGTTATGCTAACATGTGAACACGTTAATTTGTGTAAAAAGCAAGTGAAAAACACTGATTAACTGTATATATTTTTACATTGATAGTGCATGAACACACTATCATTATTTACACACTGACCCAGCATAAAATTATGTCACGTCATCTAACTTGCTTCGAAGAAAATACATTTTTTTGAACTGTAATGTTAAAATGAAAGCACAAGTCAATGTTTTTCTTTTTTATTACCCCACAGTTGCAGAAGTCAACTGATAAAGACAAACCAAGTCCTAAAAAGGCAAACACGTCCCACCAGAATATTGCTAATGCCCTTACTACAAAATACAAAAGTGATTCCAAGGAACAACAAATAAAAGAGGAGGCTATAGCTAGATGGATTGGAAGTACAGGGTTGCTAGTTACAAGAGTAGAAGATATGGACTTTATTCTTATGTTGGAAAAATTTGATAAAAAAGTGACTGTGCCAAAAAAAAACTAAGATAAGCAATTTGATTGAGAAGCACTATGAGAAAGATATAACAAAGTTCAAACAAAGACTGTCTGATGCCCGAAAAGTATCAATTGGGATTGATATATGGACTAAAAAAGGACTAACTGCATCATTTCTTGCCATAAGTTGCTGCTATTTATGTGTGGAACAAAACAAACCAGAACACATACTGCTAGCCCTTGAACAGGTTGCCCAACCATACACTGCTCAGTCCATTAAGGCATGCGTTGATAAGTGCATCCAAGAATGGGGCATTTCAGATGAGAAAATTGTCACAGTAATTACTGACAATGGTAGCAATATGGTGGCTGCCTTTAAACACAGTACTCCAGAGGAAGAAGAGACCAGCTCTGATGACCAAGAAGAGACACCCCTGGGTGAAAGTGACACAGAGGAGGAGATTGAAGATCTGCGGTAAGTTTTTAAGCACTTTAAGCATTTATGTTTCTACAGTAAATTAATTGACTAATTTGATGCATATTTCCTCTTTTGGTAGTTACCAAAACATTGACATGGACATGGAACGAATGCCCTGTGTGGTCCACATGCTGCAGCTTGTGGTTCACATGATGAACAAGGAGGCAAGTGTCAAGAGGATCCTGGACAAAGCGCGATCAATTGTGAAGCTCTTTCGCAAATCATCTGTGGCTACCCAGAAGATTTTAGATGAGTGTGGCCTAATTGTTGTTAATGATTGCCCCACACGTTGGTCAAGCACTTATACCATGATTGCATGACTCTTAAAGATTAAAGATTCCCTTTGCCAAGTAGCAAATGAGATGGGGTGGGACAGCTTACTTTCTAGTGAATGGCAAAAGCTCAAGTCATTGCATGAACTTTTGTTGCCTTTTGCTGAACACACACAAACTCTTCAGAGTGACACAATGACAATGTCACTGATAGTCCCTACCCTCTTAGATCTGCTCAGCCATCTTACTGATTTTGAACAAAATACAAATCATCGTGACTTTGCAGCTCTTGCTCGAACAATGATAGGCAATATGAACCAGCATTTTGGCTGGGTATTGGATCCTTCAGATCATGTTTTCTCCCCTCGTAGCAGCTGCATGCTTTCTGTATGTGAGGCCCTACTTGATATGGCTGATGATGACAATATTCAGGAACTTCTCAAGCAGGCAGAGAAGTATGTGTTCCAGTGCGCTCAGCCACAAGAGGGTCAGCCACCTGATGATGATGATGACAATGATGATGTACAGCAATTGAATGGATCAAATCCTTTACCAGCATGTGACCCAGTACCATCATCCTCCTCAAAGCAACCAATCATCAGGTTTCCCCTCAGGTTTCCAAATCAACCAGATTTCAAAAAGTGCCCCACATGACCCCCTAAAAAAATGTACAAAAATCACAGTTGTTCCCTACCAGAGAAATGGAATTTCTCCAAATTTTAATGATGTAGCTTAATTACTTTAGAAATACAGCCATTTGAAAACTGCTGCATTTTCTTTTATTTAAAAAAAATGTGGTTTTTGGCCAACTTTGGAAAGCTATTTATCCAGGAGTATTGAGGGTACAACCCTAAAACTTACAGTCCTTTCAGTTTTGCTCTATCAGGCTTTCAAAAATGCAGAAAATGCTTCTTTTTTTTCACATCATCATCTCACTTTGGGTGTGCACTGTCAGAACGGATGAATGCAAAACTTCTCTTTATTGGCTTTAGGTTTGAGCCGGATAGTCGGTTCAGACGAGTGTCCAGTACGGATAAAGCATTTTTGACAAGTACGAGCATGATACGAGCAAAACTCGTCAATATATCTGCTCGTGCTGAAGGAAAATTCTCATTGGCTAACTGACTGTCTTCACATTCTGTGACTGGCCATTCACACACAGTGCCTGCCCCTCCCTACACAGACACTTCTCTCTGCAGCTTCTCGCACACACACAGATAGGATCTATCTCTCTGTGCTTGGATTGATTCTGCCTCACGTTGCTCTCTCAGTACTCCTTAAGTTTTCTTCAGCTCGCCTCTTTTTCAGTTTGTATGATATTTAAAGTTACTTGGTGAATTTGTTTTGTAACGTACGTGGTGCTTTTGACAAGACAGAGCTGATAATGGCTCGTGTCGCGTCGGTCACTGACTCTACTCCGGTCGGGTTTTGTTTATATATTTATTTATTAACCGTCTGCTTGCTCTTTGGTTGGGTGACATAAAGTCAGTTGGAAAACTTTGCCCCTATTGAACGCGGTGCTGTTGAGAAGAACACAGTGAACAAGGCTGATATATTATTTCCCTGTTTCCCATCACTGGATGTTTGCTTGAATCACCAAGTTCACATAGATCATTAAAAAATAAACAGTCTTACAGACCACTTACACACATACACACATATAGCTGAACACACAAAGTAGCCTATATTAATATTTTTATTGAATATGGCTGCATGCAGTATCTGACACTTTCTCACTGCAATTCATAAAAATAAATTGGTCAGTCAAACAACCGCTCTCCCTCTCACACAGTCACTCAGTCACACACACATGCACACACAGATAGACAATCATCCACACACAGACACACACACACACACAACATTGTGTTATGTTTCGGATGCGGTCGGAGCACCGACCCAGCGTTTGAAAGGACCCAGCATAAAATAAGCAGAGCACGGTTCAAAAGGTAACAGAATTTAATAAACATAACAGTGAGTGAAGTGCTAAACAACTAAAAAGTCCGCAGTCTGGTGAGGTGGAAACACGGCGCGCTCTCAACAGCGCAAACGGTCTGGAGCCACAGCAGTTCAGACCCAGGGACCCCGCCGACACCCCCTAGGTGGCCGCGACAAACCAAGTCTGTGAAGAAAGAAAACATGGAGGTGAGTCCAACTTCACACAGAGAGACACAACTCAAAGGTGCACGCAGTCAGCAAACACTTCCTGGCTTAAATCTATACATCAGCTTCTCACCCTGCAGGCACGGAACAACTCAGTTCAAATCTCCACTGCAGCAGAAGCTGATTAGACAATTAGCATAACATGACAGCTCGATATAACAAGGTGTGAGGGACACCAAATCCACTGTCATTACTTCATAAAAGTCACCAAAACCAAATTACCTCAGGAAGTGTGCTGAAGAGCGTGAGACCTCACCCAATCCTCCTTCACAGACTGTGGCGTCAAACCTGGAGCGGTCTCTGCGTCCGTAATGGTGAGATTGTTCTCCTGACGTCGATCTCACACGTCTGCTCACAAGGTCTAGTCTCTGGCAATCACACACTGTGCATTCAAGGTTTAAATGCAGCAATCTCTGATCAAGACAGAATACACCACAGCTGTGAGTCCTGATGACCTGCACGTGAAAACAAGCCTCAGGTGTTCAGGGTGAGGTCCTAATGTTCAGCCACTCCATCCTGAATGCATACCACCTAGTGGGAGAAACAGAAAACAAAAAACAAGCCAGCCAAACACCCCAGCCCACAACACATTGTTTAACTTTGTGTGGGAAAAAAATGCCAAGAACATTAGGTAGTAGAAATAAATAAATAATTGAAAAAAATCAGTTTGATCATAAAATAAAAAAAAAGAAAGTTCTGTTGACTATGACAACTCTTGTTCATGTATAGTTAGTAGTTCATAATTTCCTACTACATTGAATCTTAATTCTGAGGCTGTTCTGTAAATATTCATTCATACACTTAAGAATATTCATGTTCTGAGTTCATGAAAAAAAAACTTGTTCTGTAAATCGGTCTCTTACTTTTGTGATCAAAAACATTGATTTGAATCTCAGTTTTGAGGGTGTTCTGTAAATAGTTTTCAAATAAACAATAAATACAGCAACTTCTGATCAATCCATATCAATTTCAGACTTAAAATAGTGTATTGATTTAAGGCCCAGCTATTTGGGGTTAAACCACACCTCCTTCTGCCCCCCACTACGAGTACAGATACGGATATAGATAATTGAGATGGTTGAACAGATACAGATACAGATAGTGGGTGTACTCGATACTCGATCATCCCTAATTGGCATACATTTTCTTGGTCATGCTGCGACATTAGAATGTTTCAGTTTTATATTTCAATGAAAAATGTGGTTGTGAGGCAAACATTGAAATTACTCAATTTCCGTTTTCACAAAAAACCCTATAACTGAACAAAAAATCACCAGCTGTCCAATTGATGAAAAAATTTAATTTTTAACTATGTATTTACTGTTTATAGGTACCATGTTTTAGCTTTAAGAAAGGAATATTTCTATTTATTTTTTTTTTCATTGTATGTCTTTTTTGCATGAAATCGCACATGGATTATGGTGAAAAATAATTAGATGCTGTTCAGTAATCACAGAAACAATTGGACCATCGGTTGACTTGGTATGGAATAACCCCCTGTACTTGTTCATAATTTTCCAGTGGACATCCAATCAACATTAAGCTGCTTTCTTCCATTGACAGCAGAAAAACTGTCACAGTAGAATCCTGTCTTAACCTTCACAAAGCTAATCATTGTCCTAGAGCATTCTGTGTTTTGTTCCACAGTCTTTCAACATAAGAGCACATTTCAACATGAAATTCGATTCCACTACCAGCACAGACTGATGATGTTGTCACAGCTAGGATGTGGAAAAGATGAGAAAAATATCATGAAAACTCATTTTTTGCTTTTTACGATGTGTTGGGGTCAACAAAGGCAGGAATGGCAGTCAACTGGTTAGTGCGCTTGGTTTCAGCGGCAGAGGTTCCTGTTTCAAACCCCACTCCTGCCACATTTCTCCATCTAATGTGGAGTTGCATCTGGAAGGGCATTTGGTGTAAAACCTGGGCCAATTCAACATGCAGATCCACCTTGGGTTTGCTGTGGCCACTTCGATTGCAAACAAGGAAGCAGCTGAAAGGACTTACTTTTTACAGTGTGCTGGGGTCAATCATTTGTTTTATTTTGGGTGGGCGGTTAATCAAGTTTAGTAAAAATCAGTTTAATTAAGGTTGGGCACTTAACCAACTTTCTTCAAAAAAAGTAGGAGGGCTGATGTTCAGTGATGGCACTCCAACGAGCGGATATGGTACATTTTAGTGTGACTCTTGATTACTGTCACTGAGAGTATTTTAACCCTCTGGGGCCGTCATATACAACGGCTGGGACCAAGCTTTACTAAATTATAAATAACTTTTTAATGATATGAGATAGAAACTTTTTTTTTTTGCTGAAAAATTTACTCAGCTGACTTTCGATCCCCCATCGGCCATCTTTGTACTCTTCATAGAAGCTGTGTGATGATGTGCGCAATGTGAGTGTCCAATCGGAATTGATTCACCGTCATATGGTTTTCCAAAATCCAATCGTAGGGCAGATTTACCTCATGTGATAAACCAAAGATTGTTTTCAGGTGTGATATCTTACTAGTTGGCCCATTTGAATAGCCCCCTAACTCCTCCAATGTGCCCTGCGCCATTACGCATAGCGAAAGTAAAAGCAGACGGAGAGCCTCGCATGACAATCTCACATACTCAAACAAAGAGTGTTTAACTATCAGGATTGCTCCACTAGTTTGCATTTGAATGTTACTGGATTACTCTGTGGCTCTCTCCCTCTGGCATATAGCATTGTTTACCATGTCAATGGGGTAAGGGAGAGGGGCTGCTCCTCAGACTGGAGCATAAACGCATAGACCATTTTGTATATATTGTTCAAAATCTGCATTTCTGTTTATTGTTTGAACTTTTTTGTTGTACAGTCATTCACACAAGACCTCAAATTACCTTTATAAAGTGTCAAAACAGTTGTTTATTATACTTTGCTGTGTGTTTTGAATAAATGTGTGTGGAAAATTATTTTTCACTTTACTTTTTATTTTGTGATTTTTAATTGTAAACCTTTATTAAACTTATAAAACACAACAAAAGTATATATTATGAAAGAACAGGTTGTCCTGAAGAAAGAGACATAAAACCTGATTGTGGGATGCAGGGAGAGCTGTTAACAGCCATAATAAAAAACTGTCCAAAAAATGCCCTCAGACCCCAGAGGGTTAAAGTCACTCTCATATGAAGTGTTGGAGTTATTCTGTAGATACACTGTTTTATTTTATCATGCATGTTTTGTGTTCTCTGCTCTGGTAGAATGTAGTTCTCTCTGCTCTGATAAAGTGTATTGTACTGATGTGATGGGTGAAGGTTACTTAAGATATGTGACATGACGTGTTTCTGCAAGTTGTGGTATCTCTGTGTGCACGCTAAGCTCTTTTTCAGGACATGTGAAGATGACCCAGGCAGGATGCAGCCGTAAGCGGAGCAGTGAGATAAAGAATAGAGAATTGAATGTTCCAACCACAGTGTGATTATGATACATTAGTCCTTGTGTCAGAAGAAGTGTGATTAATCGTTAGATGTCTTAAACACATCTTAATCGAGCCCAAGATTAAAAAGGTTCTGAACGTCCTGAATGTATTATGCAATCAGCGGTTCTGCGGCAACAGCTCACGCGCCATCATTCTTCCCCTTAGGAGCTGTACCGCCCATGTATGTAGGGAAGTCCTAAATAAAAAGAGCGGAAGCGCAGGCCAGACTTTAGTGTAGCTTTGGTGTACAGCCTGACTGCACTCCTCGCGAGCTTAAAATTGAATTCTATCTCTCACTTGTTTTATTGCCTGGTTGTCTCTTCCTCTTATCAAAGATACAGAATTCTAAACCCGACAAAGACTGGGGGCACGTCCGGGATCCCAACAGACCTGACGGTTCCAGCGAGCGTGATCGACACCAGAGAAATCCTTGGCCAAGGTAACTCAGACCCTTTGACGGGACTGGCTCAATCCGTTGGCTGGGATCTGAAAGGTTGACGGGATCACCGAGAGGGAAAGAGACCGACGGAGTGTGAGTATAGAATTTGATTCTGATAAAATTGTTGTTGTGAATGGTGGCAGTAGGCTGTGTAAAATAGAAATGTTGAAATAGTGAAATAGTGACAGAAAGTCACGGTTAAACAGCGAAATAAGTGCACAGTGAAAAGGCAGTTAAACCTCGCAGGGACGGTGGAGTCCCCTAATGCAGGACATTAGTTAAATTCCACGGGAGGGCGAGCTCCCCTGGCCTAAGAATACGCGAAATAAGTGCACAGTGAAAAGGCAGTTAAACCTCGCAGGGACGGTGGAGTCCCCTAATGCAGGACATTAGTTAAATTCCACGGGAGGGCGAGCTCCCCTGGCCTAAGAATACACGTACGGTTATTAAAAGTGTTTCTATGTATTTGTGTAAATAAAATAACTGTGTGTGAGTGTAATAAAGGTGACTGAGTGAGAGTGTGGAGTCACTTCGACTCCCCTCTATGAAAATCTCACAGGAAAGTAAGTAGTAAGTTTTGAGAAGAAGCAAAGGCAAGGCCTTCCCGTGCCCTCCGGGGTGGCGAAAGGGAACGCACTTCTCAGAATAGTTGATTACTACCCTGTGATTGTAACAACACCAGTGGATTAGGACCCTGTAGGGGCAAAACCATCACTGGTCTAAAACGTTCTGAAAACACAAAATGGGAAAATCTAACAGTAAAAATGAGAGACCTAAGTCCCGGGACGATCTAAAAACAAAAGATTGGATATACATGAATAAAATTGATCCAAATGCAACAAAACACTTAGATAAGTGGATAAAAGATCATGGATTTGATGGACGCCTGCAGAAAGAGTCATTAACTAAACTAAAGAACAGTATTGAGAAGAAGTGTGGAACAAGTGAAAAAAAAAGAAAAGAAAAAGAAGGTCAAGGTGAAATTGTAGCATGGGAAAGAGAAGTTGAGAAATGAAAGAAGGGCCTTAGAGAAGCAAAGGAAAGACAGAAAGAAACAGTAAATGATAAGAAGGAGCAGGGGAACGTGATGTTTCACAGACAAGAAGATAATGAGACAGGGCCTGCGGCTCCAAAAGTAGAAATAGTAGTAAAATTGGATACTACAAAACACAGTCAGCCAGAAGCTGAAATAAAGGAGAATAAACTCTATCCAGATTTACCACAGGGACAACCCCCATCATATGTAGACCCTATACAACACGTCATGAGAACACGATCCAAAACACCAAAAGATGAAGAAAAACAACCTGGACCATCAGCCCCACCGGCTGATCAGGAACCAGGTGGATCAGGAGTCTATCCAATGATTCATGTGGCAAATCCACATACGTCAGGACCAAGAACTATTCTTGTGTACCGAACTTGGACACAAGCAGATGTTAAGGCAGCTGTGGAAGGTATAACTCCCCCACGAGAAGATGTAGCCCAGTACATTATTGACGTAACCGCTTTGGTTAAATCCTACAATCTTAGAGGGGATGAAGTTCAACAAGTCATAATGGCAACTGTGACAAAGGATTGGGCTGATGTAAAAGGAGATTGGGATCCTGCAGAGGCAGATCACACTCCATTAGCCCATGATAGTCAGGAATTGGAAGATCGATTGGCCGCACTATTGCTGAGAATTAAGCAGAAATACCAGCAGAAGTCAAATTACACAGAAATAAATCGCACAAAACAGAAAGATGATGAACCATTCGAAGACTATCGACATCGAATGGAAAAAGTTTTTAAAGTGCACAGTGGTCTTCTACCACTGAAAAATGATAGCGTGTATGAACAACAATTGAAAAATGCACTCCATGCCAACTCCAGATCAGATATCCGAGCATGGGTAGACAAACACATGATAACGCTCCCAACAGCTGGGTTACAAGAGTATGTAGACCACGCCATACACGCAGAAAGAAATCTGAATACAAAAAAGGCAGCCCCAAAAAGGAAACAGGTGACTACCTTCTATACTGATGAGTCTGAATGGCAGGAAGGCCAAGTTTTTTTTCAAGGCAGAAAATTCGGACCACCTCGTGGGCGGGGCCGTTTTAGAGGCCCACCCCGAGGACGTTTTCAATCAAACCCACAGAGGCAATGGAAGCAGGACAGGCAAGGAAATTGGCAGGGCCAAGGCCAGTCAGTTCCTCCAAAGCCCTGGGCTGGAAGGTCAAATGAGCGTTGGGTTTGCGGCAAATTAGGACATTTCGCCAGGGACTGCCCACAAAGAACACAGAATCCGCAATGACTAACCGCCCGACAAGCAACATCAACGAGACCTTTAGTCCCTGAGGCAGATCTAAACCTTCAAGATCTGCTGATGAGTGATGTACCTAAACCGGAAGTAACTTTAATGATGAATGGGAAGCATGTTGTTTTCCTATGCGATTCAGGCGCATGTAAAACAACATGTTGTTCATGGCCGGCAGGGTTACAGCCCAGTGATGAAACATTTTGGGTAAGAGCAGCCAATGGGAAGACATGTGCTGTCCCTGTGTCCCAACCCGTGTGGATTCGGGACCCAGAAGGGAAGTCATGTTGCATCTCTGTATTGATGATGCCCCAATGTCCGGTTAATCTTCTCGGACGAGATGGTCTAACTGCATTGGGACTGTCTCTAGTGTCGGACAATGGACTGTTGCGAGTAAAACGACAACATCAGCTGCAGGTCTTTACTTTAGGCTCAAATTACGCCCTAAACTGCTACTATCATTATTTTCTGAAGCTACGAGATGCTAGCCCCACCTCTTTTGGTGCATCTGTTCTGTCGTTTGCTAAAACGTTGTCTCATCCTAAACAAACACATGAACCGGAAGATCTCCATGTCACATTGTGGTCCAAGGGTACTCCAGGACCAGACGGTAACTATGAGAGCCTCTTGGAGGAAGTAACCCCAACATCTGCAGTAGCAGACTGTATTTACCATGATGGGAAAAATAGAGCTGCAATTGCGGTCTCTCATGTTCCTCCAGAAATTCAGAGATTACATAGGACTGGGACTCTCTTCCATGTGTCCCTCTTCAAACCATATCTCGTGACTTGGCAAAGCCTAGGGTTTATGGTCAAAGAGGGCATAAATGCAACCGATTGGGTTGAATCCCATCCAGGGAGTGGAAAATTTTTCAGTCCTTCCACCGGTCTATTCCATGTACTCCTTCTCCATAGAACGGATTTGGAAGCAGGGAGTAGTGTTGACCATTGCGATAATCCTCAACAGACAGCATGATCATATTTATTGAATCCAGAGGATGAGCAGAGGTTGGTGGAAGTTCCACCTACCCTCTGGTCCCAAGGACCCTCTGATGTAGGGCTAGTAAAAGGAGCCCTACCAGTGCAAATTAGACCAAAAACAGAATATCGCCCATGTGTCTGGCAGTACCCTTTGAAACCCGATGCGACGGAAGGGATCCGACCGGTAATACAAGATCTGTTGAAGGCAGGAGTCTTGATCCCCTGCCCCGATTCACCATGTAACACACCTATCTTTCCGGTAAAAACGGCTCCTCCCTCCGTAGGTTGGACAATGGTGCAAGACCTTCAAGCTGTCAACAATGCTGTTGTTCAAAGAGCTCCTTGTGTCCCGGATCCGTACACGTTGTTAAATTCGTTGCGACCAGATGCTAAAGTATTTTCTGTCATTGATATTAGTAATGCTTTCTTTTCTGTCCCGGTTGATCCAGACAGCCAGTTCTGGTTCGCTTTCACATACGCAGGACAAAGGTATACATACACACGATTGCCACAAGGATATGCTGAAAGCCCAACCATTTATTCGCAAGTAATGTCAGCTAGCATGGACAAATTGGTACCACCAGGTGGTAGCCAGATTTTCTTGTACGTAGACGACATTCTGATAGCCTCTCATGACAAAGATACTTGCATCACAGACACTTTGGCCACCTTACATCACCTGGCCAGGGAAGGACATAAGGTCAGCAAGAACAAATTACAGTTGTGGTCCCCAACAGTAAAGTATTTGGGACATGAATTGAGTGCACAAGGACGCACTATTGTTCAAGACAGGAAGACGGCCATTCTCCAGGCACCCAAGCCGTTGACAAAAAAGCAGATGATGTCCTTTTTAGGCATCACTGGCTACTGCCGTAGCTGGATTCCAGATTATGCGCAAATTACGTCTCCTCTCTTGAAATTAATGTATGACGAAAGTATATCCATGTCAACAGCATTGAAGTGGACCCCAGAGGCGGAAGCGGCATTTGTGCAAATCAAACAAAGTCTGGTGTCTAGCTCGGCTCTAGCCCTACCAAATTATGACAAACCATTTGTTCAAACTGTCGATTGCAAAGGTCATTTTATGACTTCTGTATTGACGCAGCAATATGGAGAAAGGCTTCGCCCGGTTGCCTACTATTCTTCCAAATTAGACAGTGTTGCTTGTGCACTTCCTCCGTGCGTACGTGCAGTAATAGCAGCCTCTATGGCTATAGAGAGTTCTGCCGGAGTTGTGCTTTTCCATTCATTAATACTAAAAGTACCCCATGCAGTGTCAGCATTGCTGCTACAAACAAATATGACATTTCTGTCTCCAGCACGTCATCTTTCTTGTATGGCTACGCTCCTATCTCAACCCCATTTGACTATTGAACGCTGCACAACATTAAATCCTGCCACACTCTTGCCCATCCCAGTGGATGGAGAACCACATGACTGTGTGGAGGAAGCCCAATGAGTGTCTAAATGTAGACCTGATTTAAAAGATACATCTCTTTCAGAGGGCACAGTGGTATTTGTGGACGGCTCCTCAAAGAAAAATCATCTAGGAGAAACGATGACTGGGTACGCGGTAGTGACACATGATAGTGTCCTCCAAGCTGTCAAGCTACCTGCTAACATGTCGGCACAAGCGGCCGAACTGGTAGCTCTCACCGTAGCCTGCCAAATTTTCAGAGATCAATCTGTCACAATCTATACTGATAGCCAATACGCATTTTCCACGGTGCATGTGTTCGCTCAACAGTGGAAAAATCGTAGAATGGTCACTTCAACAGGGAAGCCTGTCACACATGCCACTCTGCTCACCAAATTATTAGAAGCAGTCCAGCTACCCAGTCAATTGGCTATTTGTAAATGTGCAGTGCATACAAAAGGGATTGATCTTATTTCCCAAGGTAATGCGTTCGCTGATGAATCTGCAAAAGCTGCTGCTGAAGGCCATCTTCATGTGGTTGCTGATCCTAACACACTTACAATTGATAAAGCAACTGAAGTAACACCTGATCTCTTGGTAGAAATGCAAAATCAAAGCCCGGACAGTGAGAGGAAATTATGGGAAAAACATGGAGCCGTCAAAAACAAGGACGGTCTCTACATGTGACCCCTTAACAAACCTGTGTTGCCCAAAAATTTGTATAAATGGGCAGCTATTTCGAGCCATGGTGTTTCCCATGTCTCGACGGGGGGATGATTAAACAAATCGAAACAGTGTATACAACATTTGGATTTAATAATTTTTCAAAACAATTTTGTAAAGCATGCATGATATGTGCAAAACACAACGTGCAAGGGAATTTGAGACCTCTACGAGGAAAGTTCCCTGAACCACAATATCCATTTCAGACCATAGACATGGATTATATTCAATTGAACAAAAGTGAAGGGAAAGAATTTTGTTTGGTCATTATTGATGCATTTTCAAAATGGGTCGAGATCTTCCCCACAAAGCATGCAGATGCATTAACAGTGGCAAAAGCACTGTGCAAAGACATAGTACCTAGGTATGGTATACCAGAAAAAATATATAGTGACAATGGACCGCATTTTGTAAACCACGTTGTGAGAAACATTGGACAACTGTTTTGCATAAACCTAAAAAACCACTGTGCATATCACCCGCAAAGCGCAGGACTAGTGGAAAGAATGAATGGGACAATTAAAAATAGGCTAAAGAAGGCGATGGAAGAAACAAACAGACCATGGACACAGTGCGTGGACTTAGTCAAAATGTATATAAACATCACAAGTACGGCAGGATTAACACCATATGAGACCCTTTTTGGCCGACCGTACAGATTACCTCAGTTCAGAAATCCATGGGAAATACCAGAAGAAGCAAACCTAGCTGATTATATGAGAAAGATGCTGGAAAAGCAAAAGGACAGGACCTCAAACATTGATGATCCCATCTCTCCACAGGACGACCCTAAAGTGGTACCTGGAGACTGGGTACTGATAAGAAGCATCAAGAGGAAACACTGGCACTCACCTAAGTGGGAAGGTCCATTCCAAGTACTGCTCACTACACCCACAGTTTTAAAAATAGGAGAAAGACAAACGTGGATACATTTAACACATTGTAAGAAAGTGATCTCTGTAAACCCAGTGTAAGTACGGAAAGTGAGCAAGTCTGATAATAGTGTGTGGCTCTGGTGTTAAGATCCAGGGCAGACATGAAAATCAGCAGAAGAAATTACAAGCCACTGACCAGAAACTTAGGACACTGACTTTAGGGAGATCCTGACTATGTCGCGCCATACACCATTATGGATGAAAACAGCACTGTGCTGCTGGACATTAGTGTTAGGAGCCATAACAGTCACTATATGGGGAATGCACGTGTGGACACCATTAATGAAAAAGGGAATTGACTTTGGGGAAGTAGAGAACATCACAACCAGAACAGACGAAACTACAAGTGGAAATTCAATCTGTCGCGTTAAACGATATGTGGTTACCTCAAAGGGAGTAACCTGCTACAATCATGGGAGGCAGATACTATGCGGACTAAATCCTTGTGAAGACCAGGAAACATCCTACCAATGGTTTTATGCCTGTTACACCACGCCCAGGATTTATTATGTTGTACAGATACCCTTTTTGGCCCTCAGACAAGATAGCTGGATTGATGATCCTGGACAATGGCTGGCTTATGATTTCTACATGACTACGGGTTTTCCCCGTGCCAGTCATTGGTGGGGAAATACCTTTCTGACGAATGGCTACCCGTCCGCCTGGCCACAAAATTCCTATGGGTGGACAGACGAAGCGTATAGTTGGAAAAATATCATATCAAACCGAACCAAAACAGTGACATTCACAATAAACTCGTTAAAGTTCCCGATAAGCAGACCAATCGAACGGATATGTCACACGTTTGCACTGTGTGCATACAAAGCGGGGTATGATCCTTGCTGGAAGATTGTGCTATGCCCAAAGACACCAAATACAAATGCCTCAAGAGACACCACGAATCAAACAATACTGGGTGACCTTCTCCCCGGACCGGGGTCTGTAAGAGCCAAGCAGGCCCGCTTGCATAAAGGGCCTCTGTCAGCAGATGATTGGTTTTTGGTAACTACGGGAATTAGCGGACAAAATAACAATTGGCTCCTAATGGCGGAGCAAGCAGTAAAATCCACAAAACAGGATTGCGTAGTATGTATGGGGCCCCGACCAATTTTACAGGTGATTCCAGCAGCAATATCGGACGACTGCCTTTTGGTGGTAATGAAAAATACAACAATACACCGAAACCACAATTGTTCAGTATGGGATCACATTTACCCCGTTGCGGCTGCGGTAAAAAACAAACCAATATTCTCAGAAAAGGTAGCTTTGGGAAATTTCTCCTGTATTAAACTGCCAGGAACAGGGAAACCACTGGGAAATCTGAACGAGACTAAGTGGTGTAGTCGAATAATACAGATAAACGGTTAATTTATACCAGTCAGCCGAAGTGACGTGTGGTGGTGGTGTGGAGATAATAGAATTTTTGACAGATTGCCTAGGAATGTGTCAGGCTACTGCGCTTTAGTGTCCCTACTCCTCCCAGTAAAAGCCATTCCCATTTTAGCCAAGGACTTCTTGACACACCTAAAGTCTGTGGTGCCTGAAAATTGGCATAGAGTAAAAAGAGATTGGAAAGGAGAGGGAGATCCAACATATATTGATGCAATAGGAGTCCCCAGAGGAGTGCCTGATGAGTACAAACTGGCTGATCAGATAGCAGCTGGATTTGAATCCTCCATCTGTTGGTGGTGTTCAATTAATAAGAACGTAGACAGAATAAACTACATCCACTACAACGTGCAGAAATTGGGAAATTGGACAGAGGAAGGTCTTAAAGCGGTACATTCCCAACTGGCAGCCACCTCACTGATGGCCTTCCAGAACCGCATAGCCCTGGACATGCTGCTCACTGAGAAAGGAGGAGTCTGTGCAATGTTTGGAGAACAGTGTTGCACATTCATACCGAACAACACAGCAGCTGATGGAAGCCTGACCCAGGCCATTGAGGGCCTGCGGACACTGAACAAGAAGATGAAGGATCACAGCGGTGTTAATGCCGAATTCTGGGACTCGTGGCTGGACATGTTTGGGAAGTATCGCACTTTGGTCTCCTCTGCGCTTATATCTATAGCAGTTTTTGCTGCAATTCTGACCTTGTGTGGATGCTGTTGTATTCCTTGTCTACGTGGTCTAGTCAATAGAATGATAACCACTGCTATCTCACCAGCCAGACAAGATTCAGCTCAGGCATACCCCCTTCTGGGTAACCATCCAGAAGATGACGATAATGAGACTGATGAAGAAGACAACTACGACCACTATCTTCCAGATCTGTTCCCTGATCCAGGTGACTATGGTGAACCTGACGATGACCTCAACACCAACGATAAGACCTCCCGAGTGTAAATGTATTCTTACCATTGTTTAATGACCCTGCAGCTGAAAATCTGAATAAGAAGTGGTTGCTTAGTAACAATTGTTTACTTTTAGGTGAAGATGTAATACTGTTGGAATGCATGATAAACAGAGGGGAAATGTTGGAGTTATTCTGTAGATACACTGTTTTATTTTATCATGCATGTTTTGTGTTCTCTGCTCTGGTAGAATGTAGTTCTCTCTGCTCTGATAAAGTGTATTGTACTGATGTGATGGGTGAAGGTTACTTAAGATATGTGACATGACGTGTTTCTGCAAGTTGTGGTATCTCTGTGTGCACGCTAAGCTCTTTTTCAGGACATGTGAAGATGACCCAGGCAGGATGCAGCCGTAAGTGGAGCAGTGAGATAAAGAATAGAGAATTGAATGTTCCAACCACAGTGTGATTATGATACATTTGTCCTTGTGTCAGAAGAAGTGTGATTAATCGTTAGATGTCTTAAATACATCTTAATCGAGCCCAAGATTAAAAAGGTTCTGAACGTCCTGAATGTATTATGCAATCAGCGGTTCTGCGGCAACAGCTCACGCGCCATCACTCTTCCCCTTAGGAGCTGTACCGCCCATGTATGTAGGGAAGTCCTAAATAAAAAGAGCGGGAGCGCAGGCCAGACTTTAGTGTAGCTTTGGTGTACAGCCTGACTGCACTCCTCGCGAGCTTAAAATTGAATTCTATCTCTCACTTGTTTTATTGCCTGGTTGTCTCTTCCTCTTATCAAAGATACAGAATTCTAAACCCGACATGAAGGCTGCAATAAATTTCATATTTCTAATATAAACTGTACTATAGTTTTGTGGCACACAAAATGAGAAGAAATCCACAATCAGGCTGCAGTTAATTAATTTCGTACTCACCTCAAGTCACGGATTGTCCACAAGACACACAAGTACACACATGCATCTAGATGATTACAGCCAATGTGATCCATTTTCTATGTTCCACTGGAAGAACACAGCATAATTCTGCACCACTTTGCTTAAATATAGTTAATGAAACAATATTTATGTGTCTAAAATAGCAGATTTTTTTCTTCAGTTGCCTTCAGTTAAAAACACTCAGTAATGTAGCAGAGTTCAAGCTTAAGAGCACATGCACATACCTGAAAGTGTGGCCTATTGAATTTTATTTTGTGCTTTTGAACATTAATACATGCAAAAATTCTCATCTGCTGTCTGCTTCTTGTTACCACCAGCTATCATCTGTGTAATTATCCTTACTAAATGATCTACAAAATGTTCTCCAACTCAGTGCTCAAATGTTATATGGAATCTTAGTAAGCCAGGTCCTAACAGTTATATGCCTTTTGTCGCTTGGTGTTATGCTGCTGTCATCATTTGCAGTGAAAAATTGTCTTGTCACATCACTCGGATGTGTTTTCTGTATGTTAACGCCAAACACAAATTAAACAGTAGACCTTTGACACCCTGTCTGCATCGTTGGCTGTAACTAACATCAGCCAAAGATGAAACAGTAGCGGTGCCCATGGCACATAACTGTTATTGCTTATTTAATGTAAGGTCTGTTTGAAAAAAGGTCAATGGGAACACTTTGCCGTATTGTTTTCTGTCTATTTCTATAACTGTCTGAGCTTCTTATTTTGGTGGAAAAACAACATCTGAAGGCATCCCCAACACACTACTTCACAAACACACACACAGTCCATTTGGTAATGGAGGGAGACAGAGTACAGTAGGAGGATGGGAAATTTGAGAGGAAGATGCCAGAATAAAGAGACGGAAGATATCCAGGAGTAGTCAAGGAGGTTAGGAGACAACAAAGGAGACAGCTAATAGACCATATACTTCGGCTCCTATATTGAGTTCTAAAATTTTACTGATCTCTTGGCAGCTTTTCTGGCAAGCATAGTTGTAGCTGTGCAACTGCAATTACACATCAATTAGATGTTGGTAATTGCAGAGTTGGTCACACAACTTCTTTTTAGAACTTTCTAACTTTTTTGTTGCAGCATCATCCTGACACTACTCCCACCGTTTGTGTGTATATTGTACTTTGCAGAAATGTTGCATTAGTTTCTGAGGATGTGCACAACCAATGCACCAAACAAACACAAATATGCAAGGCAGCTATTCTGCATATGGGAACAAGTTGTTAAAAGCAAATTTATTTCCACCCCAAGGGTCCACATGTACCCCAGGTGTACTAATGAGGGATATATACTCACTTGCATTCATGTGTGTATATTACAAAGCACTGATTGTTTTGTGCTGTATTACATTTCCAAAATTGTGGACCACCTGGATACACCATGTATGTAAAGCGTTTTCTGATTTTTGTTTATTTATCAATCCTGGTGTGTCACTGCATCCTCCATATCGTGGACAGCATCACGGTGGTAAAGTAACTTTTCTATCACAAGGTGCTGCCATCACCATGGCTTTCCCTCGGAAGGAAGATCACCTCCCAACTGACCCCCAGACTGGATAGCAGACTCAGAGATGACTGAACAGGCTCTGTCTTAATGCACACTGTTTGACTGAGATATAATGCAAAATTTACATCAAATGGGCTATTCAATATTAAATTCAAATGTCCACAAAATCCACAATCCAGATCAGATCAGGATTAAACATTGTCAGGTAACAGTGAGTGCCAGTATTCACCTCATATTCAAATATGAGCAATATGGGGCACATTAGATTAAGATATGTAAAAAATACATTAAATGGGGTTTCCAATGTTAAGTTTAAATGGCAACAAAATCACCTTGAATCCAAATATCCTCCTGGCATCCGTCCATCTGCGGGAGACAGTGGTGTAGTGTCCAGTTTGTTTGTTTGTTTGTTTTTGTTTGTTTTGTTACACTTTTTCAAATCAGTTTTGATTTAATTTATTTATATAGCACCAAATCACAACAAAGCTGCCACAAGTAAGGTCTAATCTTACCAACCCCTAGAGCAAGCACACAGGCGACATTGGTAAGGACAAAACTCCCTCTGATGATTTGTCATTAGAAGGAGTTTTGCTTGGGCCATGCTGCCAACACAGTTGACAATACAAATGTACAGGAAATGTTTGTCTTTTGTTTCTATCAGCACCTGTGTGAATGACTTATCAGTCCATTGTGCAAGTGACAATCTCTGCTGCATTTGTTGCACGTGTACTTTGATGCCTGCTGAGGCTGCCGCTGCCTCTCCTTCAGCGAAAAGTGAAAGTGAAACTGGTTTATCAGAAGCCAACAGTATAATCAGATGTGGCCACGTCCGAATCAACACTAAAAGTTATCGGTTATCACTACCTGTAATAAAGATACATTTTTTAGCAGTTTATTGGTTTAGTGTCATAAAAGATAACTTTTCAGTTATCGGATTAATGGTTATCGAAGCTAACTTTTTGGCTAGGTGTGCCCACGACTGAGTGCTAGGAACCATGTCTTGTGCTGCAAACATGCCAAAATCCTTCTGCGCCTGTGAGTCCTTAAGTGCTACCTGTGAACCATAACCACCCACCCTTGCGTGCCCCAGATGGTAATCAAACATAAATACTTCTTGATAATTCCCACACTTTTAAAAGAGAGCACACATTTCTGTTCACACTATTGATACATAAATGATGACTGGAGATGCTCAGGATTGACTCAAATAACTTGATTTTTCTGGTGACTTTCTGTTCTTGACTAACGCTTGAAACACTTGATGCTTTTTCCTCACACTGTGAATATGTGTGAGATTAAGATGTTTCTGTGCAGGATGTCCCAGTACTGTCTAGTTAAGTGATGAGGTGTGGAGTGTGGTAGAAACAGCTTGTCAAACTAATAAAAAAAATGTTAGAGAAATGACTGAAACAGTGTGTTAACAGTCTTTTAGCCTCAATATGAGTTCCTTCACCCTCCTAATAAAGCAGAAACAATGAGGCAGTTTTAGCTTTGAGTGATGTTTCTGAATAAGAACAAAGAATTGGGGCTTTAACAAGATAAGTGGCACAAAGCTCTCATTCATCCATCTAAATTAAGACCACCGCTATCGTCTGTGGTGGTTTTGTCTTTTCAACCATTAAAAGGCAGCGTGACTACCAGAATGTCTGGCAGATGTCAAAATGTGTTGGATTTTAAGACAAATCACCTCAGAAAAATATTTTAAAATGGTCTTACAGATTTGCCACCCACTACCAATGTGAAAAACATTGGTAGTGGGTGGCAACAGTTTCAACAAGAGTAACAGTTACGACGACAGTTTCTGACACTCTCCGGGTACTGGATGGAAATCGTGGAGTGGATTTTAAGATACTCAGGCCTATTCAAAGATGTCAGTCTGTCAACCCCACAGAAGTCTTCAGTTTGGGTGTCATTAACATCAGATCACTGTCCTCGAAATCCCTGTTGATTAATGATCTAATTATTGATCATCACTTGGACATGATTGGGTTATGTGGAACCTGGCTCAAACCCACAGCTGTTCTTCTTCTGAATGAGGCCTGCCCACTGGCATATACATTTAGTCACGTGTCTCGTGGTGCAAAGCAAGGTGGGGGTGTTGCTTTTATTTATAAATCTAGGTTTACCTTATTGACTGTTGGGGGTCATAAATATAATTCGTTTGAGCATCTGACACTCCACTCTGCCCATGATGCTACTTACTGTCAGGGTCAGAAGTATGGAAATCAGTCATGTTATTTTGTCACTGTTTATAGGCCTCCTGGCCCATATTCTGAATTCTTAGATGAATTTGGTGTGTTCATCTCTAGCCTGTCAGCTAGTGCGGACAACATTTTGATTATTGGTGACTTTAACATTCATATAAATAAGCCCTCTGATCCCCTTTGCAAATCATTTATGGAACTTGTGGATGTGTTAGAATTCCAGCAATGCATTCAGGACTCGGCGCACATTAGCGGAAATACCCTTGATTTGGTTCTCGCGCGTGGCCTTGCTGTCACGAGCATTGACATTTTGCCTCTTGCCTCGATGGTCTCTGACCACTCATTTATTAGGTTTACATTTCGTTGCCGCGTTTAGTGGAGCGAAAGCCTTGTCTACTTCTGCGGCGACGCATTTATCCTTCAACTATGACTGAACTCAAAGCTAGACTGCCTAAAATTTTGGCTTCAGGGTTGGAGAATGTTCAGTCAGTGGATAGTTTTGCGGATGGCTTGAATTCAGTGCTCAAGGCTACAGTGGATAACGTTGGACCTCTTTTTTTAAGGCCACACCTTCCCAAGGCACAGTTGCCTTGGTTCAATGGTTACTTGCGTGACCTTAGGCAGAAGGCTAGAGGTATGGAACAGAAATGGCGTAGTTCCAAATTAGAGGTGTTCCACCTTGCATGGCGTGATGCTATCTTAGCTTATAAGTATGCACTTCTGGCTACAAAGTGGGCCTATTATTCTGATTTGATCAATAAAAACAAGCATAACTCAAAGTTTTTGTTTGAAACTGTAGCTTTTCTCATTCATGGACGGCCACCTGTTATTCACTCTCCCTTTTCAGCATAGGACTTCTTGGACTATTTCGAGAAGAAAATTGAGGATATTAGGTTGAGCATATCTCAGCAGGCCTTGGTCCAACCATTGCATACTGCTATGGAGGTGGATGGTCGCACTGAGGTGTTACCCAGATGTACAGATTTTGATGGTATCTTGCTAGGTGCGCTGACGAAGCTCGTGACATCTACAAAAAGCACAACCTGCTTATTTGATCCCATACCAACAAAACTGTTTAAGGACCTGTGGCCCATTCTTGGGCCGACTGTGCTGGAAATTATAAATCTCTCATTAACTTCTGGATCTGTTCCTAAGTGTTTCAAGTCTGCAGTGATTAAACCATTACTTAAGAAATCCAATCTATTGAAAAATTATAGACCGATATCAAATCTATCATTTTGGTATAAAATCCTGGAAAAAGTGGTTTTGCGACAGCTTGTGGACTACCTCACAGAGAATAATCTTTTTTAGCCATTGCAGTCTGCTTTTAGAAAATATCACGCCACAGAGACAGCACTTACTAAAGTTGTGAATGACCTTTTGCCAGCAATGGACTCGGATACCACTACAGTCTTGGTGCTGTTGGATCTTAGTGCTGCGTTTGATACTGTGGATCATCATATTTTACTCGACAGACTGGAGAATCAGTTTGGGATCACATCATACCTGTCTAGTCATTCTTACTGTGTGTTGTGCAATGGCACTTCTTCTGATCTTAGGGATATGAATTTTGGAGTTCCACAGGGATCCGTTTTAGGCCCCCTGCATTTTTCCCTTTATGTAGCACCCCTTGGGAATATACTGCAGCGTTTTGGGATTGCCTTTCATTGCTATGCTGATGACACCCAATTGTACATGCCAGTAACTGCTGGTAATCTCATTCACATAAGATGTTTGGAAGATTGCCTTGCATCAGTGAGAAGATGGATGTCTAGTAACTTCCTACTTTTAAATTCTGATAAGACTGAAGTGATGGTTCTTGGTCCAGCGAGGTATCGGCATCAATTTGATCAGCTAGTGCTTAGCTTAGGTTTGTGTGTTATACATCATACAGATAAAGTGAGGAATCTTGGGGTAATTTTTGATCCTATGTTGTTTTTGACCTCCACATTAGAGACATTACGAGGACTGCTTTCTTCCATTTGTGAAATATAGCGAAGATTCGTCCCATCCTGTCTTTGGCTGATGCTGAGACTTTGATTCATGCATTTGTCTCTTCTAGATTGGACTATTGTAATGCTCGATTTTCTGGTTTACTGCAGTCCAGGATTAGGGGTCTTCAACTGGTTCAAAATGCTGCTGCCAGACTTTGGACACAAAGCAGAAATTTTGGCCACATTACACCCATTTTCATATCCCTGCACTGGCTCCCAGTCGCTGCAAGATTGTTTTTTAAGGTACTGTTATTAGTTTATAACATTGTTCATGGACTTGCGCCTCCCTATCTGGCTGACCTGGTAAGCCCCTATATGTACCAGCTCGGGCCCTGCGTTCTCAGGGTGCAGGACTTCTATGTGTTCCCAGGGTGAATAAAAAGTCTGCCGGTCACAGAGCTTTCTCCTACCGTGCCCCAGCTCTGTGGAACTATCTCTCAGCACACGTACGGCAGTCCGATACTGTGGAGACTTTTAAATCATGTTTAAAGACTCATTTGTTTTCCTTGTTTTATCATTAGTGTTATGATGTGTTTCTGTTTTTGTATTCTTTTATGGTTTTGTCTTTTTTTGTGTTTTTAAAATTTTAATTCAGTTTTTTCTGTTTTATTATGTTGTGTGAAGCACCTTGAGACAATTTCATCGTGAATTGGCGCTATATATATTAATAAATTTGATTTGATTTGATTTGAAAAAAGAATCAGTCAAATATCCCCTGCCACTGTGATCAGGGTTCACAATAGCTACACATGGGAATTAATGGATTCATATTTTACAAATCTAGTAAAACATATATATTGCTAGCTATAAACTCTCTGAGTGCTGTACTTCCTTTGATAACGATTTTGATTGATTGAATTTCCCATTGATTCATCTTCAACATCCACTTATTCCACTAAAGCAGGGGTAGGCAACCTGTTCCAGAAAGAGCCATGAGGGTGCAGGTTTTCTTTGCAGCCACTGACTGCACCAGGTGATTTTACTGATTAATATCACTTTGAGCAGATGGAATCAGTTAATCAGTGAAATCACCTGGTGGAGTCAGTGGCTGCAAAGAAAACCTGCACCCTCTGTTATGTGTCGGACGCAGCCCGGAGAACTGACCAGCGTTTGAAGGACCCAGTATAAAATAAGCAGAGCACGGTACAAAGGATAACAGAGTTTAATGAACATAACAGTGCTGTGAAAAATATAAAAGTGCGCGGTCTGGCGTGGTGGATTGCGGTGCGCTCCCAGCAGCGCCAACGGTCCGGAGCCAGAACTGGTTCGGACCCAAGGACCCCGCCGACACCCCCCAGGTGGCCGTGACAAACTGAGTCTGTGAAAGAAGGAATCATTATGTGAGTCCACACTCAACACACAGATAGAACGCTCAAAGGTGCACAAACAGCAAACACTTCCTGGCTTAATTACTAATCAGCTTCCCACCCTGCAGGCATGGAACATCCAGTTCACAAACTCACTGCAGCGGAAGCTGATTTAAACGACCAACATACAGCTCAATATAATAAGGTGTGAGGGACACCACATTTACTGACTGTATAAATGTTAGTCACAAAATCTAACGTACCTCAGGAAGTGTGCTGACGAGCGTGAGACCTCACCCTCTCCTCTTTCACAGACCATGCATCAAACCTGGACGTTCTCTGCATCCACTGATGATGAGATGGCTCCCGAGACGACGATCTCACCCGTCTGGTCACAAGGTCGAGTCTCTGGCAAATACACACTGTGTACTCCAGTCTTAAATGCCACCATGTTCCAATCCATGTAGATGCACCACAGCTGTGAGTCCTGACGAGCCGCAGGTGATCAGCCTCAGGTGATCAGGGTGAGGTCCTGATAAACTCAGCTACACAGCCACTCAGTCCCAAATGCAAGCCACCTGGAAGGAAAAACAAAAGACAGAAACAAAAAGGCAGCCAGGCCCCCCCAGCCATACAACACCCTCATGGCTCTTTCTGGAACAGGTTGCCTACCCCTGCAGTAAAGGGTCAATAGGTGACCATTAATGAATGAAATAAATATCAAGAGGACAAATGCAATAGGGCTCTACATTAACTAAACCTACTGGTTTTCCAAACCTAAAATTGTGTATCATACTTATAAATGTCCTCAAACATTTTATGACTCCTTAACCATACATTTCTGGCAATATTATATCATCTCTGTTGGAACTATATGTCATGCAAATCTTCTAACATCAACACAAGATTATGCAAGAAAAAATGTTGAAAGGTCTGTTCAATTTGGGGACAGCACTCAGAGGTTTGATTGCTAACAGTTTCCACTATGAATCTTACATTTGTAGACCTCAAGAGGAGGCTTCTGTCAACAGACTGATGCTGCACACTTATGATGAATTAGCTGACCAAAAAATCAGATGGAAACCCATTGTGTTAAAGTTTTTTACAGGAGGTGATATTAAACAGGTCCAGTTGTACCAAACTTAAGCCCCCGTCACACATAGCAAGAATGTGCAGGAACCAGGCCGAGATGGCAAAAATGGTCATAATCCAGATGCAGTCAGGAGGTAAAGAGGCGTGGTCAACCGTGTCAGAATGCATACGGACTGCCTCGTGCACACCTGCAGTAAGCAGCCCAAACATATGTCAGACAACAGTCAGATGACACAGATTGCTGTCAGACGCCACCAACATTGGAGCTGTCACTCACCCACTCACTCACTCACCCACACAGTCAAATCTTCGCTCGTCCTCACATTCCCAGCGCTAAACTGACCTCTCATCACGAAGAGGGTCTGCTGACAGGATGGAGTGTGCTCGTGTATGTGTGAACAAGTGATCCAACCAGCATGCGAGTGTGTGGCCAGATGAAATGGTCACTCGGCTGCATACATATGTTCATAATGGCTGAACAAACCGCAACGCGCATGTGTGCATGGCATGCACGTGTGCCTGCGTGCGTAGAACAGGTAATCAAACCAGTGTGCGAGTGTGTGGCCGACTCAGCTGCGTGTATGTGTCTTCATAATGGCTGTAAGAACCGCTCCGTGGCTGTACAAGACGCACGTGGGCGAGCGAGCACAGGAGCTGTCCATCCAGAGAGTGCACAAAAAGGCTGACAACTGTCAGTGATCGCCTGCTGTTGTACAGTCCGGTGAAAAATCCCTTTAGGTGTTTGATCAGTATATACTTGCATTGCTAGATTTTATTCTTCCGGCTGGACTCCATAACTGCTGCTAACTGTGCTGGCAGTGCGCCAACATCCCACATGTGCACAATGTTTTTCAGGCGCAGCCAGCAAAGTTTTTTCTCTCTTTTTTATTTTTTTGTGGCCATTTCACTTGATGTG